>NC_059427.1:146338710-146655225 GCF_021028975.2 Sphaerodactylus townsendi | reverse complement strand
GGAGCTCCTTATTTGGGCAGTGACTCCCTTTGATGTCACTGCCCAAATAAGGAGCTCCTTCTGCCTCCCTGCTGGGGTTTTGAGGAAGCCCAGCCAGCCCGGGTGCCTCGGGGTTTCCCCTTCACCCTCCGAGGAGGGCAGAAACAAGCAGCTTGTGCAGCTGCAGGGAGGTCGTCCCGGGCCACGCCCCCAGCCTCGGCAGAGGCCTGAAGAGCTCGCTGGCTGTGGGGGTCTCCCCTTCGCCCTCCGGGGAGGGCAGCAACAAGCGGCTAGTGATTGCTGGTAAGCGGTGACTCGTGTTGGTTTGCCTTTTTGTGTGAGAATATAAAAAAAATAATTAAAAAAATCTTGCACTGGAAGGAGGTGCCACCACAGTACAAGGATCTTCACTGTATGACTGAAGCCATTTTGTGGCTAGCTCCGCCATGCAGTGTCAGAATTCCAGATATGGCCAGAGGCTCAAAAAATTGGGGGCCTCTGAGATAGCCTAGGCATCACTGTACTGAGACAGCAGCACAAGGCCCATTACACAGGTACTACTAGTGCTGCGGCAGCACGCTTGGCTTTGGGGTTCCCTCATGGCTTGCCGTACTTACCAGCTCCTTCCCGGGGAAGGAAGGGCAGAAATAGAGATTGGCCAAACCAATCACCAGTCTCCCTTTCTCCTTTATCAGTTCTGTTGCTGCTACCACAGGAGGACAGAGAGGCTTATTGCTATCAGTTCTCCCTTTATCAGAGTGTTTCTACATTAGGATATTTTGATATTCCTTTATTAGACTATTTCGATAGATCTTTATTACACCGCTCCTTTATTAGACTATTTTGATGGACCTAATACTGTACATCTGCTTAAAGTTGGAAAAAAATTAAAAGCCTTCCTGATAGGGAGGGTAGAAGTACAGCAGGGAAAGTGGGTGGAACCAGAAAGCCCAAAGCACGGAATAATGCAGGGCCATTTCTTTCGTCTTCCCTGCAAAGCAGGGGGAAATGTCGCTCTTTGCCTGCTCTCACAAACAGCAGAGATTATCAAATCTGCAGTGCAATGAGTGTGAGTGAGAAAGGGGGGGGGGGGAACGGATCCGCAACCTAAGCTCTGCCCCAAAGAGAGTCTCCCTTCAGCGGGGGGCAGAGTACCAGACCAGTGTATAATCCGCCTGCATATGGTGTAATCCGTAGCAGCAGGTGCGATAGGAGGCTGGATAAAGCAGGGGCTGACCCGCTGACCCTACCGGGCACAGGGGGCTCCGGGGAAGCCAGGCAGACATGTCTTGAATGCAGAGATTTCACTGAAGGGTCCCCGGCCGCAGGCGTTGATTCCTGCCACTCGGAACTTATAAGCCGTGCCAGGCTGCAGCTCCTGCTTCTTGAGCTGAGAATAATCAGGGAGCGTGCCCGAGTCATCCTGCCAGGAACAGAAAAACCATGGAGAAAGGCAATTCAGCACGCTCTTGGTGGTGGTGGACAACCCACGTCTCAGCGCAGGTTGGGATCTTCTGGTTGGGAGGGTTACCGTTGGTTTCCGGCAAAAGACTGCTTACCTCAGCGTGGTGCATCTAATCAAGCTGGCAGCTGGCGCGTCACCATCATGTTGGTTGCCTTGACGACGCCAACGTCAAACCACTGATTCTCCTTCTTCATGACCACCTTTGGAGGCTGTGTGGGAGGCTCTGGCTTCTATGCAGGGAGGGAGACCATGGGTTGATCCTTGGGGAAATGAGAAAGGAATTCCCCACCCAACATCCCACCCTTCTTAAAGATCTTTCAAAAGCCTACCACTGGAGCTGGTTCGATCCCGTTGGCAACTTCCGCCAGAGTAGCTGCTGCCTGAAGTTTTGCTGGGCTGGCCACTACCACGGGTTGCGGGGCCACAAAGGTGTTAGAGGGCGCAAGGCCTGGAACAAGAAGGCAGTGGTCAAGGAAGACACCTTTCCTGCTCAAAGCGCTCGGGACCCAATCTGAGGATCCGGGGCCTATCTTCCCCAAAAGGGACCCAAGTCAAACCATGAAGTTAACAGCTTGTAGCCAAGTTATTAGCAGATATGCTGATCCAAGTGTGTCTTTGTCCATGGCTTTTAACAGCATTATTTCTTAAATTTTAATTGTATAATCTCGTGTATTACTAATTTTATAAAATGACAAATGTAAATTCTGCCTTGAATTTTGCACAGATGAATTTTAGATTATTATGTTGTTTGTAAATGTACCCTTTCCCTTTTGCTCACGACTTGTTGGTCTGCAAGCATTAAATCAATGGAATTTTTAAGAAGAGAAGAATTTGGATTTATATCCCACTTTTTCTCTCCTATAAGGAGACTTAGGATGGCTTAGAAACTCCTTTCCCTTCCTCTCCCTACAACAGACACCTTGCGAGGGAGGTGGGGCTGAGAGAGTTCTGAGAGAACTGTGTCTAGCCAAAGGTCACCCCAAAAAGCACTCTACATGCGGAGGAGCGAGGAGGTTCGTCCAGCCTTCCGGACAGAGCCCACCACTCTTAACCACAACACCACAAAGGAAGTGCGGAGAAGGTATATTACAGTCAAGACAGTTGGGACATAAAACTGTAGACTTGCTTAACACCCTAAATCCATCCCATGAAGACAACGGATATTGCTGCATGTGAAAGAAGAACTTAGCAACACAAATCTTGTCAACCCAGCCATGTTGGTTAAAGGCAGGGTAACTCCCCAACAGGGTAACCGCAGTCATCCTCGGAGTCACCCTTGGTGTAGCAGCATCTGATTACTTTACCAGCTTTTCTTGTGGACTGTGCATGTTAACTGTGAGTTCATTAATACCTCCGTCTGTCAGCAACCCAGTTTGCTTTCAACGTTGTAATCCGTCCCCTGACAGTTAATTGAAACTGCTACAGGCACCAGATAATTTTAAGATTGCTCTATTGTCAAAAGCTTTCGTGGCTGGAATCAACTGATTTTTGTGGGGTTTTCAGGCTGTGTGATCGTGGTCTGGTAGTTTTTGCTCCTAATGTTTTGCTGGCATCTTCAGAGGCATGTCACTGTAAGATCGGTACAACAGAGAGAAACGCATCTTCCCATGGCATGCCTCCAAAGATATGCCAGCCATAGATGTGGGCGAAATGTTAGGGGCAAAACTAGCAGACCATGGCCACACAATGTTTTGTACACATCTGGGGCTGGCATACCTTCAGAGGGATGTCATGGGAAGATGCGTTTCTCTCTGTTGCACAGATCGTATGGTGAAATACCTCTGAAGATGCCAGCCAGAGATGCCAACAAAACATTAGGAGCAAAAATTACCAGACCATGAGAACACATGTGTTTCAGAGAAACGTTAGGAGCAAAAACTACCAGATTATGGCCACGCAGTCCAGCTGGTTGATTCTGGCCATGAAAGTCTTCGACAATACACTGTTGGACACTTTCATAATTTGGCACTTGTTTTCAGAATAATTAAACACAAGAGGAAGTCTCTGAAGGTTTTGGTCTGGTTTGCAGGTTATAGTTCAAAGAACAGGAATTTACACTTCACTCATTCAAGTTATCATATTGAAAGGTTGATCGACAGTCTAATAGATAAATTCTGGAGAAATCTGCTGCAGACTAATCTGATTCGGCAAAAGCACTGTTTGAATAGTTTGATCCAGATTCTCTGACTACAGGAGAAAACATCCCATTTCACTTTTCATCCTGTTCGTTGGTGTTTTATTGAATTGTGCATTTCTCTTGGGGTGCAGGCTCTTCGCTTCTCTACTAGTTACTTCATTTTACCTTCCCTTTGTATTTGGTTTTAATTTGTTAGCTGCCTTGGGGGTATTTGTGAGGACAGAAATACAGGATATAAATTTTTTTCAATGAAATAAGTTAGATTGTCTTGTTCCCAGAGTGATTGCTGAGACCTAAGCATGATTTCGCTACGGACGACGCAATGAAGAGGCGAGACGCAGCGATATCAGGATCCGGTGGAGAGAGGCCAGTGGCGATCTAGCGTGATCCGTGGATCTGGCTGATCCGTGGGTCTGGCTAATCTGCCGAGCTGGGGTCCCTGGCACCTTTTATTAAGGGTTTGGGGAAGGCGGGAGAGTGGGAGAAGGTTGCACAATTCATGACTCATAGGGGCTGCGTACGTGCGGGAGGAAACGTTCCTGTCTGGGCCTAATCCATACCTGGTGGTATAGTACCCTTTGTCTGGGGTATCGTGACCCATGAGTCAGAGGGGTCTTGTGACAGGTGAGTGTGTGCGCCCAGAAGGCAACAGATGGCGCAGGCATTCCTGTGCTCTGTCTGAGGCTCTGCTGGGTTCACTGGCTCACCCCTACACTGTTCGTAGGTGTTTTATTGAATTGTGCATTTCTCTTGGGGTGCAGGCTCTTCGCTTCTCTACTAGTTACTGGCTTCCATCTTCCCTTTGTATTTGCTCAACTGTTGGCCGCCTTGGGGTGGTGCATTTGGTGGTAGAGGACAGACATACAGGTATTATACATTTTTTTCAATGAAATAAGCCGGATTGACGCCCACCCTGAGTGATCGCTGATAATCAAGAAGGCAGTAGAAAATGAAACACACACACACACCCTGGAATTCTGGACCCACATCCACACATGCATCCAGGGCACATCCCCACGAGCCCACCCTGCTCCCTCCACCACTGGCTCCACCGCTTACTCTCTGTGGGCGTGGGGGGCAGCAGCCCGACTGTGCTGGTGACGGCGCTGGCCAGTTCGTTCAGGCCGTTGCTCTCGCTGGCTGGATCGTTGAGGCTGTCGGCGGGGGCCAGTGCTTCCGTCGGCAAGTGGGAGGGCAGCGGGTGCTGTGGTGGGTGTTGTTGGGCTGCAGCGGCGGCGGCGGCAGCTGCTGCTGCTGCTGCCTGAGCCTCTTGGAGTTGTTGCTGCTGCTGCACAAGGGCGGCAAGTTCTTGCTGGGTGAGAACGATGGGGATCGTGGTGGGCTGGCTCTCGTGGCCCTCTGTGCCCAAGTGGCCCATCTCAGCCTGGGCCGCTGCTGCCTCAGAAGTGTCCATGGCCTCTGCAGAACCTGCAAAAGACGCCAAGAGGCTATGAGAAGAATACAGCGGGGACTGGAAGGGAAGATGTTCCTTGCAGGGAGAGGCCCTTCTGAATGTTCCAACAAATGAAGCCGCTCATCTGGTGGGGACAGGGGAAAGGCCTTTTCAGTGGCAACCCCCCATAATTAGGGAACAACCTCCCCAGGGAAGACCACCTGCTCCCCCCCCCCCTCAATCTTTAGGATGCATCTGGCAACAGCAATACTGCAGGCTGGGACCGATGTTACAGCAAAAACACTTGGCGAATGATCAATCCCTGAGCCCAATTCAAAGTGCTGGTTTTGACCCCATGTCGCTTGACATGACAGTATCTGAAAGGCCCTCTTCTTTCATATCTCCTGCCCAGGGATTATGCTGACAGGGAGACACCCTCCTGACAGTCCCACCAATTAAAGAAGCTCCTTGGGTGGGTATGTGATGGGGGCCTTTTCGGGGGCAGCCCCTTGGTCACAAAACAAATTCCCCAAGAAGGTGTGCCTGGCCCGCTCGCTTTCAATTTTTAGGAGGCAGCTGGTTTTATTTTGGACTGCGTTTTGACTGATTTTACTTTTTATTTATTGACAGTCCTAACTGGCGATTTAGAATGGTGCTCTTCTATGAGATTTCTATAACAGCAGTTTTATGTACATTGTACGTTGCCTTTTATTAATTAATTAATTAATTAATTATACCGCCCTCCCTCTGAGGGCTCAGGGCGGTTCACAACAAGGTTAAAACATACATTAAAACATAATTTTAATATCAATTACATAAAAACAGAACCCATTTAAAAATGTGGATGGCATCTGGCTACCCCCCTCCCCCCCCTTGTGCCCACGGGAGGCCAGATGACATGGTAGATGTATTTTTAACCAGGCTGGCCAAACGCCTGGCGGAACAGGTCTGTCTTGCAGGCCCTGCGGAAACTCTGGAAGTCCTTGAGGTCCGCAAGGCAGAAAGGCAGCAAAGAAACATTTTAAATAAAGTAAATACCGTGTTTCCCCAAAAATAAGACCTACCCGGAAAATAAGCCCTACCATGATTTTTCAGGATTGTTGGAGGAGGCTTAAAATATAAGCCCTCCTCCAAAAATAAGCCCTACCGGTAGTTACAGATCGGGATGGTGTGATCCGGCGTTCTCCTGCTGGCAATGAGAATGCCTAAATGCATCACACGGCATGATAGCGACGCAACAGGCTGCCGAGAGCCCGCCTCAATTAATTGTGAGGGTACCGTATTTCCCCTAAAATAAGCCCTACCCCGAAAATAAGCCCTAATGCATCACCTTTTGGGTGCAATAATATCGCCAGACCCTGTCTTATTATTGGCCGCCAGGGAAGGACAGCATTGGAACCACGGACAGCTGACGCACTGAGCTATAGAGGAACAGAAGCTCACAAAGAGGCGGGGAGCAACAGTGCCAGCGACAGAGCCGGCAGAGAAGGCAGGCTACCAGTACCTAACCTACTTCAAGGCAAACGGGAAGGCATCAGTCACTCACCCATCGCAGCCTGCTGGGCCGCCTGCAGGACCGCCTGGATGGCCAAGGCCTGCGCCTCTTCTGTGGCGGCTGCCTGGGCGGCAGCTTCCGCAGCGGCTGTCACTGCCAACTCCTCGGGCGTCAAGCCTGTCACCATCAGCGTGGTGCCAGCCTGACTCTCCGCCATCAGCTCTTGGGGCAGGGCTAGCGGCTCCACCTCGGAAGGCGGAGGAGCTGCAGTGGTGGTCTGTGGCAGCACCACCATAGCCACTGGCTCCTGAGCAGGGGTGGTTGGTGCTGGGGGCGCCTCTTCCACAGGGGCCGGGAGTTCTGGCTGGGGAAGAGCTTCAGCCGGAGGGCCTTCTGTGGGCGGTGCAACAACAGGCACGGAGGCTGGGGCTGGCTCCTGCGGGTCGGGGGCTGCCACCTGTGTCTCTGCTGAAGGGTGCAGCGGCTCAGCGGCTCCAGGGAGAACATCTGTGCTGGCTGTGGCCAGGGGCTCGGTGGGGGGCGAAATCCGCCACGGTGGGGAGCCCATGAGGACGCTTCGGCCAAGGTTGAGGACGTGGTAGTCTGGCAACAAGAAGGAAGCGTTAGATGCTCCAATTTGAGGGAAGGGGCGTCAGAGAAATGCCCAGCAAAGAAGAGGTTTGAATGGGAAAACAGAGGCAGCCTGCCTTGGGACACACGTGCCTCCTCCAGGGTGAGCCTCGGCCAAGGGCTTTCAGCCTGCCTTGAAGAGTCTACCCACAGCTTTTTAGGCAAGAGCAGAGACTCAGAACTCAGACTGCACAGCCCTGCAAGCCCAGCCCAGCCCAGCCCATCCCAGCCCAGCCCAGCCCCGCCTGGCACTGACCCATGTCAGGATACGCCGCATCCGGAGACTGCATATTTAGGAAGATGGAAATAGCAACCCTGTTGGCTGCCCCCATCTGATGGGTTCTCAGGCATATACTGCAGCTGAACATGGAAGTTTCATATAGTAACCAAAGGGGGGGGGGGAAGCTCAGGAGGCCCCGTCCGCTCTCCCTTTCATTCGAGGAACATCACCACCACCAGGAGATGGAAATGAAGGCTACTGAAAGCCAGCAGGGCTTTAGAACGAATTACACAGGATGTCGATTATTTCAGATGGAGAAGTCTCTTAGTTGGTTAAAACACACACACACGCACGCACGCACACACAAAGAAGGTGCTCAAGCTGCCAAATTCCTCTTTGCTTTAGGTCAGCTTGGGATCAGGGAGTGAAAGGGGCACGCTTCAAGACCCGATGGTGAACGTCACAGGGATAAACTGTCCGCTCGGCAGGAGCGCTCCTTATAGTGGCAGACCCTCACCCGCAAAGAGGATCCTCAGCCCCCCATTCATCAAGCTGCTACGTCCCAACCAAGCAAGCGAGAAGGAGTGTCACGATTTTAAGGTTGGACTGAAATTATTGTAGGTTTGTGTGTCTTTAAACAGAGTGCTGAATAGGGGAGAGAGGGAGTGGCTAGAAAAAGGCAGGTGAGCCATGATTGGTTTTTATGAGGAGTGCCTGGGTGGGGGGGGAAGAGGGTAGAGTCAGAGAAAGATGTCAAACTCACGGCCCTCCAGATGTAATGGACTACAGTTCCCATCCTCCCCTGTCCATAACATCTGGAGGGCTGCGAGTTTGACACCTGTGGAGGGGGTGAAGTTGTGTGAGAGAAATCTTGGCTGTGTTTTTATGAGAGAGAGAAAAATTGAAGTTAGTTTTGAGATGGATTTATCTGTGAGGAATATAGAAACTGTCAAGAGTTAAGAGTGTCAGAACTCTCTCTGAGGAAGAACTGGAGTATGACAGAAAAGGATAGAAGGTGCATGGGTGTGACAAAAGTTGACATAGTTTCATTGTAAGAGTGAAAAGGCTGATTTCTAGTCCAAGAGAATAGTATAAGGGCAGAGAGGGAAGATGTGAAAGGGGTCGGAATGACTTTATGCTGATTGGAAGTATTTGGTGCCAGTTAGATTTTATTTTAATTTTTGTACATACCATATACACTCATGTATAAGTCGAATTTTTCAGCACATTTTAATGCTGAAAAAGCTCCCCTCGACTTATATGAGAGTCATTAAAAATTTTTGTGTTTTTACTTTGCGGCCAGCAGGGGGCGCAGTTTTTATCCTAGCAGCACCAAAATTTCAGGGTACCCTCAGACGACACTCCTGATGATACCAGCCAAGTTTGGTTCAGGGGGTCCAAAGTTATGGACTCCCAAAAGAGGTGCCCCCATTCCCCATTGTTTTCAATGGGAGCTAATAGTAGATGGGGCTACCCTTTTGAGGGTCCATAACTTTGGACCCTCTGAACCAAACTTCACCAAACCTGGCTGGTATCATCAGGAGAGTCTCTTTATGATACCAGCCAGGTTTGCTGAAGTTTGGGTCGGGGATCCAAAGGCATTGACCTCCAAAGGGGGTGCACCATCCCCCATTGTTTACAATGGAAGCTAATAGTAGATTTTCCATTTCTGATAGTATCCCTCTTAAAATCGGAGCTAGATTTTTACATTTGGACATACTAGATGAAGTGATGAGGAATCCAGCTCTTTGAAGGATTTTAACTCTTGCTGTTTTAACTTGGTTTGCTGATTGAGCTAAAGGTTTTTTTGGACTTTTTTTAAAAGTTATTGTTGAGGACCATGAATTGTTCTTGTTGACCCCTCTTTTTCCACTTACAGAGCTGGAGTTTACTGACTTTCTTTGAAATAAATATTCAAAAAAACATTCTAACCTACTGGATGCTTCCAATTAATGTAATTTCTTATTGGTATCTATTTTTTATTTTTAAGAGAATTTACCAGTAGCTGCTGCATTTCCCACCCTCGACTTATACACAAGTCAATAAGTTTTCCCCACAGTGCTTTTTATGAGTAAAAATAGGTGCCGGACTTCTATGCGGTCGACTTGGAAGCATACATGAGTATATCACAGTAATTTTGTTTGGAACAGCTTGAAGTTACCTTACTACCATAAATAAAATCTGTATTTCACCAATGGAAATGTGGCCAAACTCTCACCTGATTTTCCTTAGTACCACAAATGCCATCTGTTTGCCTTACCTCTCGTACACACCACCAAGAAAAGAATAAAGTAAAAGGGGAAATGAAAGTTTGGGGTTTTTAAAATTTTATTCCTTGTGGCAGCCTATCAAATAAAGATAGAGAAATAAACAGAAAAAGATACAGAAAGGGAGAGAGAAAGGAGGGGCAGTTACAAGGAGATACCTCAGAGAAAACCCAGGGGGGAGAAAGGTGGGGGTGCAAATGAATTAACCCCACTTTTGGTGCCAGCAGCCGCTTGGCTTGCAAGGAATATCCCCCAACTGTCAGAACAAGCTGGAATTAACCAGTCCTGACCCCCAGCTTCCATATGACAGAGCCCTTCAGGCCAGTTTTGTGTATAGAAGCAGGGAGCACGAAGGTGTGTCAGCAATGTGTTGTCAAAGGCTTGGAATCAACTAGCTGTTTCGAATTTTCCAAGCTGGGTAGCCGTGGTCTGGTCGTTTCCGCTCCTAAACCCTCAACAAACCAGTTGTGTCAACAGTGTCAAGCTTATTCTAACCCAAGGCTTTGTTCCATTCATTTCTTACCGGCACCGAAGGTCCTGGCTGGGGCGTGGACTGCGTGACGGTGGTGACGGCCCTGGTCTGGGTGGAGGGGACAGTGGTTGTGACAGCACTGGGGCTGACCACAGCTGCGCTCTCTGTTAGCGTGCTCTCAGGCTCCCCCTGTTGGCCGTTGGTCACGGGTGACTGATCTGCAAGGAGGAAGCCAGTTAAGCAACAGAGAGAGGATCTGCACTCGGGCTGCAAGTACCCTTATGTTGCAGAGGATATGAGGTCACATCACAGGGAAGGTCACACTTCAGTTCTTAGGGGGCACTGGCTAAAGCCACTGAGCCTCCACATGCCCTTGTGAGACTGTGTACACCCCACTGAGTGCACCCCACAGCAGTTGTGCAGCTGTGCATTGTAAAGAAAATTTAGCGTTGATGGGAAAAACTCAATTCTGGGAATAGTGAAGGGTAGCTGTGTTGGTTCCCTGTAGCAAAATTCAATGCCAGTCTAGTGGCACTTCAATGCCAGTCTAGTGGTCTGAGCTTCTGTCACTGGAGCTAGGCCTCTAGCTCAGGAGTTGGCAACCTTTAACACCCAAAGAGCCATGGGGGTGTGGCCCCGCCTACTAAGCCACTGCTCCTGCCAGTTCGAAGTCCCCGCTTCTGAAGCGCTACCGTAAAGCTCGCCGCATTGCAAGCTGATTTGACAGAGCACGCCCCCAGCCGGGCAAGTGGCACAGCAGGCGTTTAACGAAAGTTGGAAAGGAGGAGGAGGGAAGGACGCCTTAGAGGAAGGAAGCGAAGGGGCGGGGAAGGAGGCACTTTGCTGCGTCCCTGCGCAATCTGTCCCGCCGCTGCCATCGATCCCGCCCAAGTGCCGGCGACACCAACTAACAGTAATTGAAACTGCTTATGAGTTACAATGCTTATAACATTCCTAGTGTGACTATGGCTGCATTTATTTATTTACTTTATGTCATTTCTTTCTTCCCAATGGGAACCTGAGGTAGCTTATAAAACTATTCCATCTTCCATTTTTGGCTGAGACAATGTGACTCGCCCAAGATCACCCAGCAAGCTTCCACGACAGCATGGAAATTTGAACAAAGATGGCAAGTTGCACTTGGGACGCGGCGTGCGCACCTCCTTCCCTGCCCCCTCCTTCCTTTCTCCAGCGTCCTTTCCCCTCCTTCCCAGGCGCCAGACGAGGGAGCTGCAGTACAAGGACAAAAGAGCCGCATGCGGCTCCGGAGCCGTGAGTTGCCGACCCCTGCCCTAGCTATATTCACCTGGGACAGCTCCAGCCCAGGCTCTGGGGTCAGAAGGCGAGGCGGCACCCGGCAAGAAATCACTACGGGGTTGGAATATCCCAGGAAAAAAGGCAGGGGCCAGGCAGCTGGACGGCAAGAAGCGGGCGCTGGACAGTCCTTCCTCCCTGCCCTCTCGGGCACAGCATCCGAAGTGAAGCATTAAAATGTCAAGCCTATTTCTCCCCCTCAGGTAGAACCAACAGAGAGGAACCCAGTGGGGAAGACATGGCTCTCCCAACAGTTTCCTGATCCAGGCAAGGAAGGAGGCACCATCAGGGAAAGGATGGGGGGTGGGGGGGGGGGTGTGTGGAGTGGGAAGCGGGGGACTCCAGGCAGGGCCCGTCAGTGGCCCAAACAGACAGCCCAACCCACACTGAAGTGGGCACAGGAGGCAAATCCGCCCAGGGCAGAAAGACTCCGGGAACCACATGGGAGATGGAACAAGGAAGGAGAGTTTGGATTGATACCCCCCCTTTCTCTCCTGTAAGGAGACTCCAAGGGACTTACAAATTCCTTCCCGCTCCTCCACAATAGACCCTTTGTAAGGTAGGTGGGTCTGAGAGGGGTCTGAACCGTGTCTAGCCGAAGGTCAATCAGCAGCAATCTATGAGCGGGAAAACAAATCTAGTTCCCCAGGTAAGAGTCCACTGCTCATGCGGAGGAATCATGCGGGGAATCGAACCCAGCTCTCTAGATTAGAGCCCACCTGCTCCTAACCACGACACCACGCTGGCTGTGAAAGGAAGCCTGGGGCAGAGGCTGTGGAAGATACAGGCTGGTAAGGAGAGCAGAAGGTTCCAGCTTGCCCTCTCCAGCCCCATTGAGGCCAGGGATTGCCAGACGGAAGGGAAACCATAAACTGGCAACAGAGATGAAAGAGGCTGTGAAGGCGGCTCTTACTGGGCTCTAAGGTGCTAGTGTTGGCAAATCCAGCTGTTCTACTACAGACTAACACAAGTACCTTCCAAACGTCTGTATGAAAGCTTGTGCCCACCTTTAGATACGTGGAAACCAGTTAAGTAGGATTCCCAGGGTGATCTCGGCAAATCTGAAAAAAATGAGCTGCGACTCACAAAAGCTTGTGTGGGGAAAAAATGTCACGTCTTTGAAGATGCCACAAGACATTTGCAGTTTTTGAGAAGCCTGAAAGGCTGCCGACAGAAGGAAATGAATGGGTGCCTGTGAAGCTGGGCTGATCATAGATCAGTGGTGGCGAACCTTTGGCACTCCAGATGTTATGGACTACAATTCCCATCAGCCCCTTCCAGCATGGCCAATTGGCCATTGTGTTTGATTCTCTTGAGCTCCTTCCAGCATGGCCACCGGGCTGGCAGGCTGATGGGAATCCTGCAAGGTGCCAAGTAACATCTGAGTGCTGAAGGTTCGCCACCACGCCAGATACTGAACGGATAGCTCCTGCCATTCCAGCTGGCGACCGACAGATAAGCGTATGCTACATGACCCATAACATCTGGAGTTAAGGACCATCCTGCAATCCTGGAAAATACTGCTTATGATGGCTCTGCTGAGTCTAGGTGCCACTGTGGTGTAGTGGTTAAGAGCAGATGGACTCTAATCTGGAGAACCGGGTTTGATTCCCCACTCCTCCTTCACACGAGCAGTGGACTCTTATCTGGTGAACTGGGTTTCTTTCCCCGTCCTTGAACATGAAGCCTGCTGGGTGACCCTGGACCAGTCATAGTTCTCTCCGAACTCTCTCAACCCCACCTGTCTCACAAGGTGTCTGTTGTGGGGAGAGGAAGGGAAAGGAGTTTGTAAGCCCCTCTGCAAATCCTTATTATTATTCTAGGTCCGTGGTGGCGAACCTTTGGCACTCCAGATGTTATGGCCAATTGGCCATGCTGGCAGGGGCTGATGGGAATTGTAGTCCATAACATCTGGAGTGCCAAAGGTTCGCCACCACTGTTCTAGGTGGTTATGAGGGTGTGCCCTGGGGAAATGGTTGACCTGTATTCTGCAATATATTCCAGAGGATTACGGGCCCTTCTCTTAAGAGGAGGGAGGCCATTTCTAAATTCACCTCCCACGCCAGCCCTGCAGAGCAAATTCACCACTGGTCCTGCTCCTGAGAGCTCCTGCTCCAGGAACAAAACTGGGGGTGGGGGTGGGGGTGGCACACAGTCTATGGAAATCACTGTCCTCTCTTAAGAAAGCACAAGCGTCCCTCAAATCTCACAGAGTGGGATACAAGCCTTTCGTTGAGGGTCAGGGGTAACCCCAGAGCAGCCTTGTTAAGTTAACAAGGAACTCCAGGGCGGCGGAGCAAAATCAGAGAGGTCTATTGGACTAAGGCACCCAGTGCAGGAGTACAGACAATGTCCATCGATTCCTGGCTACTACCTTGGTTGGACTCCAGGGAAAAGAGTACAGTCGTGGCCGTGTGAGCAGTTCCTGTCTTTTACCTGGGCTGCACCCCAGGGAGAAGGTGACCGTCGTGGCCAGATGGGTCATACCCATTGTTTACCTTGGTTTGACCCCTGGGAGAGGGTGACGGCAGTGGCCATGTGGGCCGTTCCATTTTTTTACTTAGGGTGGACCCCAAGGAGAGAGTGACAGCAGTAGCCATGTTGGTCATTCCCGTCTTTAACCTTGGTTGGGCCCCGGGGAAGAAATGACAGTGAAGGTTCCGGGTGATGTTCCCATCTCCTGAAGTTCACAGGGTGAGTTTGAGCTCACGTTGAGGGCTGGGTTCTGAGGGGGGGATTGCACCCCCCCCTTTTAAGGGCTTTTCTCCATTCAGAGCACCCTCCCAGGCGGTTACCATTACCTTCGATGCTCGGCGTCATGGTGGTGCCGGTGGAGGTGGTCTGCTGCGTTTCGCAGGGCGGTGCCACGGGTGCCTGCTGAGCGCTTTCTCCCTGCCCACCACCCATGTTCGACGTGGACGTGGTAGCCGTGTTGGTGGTGCCGGTCTCATGAGTCTCGCAAGGAGGGTTGGAACACACCTGCTGCTGCCCGGTGCCAACATTCGATGTCGTGGTGGTGGCTGTGTTGGTGGTACCAGTCTCGTGCGTCTCGCACGGAGGGTTGGAGCACACCGGCTGCCCTGTCCCCATGCTGGACAGAAGCGGCTATGCGTCGTGGGCTTGCGTGTTGGGTGGTGCCCGTTTAGAGCTTGCACAGCCCCGCAGGTGGGGGATTGGAGCATAACGCTGCTGGGTGGTGCTTGCGTTGGAAGCCGCTGACGGTGCATTGGTAAGTTGGTGGTGCCCTGTCTTGTGGCTGCCTTCCCGCAAGGTGGGTTGGAACTTACACGCGGAAGCTCTGGCAACCCCGGGATCCGGTCTTGCGGTAATGGCAGTCGGGCGCCAGCCTTCCACGAGCCAACTCTGGCGAGAGGGCCGCCCCGGTTACCCCCCAGAGGGCTGCTCTGCAGGCACGTTGGCTTTGGTAGACATGGTGGTGCTGGTGGAGCTGGTCTGCTGCATTTGGCACGGGAGGTTGGTGGATCCGACCCACTCGCCTTTGGGATGCCCTCGACCCATCAGGGACCGAGCTGTGGTGGCAGTATTGGTCGTGTGGGTGTGATGGGATTCGGACTGCAGGGTCTTTGGGGCTGGTGGCCTTTCACTGGCTTGGACTGGGGCAGTGACGGGGACACCAATACCTGGTGTCTGCGGCAGGGAGCTCACCATCTGGACTGCGCCCGGCTGCTCGGTGGGCGTGTCTGCTTTGGCAGACATGGTGGTGCTGGTGCTTTTGGTTTGCTGCGTTTGGCACGGAGGGTCGGCTGGTCCTTTCTGCCCGCTGTCAAGTTGCCCCCAGCCCATGTTCGAGGCGGCAGTGGTGGCCGTGTTGGTGGTGCCCGTCTCGTGCGTTTCACACGGCGGGTTGGAGCAGACGAGCTGACCTGTGCCCACAATGGACTTCACTGTCATGGTGGTGCCAGTGGAGCTGGTTTGGAAAGTTTGGCACGGAGTTTGTGCAGGAGTCCTCTCCGTCCTGGAGCTGCTGGCCGTGTTGGTGGTGCCCGTTTCGTGGGTCTCGCAAGGTGGGTTGGAGCAGACCCTCTGCCCAGCATTGAACACATTGGTGGCTGTGTTGGTGGTGCCCGTTTCGTGGGTCTCGCATGGTGGGTTGGAGCAGACCCTCTGCCCAGCGCTGAACACATTGGTGGCCGTGTTGGTGGTGCCTGTCTCGTGGGTCTCGCAAGGTGGGTTGGAGCAGACCCGCACCACTCTACCGTTGTGCTGAAGGACACCGCCCTCTTGCCCATCGCATACAAACTGCAGCTGGGTCGGCCCACCCAAAGTGCCGACAACGGTTGTTGTGGCGGTGTTGGTTGTGCCGGTGTCGTGCATCTCGCAAGGGGGGTTGGAGCACACCAGAGTGACGGTGCCGGGCTGGGCGTCGCCTTGTCCTGACTCGGCGATGGTGACCGTGGCTGTGGGCTGCTCTGTGGTAGGCGACGCCAAGATGGAGACGGGCAAGTCGTGCACTGGCTGGGCCTCCACTCCACTGGGCGTTGTAATCAGGGTGACTTGTGTGGGCTGGGAGACAGGCTGGAGAAAAACCAGAGAAAGGGGGGAAGAAAGAGAAAGCGGGGAAGGTTAGTACCAGTTTCACAACGAAGCAGCGCTTTTCCAAACGAGTGCAGACGAAACAGAGCACATTTTGAAACGTTGTACAGCATCTAATCCAGAGAATTGGGTTTGATTCCCCACTCCTGCACATGCAGCCTGCTGAATGACCTTGGTTCAATCACAGTTCTCTCAGAACTCTCTCAACCCTGCCTACCTCACTAGGTGCCTGTTGTGTAGAGAGAAAAGGAATGTAAATCTAAGCTGTCTTGAGATTCCTTTCATTAGAGAAAAGAGAGGAATAAAAACCAACTCTTCTTCCTCTAGTATTTCATGACAGCAAACTCCTTACACTCATCATATGAAATACCAGCTTCACAAGCTAACTAGGGAGAGGGTCTCTGAGGACCCCTCAGCCTGCGCAAGAGCAACAGCAGCAACCTGTAAGGAGACTCAAGGTGGCTTACAAGCTCCTTTCCCTTCCTCTCTCCACAACAGAAACCCTGTGAGGTAGGTGGGGCTGAGAGAGCTCTGAAGAACTGTGACTGACCCAAGGTCACCCAGAGGGAATGTAGGAGTGCAGAAACACATCTGGTTCACCAGATAAGTAGAACCGTACCTGCATTGTGATAGTCGGGGTGGTCAGCCCTGCTGCAGCCGTCAAGGTGGTCTGTGCTGCTGAAACCGTGATGGCGGCCGGGTTGATGACTTGACTGGAAAGCGTAGCAATGGTGCCCAGAGTGGTGATTGGGGTAGCCAGGGAGGCGTTGGTGTTGTGCCTGCCAGTCCCAGCTAGGCTGGTTGAGACAGTGCCTGTGACGGTGCCCAAAGTTGTGACGCCTAAAAGGAGGAGCAAAAATGGACAATTCTGGCAACTGCAACCCGGTACGGTGCGCGTAATTTCATTCTGGGCCTAGATTATATATGCTACGTAATAAGTACTCTGCCCTGGATGGCCGATCTCATCAGACGTTGGGAGGCCAAGCATGGTCAGCCCTGGCTAGTTCTTGGAGGGGAGACCACTGAAGAAGTCTAGTGTCACTACCACAGAGGCAGGAAACGACAAACCACCTCTCTCCACCTTCTGGGTGATCTGGGCTAGCCCGATCTGACAAGTCCCTGGATGGGAGACTACCAAGAGATTCGGGGCTGCTATGCAGAGGTAGGCAATGGCACCTCAGAACTTTGAAAACACTACAGGGCCGCTCTCAGTTGCGGCAACGTGGGGTAAATTCCACACCCACATAACAAACCTGAACACACACAGGAACATGTCAGTACAAGTCATGTGCAGTGAAAATGGGACTCCATTGCTAGTAGCCGCTCTTTGATGAGGGCAAATGTCTCAGTACTGGTTAGCATGTTCAGAGAGTCACTATCATAGCCCAATTCCGCAATCTTTGTTATAACTGTTGTGCACCATTTAGAGTGATGGAGTTCTCTCAAGGTGAGTTGCGTCAGTGAGTTGTCGGAGCTTTGATAGTGAATATGCAGCCCAAATTTTATGATGTTTAACCAGATAGTGGCCTCTATAGAGTATTGGCCAGATTCTAGACATAGGACTGCATATGGGACGCAGTTTGGCACGCCAAATAATTTATGCAGAAATTTAGAATGGAATGATCTAATGGCACTGTTGCTGGGTGTTAGCCAAATGGGCGCTCCATAAAGCAGTTGTGCTCTCGCCCTTGCTTTGAGAAGATGGGACTCATGAGCCATACTTCAGTTTGCATTTATCCTGCAATTGTGTGTGGCGACAAGGGCACACGAGACAACCCACAGCAGGGCTTCTGGCAACCATTTCTGGATGCGCACTCACGTAAGCACCTGGCTTGGCTCTCCAAGGCACACTTACCTGTGGTTCCTTTCACGACCAAGGTGGTGACGGTGGGCTTGACGGAGGAGACGGTGACAGGGGTGACGAGCCGCATCCCCCCCATAGGGACAGTCCGCAGAATGGTGCCGGGCTGTCCTGGGGCTCCTTTCAGGACCACCTGCAAAAGCAGAATTGAAAACGGTCAAGTCTCGCAGCACAGCAGTGTGTGCTTTCCCCTTGGTTCACCTGCCAGGTTCCCCACCTGTGTCACGCCTTGCTGCCCGTGACTTGTGGTGAGCTTGGGCACGGCCGTGATGATCTTGGCGGGGGTGCCAGTGGCAGACGTCATCACTTTGGTGGTGATTATGGTGATGGGAGATTTGATGCCGGGGCTACTGGTGACTCCTGCAAGGAAAGAAGGGGCGTTATTAGCCGGCATGAACCCCCTCCCCCCCCCCCCATCTCCCACCCTGAATCCTGTTCCTGCCTGGGAATTCAGATGCCCTCCTGACAGTTTCTCCCATTAAAGACGCTTGCCTGGTGGGCACGTGGCAATCTGTGGAACACTCTCCCCGCACTGTCGATCTTTCTCACACACTCTCTTTCTCACAATACTAGAACCAGGGGGCATCCATTGAAAATGCTGTGGGGAAGAATTAGGACTAATAAAAGGAAACACTTCTTCACGCAACGTGTGATTGGTGTTTGGAATATGCTGCCACAGCAGGTGGTGATGGCCACTCACCTGGATAGCTTTAAAGGGGGCTTGGACAGATTTATGGAGGAGAAGTCGATCTATGGCTACCAATCTTGATCCTATTTGATCTGAGATTGCAAATGCCTTAACAGACCAGGTGATCGGGAGCAACAGCCGCAGAAGGCCATTGCGTTCACATCCTGCATGTGAGCTCCCAATGGCACCTGGTGGGCCACTGCGAGTAGCAGAGAGCTGGACTAGATGGACTCTGGTCTGATCCAGCTGGCTTGTTCTTATGTTCTTATGTTCAGGGGGCAGCTGAAGGTGGGTTTACTGAGAACTACATTTGGCCTGTTTTGCTTTGACTTGCTGGCAAACCTCACTGGACTTTTAAATTGTGACCTGATGTGTTTTTATAGTTACTGCTTCATTCATGTGGTTTCTACTGTTTCCCATTATCCCTTTTTATATTGTAAGCTGCCTTGAATTCCACGAAGGAGAAAGGCAGCAAAGAACTGTTTTAAATAATGAACAGAAAAAGACAAGAGAGTTGGGTTTTTTCCCACGCTTTTCTCTACCTTTAAGGAGCCAGAAAGCAGCTTGAAATCACCTTCCCCTCCCCACATCAGACACCTTGTGATTTAAGTGGGACTGAGAGAGTTTGGAGAGAACAGTGATTAGCCCAAGGTCACCCAGCAGGCCACATGTGCAGGAACGGGGGAACTGAACCTGGTGCACCAGATTAGAGTCCACTGATCATGTGGAGGAGTGGAGAGTCAAACCTGGTTCTCCAGTTCAGAGTCCACTGTTTCTAACCACTACATCACGCTGGCTCCCTGGCTTGCATCCCCTGCCTCTGCTACTCTGGCCCGCCCGCTCATGAGCCACCCACACGGCGGATCAGAGATTGTCGGCCCTGTATTTTGGCCAGCATTATGAAGGCTGCCATCGCAAGCGTATTCCTCTCCCTACCTGTGGCACCGGCCTGCGTGATAATAGCCGACATGGGGATGGTTTTGATGATGGTGGTAGTGCCAGGCTTGGTCGTGTTCGGAGACACACTGCTGATGCCCAGGATGGTGGGTTTAGTGCCCGTACCGCCCGCCTGAGAGCTGGTGATGATCGTGGTAGGCTTGCCGTCCGCCGAGGTTACCAGCTTCAAAATAGTGCCCGCGGGCAGGGGCCCTTTCGTCTATGGGAAGAGAAGCACCAGGAACCAAACACTAGACAAGAAGCATGCCATCATCTTTCTGCGCAGCAAAAATTAACAAAGCACAGGCGCTCATACAGGAAATCAAATGGCAGCTGTGGGTTTTCCGGGCTGTGTGGTCTGGTGGTTCTGGCTCGTAACGTTTCACCCGCATCTATGGCTGGCATCTTCAGAGGAGTGTCACAGTGAGAGGTTTCTCTCCACGGCACAGTGGCTGGCCGTCAATGTGGGTGAAACGTCGGGAGCAAAAACTACCAGACCATGCCCACGACGCCTGGAAAACCCACAACAGCTGAAGTACAGGAAGTCTGTAGGAATGGAAGCCTTTATTGTGCTCTTAGCTCTACGGAACAGTTAGGCTAGTCAGCCTTGAGGTTTCTTTTGACCCCGGGTGTCTTAAGAAGAAGAAGAGAAGAAGAGTTTGGATTTCTATCCCCCCTTTCTCTCCTGCAGGAGACTCAAAGGGGCTGACAATCTCCTTGCCCTTCCCCCCTCACAACAAACACCCTGTGAGGTGGGTGGGGCTGAGAGAGCTCCGAGAAGCTGTGACTAGCCCCAGGTCACCCAGCTGGCGTGTGTGGGAGTGGGCCCAAGGTCACCCAGCTGGTGTGTGGGAGTGGACAGGCTGTCTGAATTCCACAGATGATCCCAGACAAGAAAGAAGAGTTTGGTTTATATCCCCAGCTGCTCCTGCAGGGAGACTCCAAAGGGGCTGACAATCTCCTTGCCCTTCCCCCCTCACAACAAACACCCTGTGAGGTGGGTGGGGCTGAGAGAGCTCCGAGAAGCTGTGACGAGCCCCAGGTCACCCAGCTGGCGTGTGTGGGAGTGGACAGGCTAATCTGAATTCCCCAGATAAGAAGAGAAGAGTTTGGATTTATGTCCCCCTTTCTCTCCTGCAGGAGACTCAAAGGGGCTGACAATCTCTCCTTGCCCTTCCCCCTCACAACAAACACCCTGTGAGGTGGGTGGGAGCTGAGAAAACTCGAGGCTGTGACTATTGCAAGGTCACCCAGCTGGGAGTGTGTGTGGGAGTGGACAGGCTATCCTGAATTCCCCAGATGAAGAAGAAGAAGAGTTTGGATTTATATCCCCCTTTCTCTCCCTGCGAGGGAGACTCAAAGGGAGCTGACCATCTCCTTGCCCTTCCCCCCTCACAACAAACACCCTGTGAGGTGGGTGGGGCTGAGAGAGCTCCGAGAAGCTGTGACTAGCCCCAGGTCACCCAGCTGGCGTGTGTGGGAGTGGACAGGCCAATCTAGAATTCCCCAGATACGAAAGAAGAGTTTGGATTTATATCCCCCCCCTTTCTCTCCTGTAGGAGACTCAAAGGGGCTTACAATCTCCTTGCCCTTCCCCCCCTCACATGGCTTAAACACCCTGTGGTGGGTGGGGCACAAGAAGGAGGCCTCCGAGCTGTGTGACCCAGCCCAAGGTCACCCAGCCAGAAGCGTGTTGGGAGTGGACAGGCTAATCTGAATTCCCAGATAAGAAGAAGAAGAGTTTGGATTTATATCCCCCCTTTCTCTCCTGCAGGAGACTCAAAGGGGCTGACCATCTCCTTGCCCTTCCCCCCTCACAACAAACACCCTGTGAGGTGGGTGGGGCTGAGAGAGCTCCGAGAAGCTGTGACGAGCCCCAGGTCACCCAGCTGGCGTGTGTGGGAGTGGACAGGCTAATCTGAATTCCCCAGATAAGAAGAAGAAGAGTTTGGATTTATATCCCCCCTTTCTCTCCTGCAGGAGACTCAAAGGGGCTGACCATCTCCTTGCCCTTCCCCCCTCACAACAAACACCCTGTGAGGTGGGTGGGGCTGAGAGAGCTCCGAGAAGCTGTGACTAGACTAGGCTCCCAGGTCCTGCCCAGCTGGCGTGCAGGTGGGAGTGGACAGGCTAATCTAGATCTCCCCAGATAAATGAAAGTTAAAGAAGAGTTTGGATTTATATCCCCCCCTTCTCTCTCCTGCAGGGAGACTCAAGGGAGCGTGATAATCTCCTTGCCCTTCCCCCCCCTCACAACAAACACCCTGTGAGGTGGGTGGGGCTGAGAGAGCTCCGAGAAGCTGTGACGAGCCCCAGGTCACCCAGCTGGCGTGTGTGGGAGTGGACAGGCTAATCTGAATTCTGAGATACAAAGAAGAAGAAAGAGTTTTGGATTTTATATCCCCCCTTCCCCTCCTGCAGGAGACTCAAAGGGGGCTGGACAATCTCCTTGCCCTTCCCCCCTCACAACAAACACCCCTGTGTGAGGTGTGGGTGGGGCTGAGAGAACTCGTGAAGCTGTGACTAGCCCTTCAGGTCACCCAGCTGGCTTTAGTGTGTGGGAGTGGACAGGCTAATCCTGAGATTCCCTCAGATAAGAAGAAGAAGAGTTTGGTTATATGTCCCCCCTTTCTCTCCTGCAGGAGACTCAAAGGGAGCTGGACCATCCTCCTTGCCCTTCCCCTCACACAACAAACACCCTGTGAGGTGGGGTTGGGAGCTGAGAGAACTCCAGTATGACCCTAGCTGTGACGGTCACCCAGGTCACACAGCTGGCGTGTGGGAGTGGACAGGCTAATCTGAATTCCCCTGAAGATAAGAAGAAGAGAAGAGTTTGGATTTATATACACCCCCTTCGCTTTTCTCTCACTGCAGGGAGACTCAAAGGGGCCTGACCATCTCACTTGCCCTTCTTCCCCTCACAACAAACACCCCTGTGAGGTGGGTGGGAGCTGAGGAAACTCAGAAGCTGCGTGGCTTGAAGCCCCAGGTCACCCAGCTTTGGCGTGTTATTGGGGAGTGGGACAGGCTAATCTGAATTCCCAGATAAGAAGAAGAAGAAGAGTTTGGTTTATATCCCCCTTTCTCTCTCCTGCAGGAGACTCCAAAGGGGCTGACCATCTCCTTGCCCCTTCCCCTCTGGCAAACACCCTGTGAGGGCAGATTTGGGGCACAGAGTCTCGAAACTCAGCTGTGATGGCAGACCCCAGGTCACCCAGCTACGGTGTGTGGGAGTGGGACAGGCCCCAATCTGAATTCCCCCCCAGATAAAGAAGAAGAAGAGTTTGGATTTATATCCCCCTTTCTCTCCCTGCAGGAGACTCAAGAGGGCTGACCATCTCCTTGCTCCTTCCCCTTGCACAACAAACACCCTGTGAGGTGGAATGGGGTTAGAGACTGAAAACTCGAGAAACTGTGGGTAGCCCAAGGTCACCCAGCTGGCGTGTGTGGGAGTGGACAGGCTAATCTGAATTCCCCAGATAAGAAGAAGAAGAGTTTGGATTTATATCCCCCCTTTCTCTCCTGCAGGAGACTCAAAGGGGCTGACCATCTCCTTGCCCTTCCCCCCTCACAACAAACACCCTGTGAGATTGGGTGGAGACTGAGAGAGAGCTCAGCTGTAGCTTGCAAGGTCACCCAGCTGGCGTGTGTGGGAGTGGACAGGCCCAATCTGAACTGAATAAGAAAGAAGAGTTTGGATTTATATCCCCCCTTTCTCTCCTGCAGGAGACTCAAAGGGGCTGACAATCTCCTCACCCTTCCCCCCTCACAACAAACACCCTGTGAGGTAGGTGGGGCTGAGAGAGCTCCGAGAAGCTGTGACTAGCCCAAGGTCACCCAGCTGGCGTGTGCGGGAGTGCCCAGGCTAATCTGAATTCCCCAGAGAAGCCTCCACAGCTCAAGCGGCAGAGCTGGGAATCAAACCCGGTTCCTCCAGATTAGACGCACGAGCTCTTAACCGCCTACGCCACTGCTGCTTAACAGATCTGGGAGCTGCAAAAGCTGCACGCCATCTGCTGATCCGGAAGGGCACTGGGCCACCGCCTCCGCAACTGAGAAAAGGGCTCTCCGAATGGGGTTAAATAAGGTCACTGTTCATTCCCACGTTGCACATTCTTACTTGGATTATCTGTGTCACGGGGCCACTGGACGCCTGTCCGGTCACAGCCGACGTCTGGACTGGTTTGGTTTGAACGACTGACATCACCTTACCCAAATTGGAAATCTGTTGAGGAAAACACACAACAAAGTGGGGCTGAGTCTGTTGATTCTTCTGACCATGAAAAGACGCCTCCCCACTGATGCTGCCCACTTAGAAGCAGCAGCCCAAGAAAGACCAGAGAAACTTTCCTTCAGCAGTTTAATGGCAGGGCTAGACATCGTGGCAGTGGCAGCCCACGAGTAGCCAGGAAGAAACCTGGGCCTTGACTGTGCTATCCTGAGCTTAGACCTCCCGTGCAACCTCACGGCCAGAGGAAGCAGCAGGAAAGTTGGTTTTGTACCCCCCCTTCTCTACCTTTTGAGGAAGAAGAGTTTGGATTGATATCCCCCCTTTCTCTCCTGTAGGAGACTCAAAGGGGCTGACAATCTCCTTGCCCTTCCCCCCTCACAACAAACACCCTGTGAGGTAGGTGGGGCTGAGAGAGCTCAGAAGAACTGTGACTAGCCCAAGGTCACCCAGCTGGCGTGTGCGGGAGTGCACAGGCTACAAGAAGCTGACCATCACCTTCCCTTCCCTGCAACAGTGAGGCAGGTGGGGTTGAGAGAGCTCTAAGAGAACTGGGACTGGCCCAAAGTCAACCAGCAGGCTTCATGTGGAACAGGAGAAACAAACCCAGGTTCTCCAGATTAGGGCCCACCGCTCATGTGAGAAGTGGGGATCAAACCCGGTTCGCCAAATGAGTCGATCGCTCATGGGAGGAATGGGTAATCAAACCCGGTTCTCTAGATTAGAGTCCATTGCTCTTAACTACTATACCCCGCTGGCATAGTATGGTGAGGGTGTCTACCCCGCCTCACAAACACCATCCTTGAAGCTGGAGGAAGGAGCAACAGACACCTCTCATTTTGTCTAGATAGGGGTCCCAAACATGGATCCTATGGGTGCGATGGAACCAAGTGTTTTCCTGGCACCCGCCAAGGGTTTTTAAAAGTGAGTCGGGCTTTTGCCCAGCAGGGCTTCTGACCGGCTGCTGAAGATCTGAATGACAGTGAAGAGCTCTTAAAACTTGCCACCACCGCACAATTCTCTTCACTGCGTGTATGAAGATAAGCTGTGTGTATACAAAAAACCACACTCATTTAAAAGGTATTCTGTTAAACAGAGCAACTGCCTGGAATGGCGAAGAGTTACTATCAGAGTTAATTTTCATCACTTCTCGCTGTGTTAAGGCATTTAAAATAATGATTGTTTTCTTTTTATTGATTTTGTAGCCTGAAAATGATCCCTATAAGTCTATCTGATCCATCCCGTGTTGAACTGATAGTTGTGGGTTTACAACTGTTAACACGACATCGTCTGCATAACATTTCATCTTACATTCTCCATAATCAATTTTGATACCCCTTATTTTGTGATCCTGTCTGATTGCTGATGCCCTCACTTCTAGTACTAGGTTGAATAAAAGCGAAGACAGGGGACACCCTTGTCGCGTGCCTTTTTCAGTTTGCAGTTCTTCAGTAAGAAGGTCATTTATTAATACTCTGGCTCACTGTTTGGTATATATACTTCAAATCCCAATACGGTCATGGCCACGCTCCCTGACATCTCGTGGCAGCCATTCTGTAAGCCTGCCAACCTTTGTCAGAACTTCAAAGGTGCCCGCCAGGGACCCATGGTCTAGATCAGTGGTTCTCAACCTGTGGGTCCCGACCCCTTTGGGGGTCGAACGACCCTTTCACAGGGGTCACCTAAGACCATCGGAAAACAGTCTTTTTATATTTTATATATACCAATTTTATGATTGGGGTCACAACATGAGGAACTGTATTAAAGGGTCGTGGCATTAGGAAGATTGAGAACCACTGGTCTAGATCTTGTGAGCCACTTCCTCCCAGTTACCAACCTCTACTCTGGAGGCCAGAGTAAGCAGCAACGAAGCAACCTTTCTGCTGCACCTGGGCATAAGCCTCAAAATCTATTCCCTGCACACCTTTTATTTGTTCTTGTATTTTAACATGGGGAGACAATGCTTGGCTAGAAAAGCAGGGTACAACCACCTAGCAAAACCATGCGCCCGGTCCCTGCCTGACCATGGCTCCTGAAACGTACCAGTGCGCTGCCTCCAGGTACTGAGATGGGGCTTTTCACCAGCGTGATCGTCTTGGTCACCCCGCCGACCACCGTGGTCATCACCTGCGCCTGCTGGGCCACAGTGACTGTGCCCGACTTGTGCACGGTGATGATGGGCCGGGTAGGCGTGTTGGTGGTGGACGAGACCGAGGTGCCAACTTGGGCAGCCGCCGTCTTCAGCATGCGGGTCGCAGGGTTGCTCACCTGGTCATCAAAGAGAGTCAGTGTCAGAAGGGCAAAAAACATTTTATTTTTCTCAATGAACTCGTCCGCATAGCTCTGACTTTGGGAGCCAAGATTTGAGCCTGGCTGTTTGCCAAGCTCAGAGGCCCCCTCTCCTCATGCTTTGCGTGGAAGTGACCTCAGGCCTAACATCTGCCCCATCCAGGAAGTACCGTGTTTCCCTGAAAATAAGACAGGGTCTTATATTAATTTTTGCACCAAAAGATGCATTAGGGCTTATTTTCGGGGTAGGGCTTATTTTTGGGGAAACACGGTACCTTCACAATTCATTAAGGCAGGCTCTCGGCAGCCCCGTTGCTTCCTCGTCATGTGTGATGCAAGCTGCATCTTCATTGGCAGGGAGCACCTTGCTGGATCACACCATCCTGATCTGTAACTACTGGTAGGGCTTATTTTTGGAGGAGGGCTTATATTTTAAGCCTCCTCCAAAAACCCTGAAAAATCATGGTAGGGCTTATTTTCGGGGAAACACGGTATGCTGTGGATACTCACCATGACAGGAGAAGAGGCAACTTTGACGGTGGCAGGTAGTGTGGTGGTACCAGGAGAAACAGCCACTGTCTTCACTATGGTGGCGCCAGCAGGGACGCTGAGCATCGTTGGAGTGGAGGAGGGTGGGATTTTTTGAGTGGCGGCAGCCGCTGCTGCCAGAGCAGCCATGCCACTCATCTGAGGACTGCTGCCAATCACCTGACAGGCAGAGAGAGAGAGAAGAGACAATCAGGACAAGGGCTGACGGAAGGGAGCTCTTGTTTGACAGCGTTCCTTTCAGCCCCGGGATGCTACTGCTGCCACAGCTGATGGTGGTACAATATTACTTACCGTCCCTTGAGTGGTCTGCGTGGGCACCACCATGCGCACACCCGCTGGCAAAGACGTCACTGTGAGTGGGCCCTTCCCCACCTGCCCTGCTGAACGCACTGTGACCAGCGGAGGCCCTGCTGTTGCCTGTGGGCCCGTGACTTTCAGCACGGCCGGGACCGCTGCAGAAGAAAGGAGCGACAATTATCAGACAAGCCCAAGTCCTCACGCAAAACTCTAGGGGGCATCTACTACCAGGCCACAAGAAGTAGGCGTCCGTAGGGAAATGGAGATAACTGGCATGTTTGGCGCATGTCCCTCTTGCGCCCTAAACACACCCCACCTCCAAATGAATGCTAGGTAAATCCCCAAGGATCCAACCCCTTGCACTGAACAATCAATGAGAAAACCATGAATTCAAAAGCAGCCTTGTCTCCTTCCAATTTCCCCTTGCTCCCACACAATTTTTAATTCCATCTGAGCAGGGTCGTATGGCCCACTACTTACATTTTCTAACTAACCCCTGCTCAAGGAGAGCCTTCACAATTGCTAGATTCAATGTTATGCCATCTGCCTTACTACATGGCAGGTTTAATAACCTGGAAAAATCTAAAAGGTTGTGTAGCTGTAATTCTAAGGTAGTCGAAACATTGGCTCACCACCTATTACATTGCACTAAATTTGCTAAAATCAGATCTAAATATGTCACTCTACACCCTCTCTTCCAATCTGAGTTAACAGATTCGATTAGATTATTTCTCTTGTTGAACAATTCTGATTCTGTTTTTTGTGAAGAGGTTGCAAGCTTTGTTACGGAAATAATTCAGAGCCAGTAATCATATGTATATATCTGAGGTTATCCTTTTTGCCTTTAAATTTTTTTATGTTTGCTGTGTTTTGTTACTGTTGTTCTATGTATGCCAATAAAGGCTTTGCTTTGCATTTCCCCTTGCTGGCTTTTGAGCAGTGACCTCAAAAATGCTCTGGGTTCTTTTGCAAGTGGCTAAACCAGCCATCTTGGTTTGAAAAGCTCATGTACAGAGGCTGCCCCCAAGTTTATTTCCTTTGAAATACTGACAAGTAACTCGCCACACTGAAGGCTGATCAGAGGCTTGCCAGCAGCTCCCTAAAACCCAACTAAACAACAGACATATCATCAGGACCACTAGTGGTGGGACACCTTGGAGGTACAAAACTTCCCATGCTGGGTGGCTCCCTGAGGAGCCAGGCAATCTTCCTGCCTATTTGGGCTGGCACTTGGGCTTCAGCAACAGTGAGGAGCCTCTCTGGGAAACCATAAACACATTATTTTAACCCTTTTCTTGACTCGAAATCAAGCATGGGAAGGGCCAAAGCAAGAAGGTACTGATTCCTTGAGAGTGTTCCACTGGAGAATTTGCCTGAATTCAGCCCTCCACAATATATCCCAAAAGGCTGCATTTCACAAGATCCAGACTGTATTTCTTTCCGGAGCTTGGGGCCACTCAGAAAAGGCCCTGTTCCTGACCTCAAAGGTACAATGATGTGTATGTATTGTGCCACCCTGGCTTAATCAAGATGCGAGCCAAGGAAACTGTCCTCTGTGGAAAGACAATT
Source organism: Sphaerodactylus townsendi (assembly GCF_021028975.2). Lineage (NCBI taxonomy): Eukaryota > Metazoa > Chordata > Lepidosauria > Squamata > Sphaerodactylidae > Sphaerodactylus > Sphaerodactylus townsendi. The sequence continues at coordinate 146,626,882 of NC_059427.1, read as the reverse complement.
TCACAGAGTAGCCATGTCGGTCTGCCGCAGAACAGCGAGATTTCAATGGCTCCTCAAAGACCAACAAGGTTTTTGGGGTATGTGTCAGGATGGCAGCTATGGGGGTTGGGCTGCCTGGGGAACTGTGGCTTTCAGCTATGCAAAGCTATTGCTACTCTGTCTTTTCCACATCTGGCTTATCATCAAGTAACTCCTGATGTAAGGTCCAGGAGAGCCAGAGGAACTGCCCCGCCTGAGGGTTCTACATGTAGGTGGGGGGAGTGAAAAGTACAATCTATACTGGTACTGGTCTGAGAGCTTGAGTCCTCTGTTGCTTTGCTGTCACTTGCAATAAAATCTGAAACTTTTGAAGTTTGACTGGTTCACTGTCATGCAGGGGAGTCCTGACAGCATGAGCTTTAAAAACTCAGGCACTAACCATCTTCACCAGGTATCCAGAGGCGGTGGTGAAGTGGCTGAAACTGAATCCATCAAAGGCAGGGATCCCAAGGCTGACCGAGGAGATCCAGAGTTAAGATCCAGAGCTCCCAACTCTTTGATGGTAGGAAATTCACACCAGCACCAACCACCAGGGGTCCGGTGTGATGATGGAATCCCCCCTTTTGATGGCATTTAGGCCACAAAAGTAGACAGTGGTATTTTTCCATCTTTGCCAGGCTACACAGCTGGCGCCCTTCCCATCTTGCCCTGACATAACTAGTGTGGTCCGTTCAATAGTCCCCTCCAAGTTAGAGTACTACAATTCATTCTTTGCAGGGCTACCCTCAAGGCTGCTCCAAAGACTGCAGCTGGTCCAGAATTTGCCAGCGAGGGAACTTCCAGAGACCCCACAGAGAGTAGCTATTCGACTCGGGCTCTGCCAGCTGCACGGGCTCCAGACTGAGTACTAGATCAGGTTCAAGGCTCTGGTACAGAGCTTTAAAGCCCAAACAGTCTGTACCAGCAGAACCGTATCTCCCGATACACCCCTCCAAAGAGCATTATGGTCAACTGGCAACAACCTGCTGGTGATCCCTGGCCCAAGAAGTGTCCAGCTGTCCTCCACCAGAATCAAAGACTACTCAGCTTTGAATGAACACCCAGTTTAGTGACATCCTGCGCAATCTGGATCAATTCCTCACAGCTAAGACTGAGACGGTCTGCCAGGCCGATGGCTGAAGACAGAAATGGTTGTCATCTTAGCTAGACTCCCTCCTCCCACCCCTGTAGTTGTTTGCTTTTTTACTGTTCCTGTCAGTCCCCTTCCCTTTCTTCCCTCTGCCCCCATACTGGTTATTCCTGAAACTGTTATTTAAGGATTTAAAGGTGCCATCTGGGATTTTAAAGTTTTTCAATAATTTGCATATAGTACGTTACTTTAATTCTACTTTTGGTTGCTAGCCCTGTGGGCATTTTTCCACATGCAGAATAACGCACTTTCAAGCCACTGTGCAGTTGGATTTTACTGCACAAAACAGCAAAATCCACTAGCAAACAATTGTGGAAGTGGATTGAAAGTGCATTATTCTGCGTGGGCGAAAGTGCCCAGACTGCAGCCAGCAAAGAGCAGAATACAAATCTAACAATCAAATAAATGAAATCTTGTTCTCCTGCCACAGCCAGCTCAGAGACTAACACAGCTCTCTCACTGGATCTTAGCGGGAGGTGCGTGCTCATGCCTCGTAACAAGTTTTCCAGGTTTCTTTGAGCAAAGGAATGCACAGTGCATAGGGTGTTCGAGAAGCAAGCTAAAAGAAGACCAGGGAAATCTTTGGTCATTCTAAAAAAGAGCTATTCTGTTTTTCACTTATCCCTTACCTTGTGGGCGGGGGGTGGCAACAGCGGCGGCAGCCACAGGCGCGGGCATGGGCATTGGGCTGCTGGACACGGCAGGCAACACCTGGATGGTAGTTGTGGTCGGTGGAGCAGGAGTGGCGGCAGCAGCAGCGGTCGCAGCGGCAGTCGCAGCGGCAACGGCCGTGGCCTGGGGTAGCAACGTGATGCCCATCTGTGCCAGTGGCTGCATGGCACTGACCGGGGCGGCTGCAGCTGGAGCAGGGCTTTTGGGGGGGTTGACAGGCACCGAGGGTACAGGGTTGGCAGCTGGCGAGGTGGCGGCTGGGATGTCGTACTTCTGCAGCTGGAGCAAGTAAGTGTCGGCCGTCGGGACGGAGCCCCAGCTCACTTCCAAGGAGTTGGTGTTGGCTCGGACCAGCTGAACTCGAGAAGGCGGAGGAGGTTTCTCTGCAAAGGGAGAAGGAGGTGTTAGGGCGAAGACCGCTCGAGGAGGATGGGGGTCCAACAAAAGAACTTCAGATCTTTTACACCCCAATGCCTTTCTGCACCTCGCCTAACAAGGAATTCACTGTGTGTTAAATCTACAGATTCTTAGCAAGGTTAAGAGTCTTGGGTTCGTTGCAAGCTGAAAGACCAAATTAACATTTTCCCCTGCCTAACACAGGCAGACAAGAGGCCAGCTAAAGCAAATCAACACAGGAGCAGCAGAGGCGTAGGAGGTTAAGAGCTCGTGTATCTAACCTGGAGGAAGCGGGTTTGATTCCCAGCTCTGCCGCCTGAGCTGTGGAGGCTTATCTGGGGAATTCAGATTAGCCTGTACACTCCCACACACGCCAGCTGGGTGACCTTGGGCTAGTCACAGCTTCTCGGAGATCTCTCAGCCCCACCCACCTCCCAGGGTGTTTGTTGTGAGGGGGGAAGGGCAAGGAGATTGTCAGCCCCTTTGAGTCTCCTGCAGGAGAGAAAGGGGGGGATATAAATCCAAACTCTTCTTCTTCATCATCATCCTCAGCCAGGGATGAGTGTGGCTCAGTGGCAGAGCATAAGCTGGGCACGCAGAAGGTCTCAGGTTCAAGCCCCGGCATCGCCAATCAATGACCACATAAAGCTGCCTCACATTGAACCAAGCTGTTGATCCGCCAAAGGAAGTATTGTCTACTCAAACCAGCGGCTGCTCTCCAGGGTTTCAGGTAGAGGTCTTTCACAACACCAATTGCCTGGTCTTTTCAACTGGAGATGCCAGGGATTGAAACTGGGGCTTTCTGCATTCTAAGCAAATGCTATACCATCGCCCGAACGTGAAAGTCCTCTACCCAGGACCCTAAAGAGCCCCTGCCAGTCCGCAAAGACAACAGTGGCTGTGAAACTAACGCTACACCCTCCCCGCTCAGACAGGATAAAAGGGACAGTACAAGGGATGGTCTGGTAATTTAATTTCTATACTGCCCTCCCGCCAAGGGCTCAGGGCGGTGTACAACACATATAATATAAACAACAATAAGCAGTATTACAAAATATCAAAACATCAGCACAAGATATTTTGCTTCAGCTCACAAATGAGGGGAAATAAACATTCCATTTTTTCCCCAAGTAAACTCCTTCCACATGGAAGCCTCAGGGCATAGCCTCACTTCCTCTTTGCCATGCTGGTTTGCCAATGAAAGGAGATTTAGGTATGGGAAAAATACCTCTGGGGATCATTCCCCAGAAAACAAGCCTAGCTGTATATCTGGAACAACTAGTTGATTACAAGAATAGATGGGTCATAACCAGAGCGAGATGCAACTCCTTTCCCTCAGTCTACGTCCAAGGGAACTTTCTCAAGGTGTGGGTGTTGACCTTTAAGGCCTTACTGCCTGGGACTCCTGCAGGCATCTTTGGGACCGTGACAATTTCTATATGTCCCTGTCTCGACTCCTCTGTGTTCGGCAGAGGCCAATTTACTGGAGGCCCCTGGGTCTCCCTAATGATGCGGTTGGTTCTTCCACTCGGGCTAGGGCCTTCACGGTGCCTCTGGTTCTCGCCTGGTGGGAACACTCTCCCTCCAGGAAGCTATCCGGGTCTCCATGATCCTTTGCGGATTTCCGCAGGGCCTGTAAGACTGAGTTGTTCCACCGGGCCTTTGGGGAGACCACCTGCTGAGTGTGCCCCTCCCCTCTGCTCCATATGGGTCCCTAACATCATCAGGACCCACTGTCTCCCCCCCCCCCCCATTTTCTTGGGAGGGCTCAAGTAAGGATTTCGTGGGACGCCTATGTTAGGAAATAACTGCTGTTTTAACTGTATTTATGAGAATTGTTTTATGATGATTTTATATATGATGTTTTTATGTTGTACACCGCCCTGAGCCCTTCGGGGATAGGGCGGTATATCAAATCAAATCAGTAATCATCATCATCCACACAACGAACGTCGCTGCCGGTACTGTCCCTATACATCAGACTCAATCTCTCATATTTTGCTGTATTGTTCAAAGTATAACAACTTTAGAATTGACTTGTGGGCACTGTTACCAACAGGATTCACGCTATTCTCCAATAAAAGAAAATGTTTAAGCTCCTGAGCAGTTCCAATGTAGAAATTTTGGAAGCAGTTGCCATATATTTTAAGGCGTGTTTTACAATGTAATAATGAGTGATTTTTTTAATGTATCTGGAAATGTTTGACATTTTCTTGATTATACGCCTAATAAAGGTTCTGGACTGGAAGTTAGCAGTAGTTCTCCTTCCACTATACCTGGAGAAGGGGGACACTCAAACACAGCGATTCTTGTACCTACAGTCTTACCAGGAAAGGCTATTTGTTTGAATCTGCTCTAAAATCAGATTTTTATGCACACTTCCTTCCAAGGTACCACACCCAACTCTCTCACCTGTCTCCAGGTACCAGAGATCCTTGCAGCAGACCTGGTTGTTCCATGCCTTGCGGTAGCCGTCCCGACCACTCCAGATATACAAGCGTGTGTTGATAGCCACGGCACAGTGGCCAGCTCGTGCCCGAGGGATGTTATCCTCTAGTGTGTCCATCAGAATGGGCTCCCAAGCCATGGAGTCTATACAAAAAGACAAAGAAGTCAGATAGAGAGGGTGGGAACGGGTGGGTAAAGTCTCAAGATTGTGTCATTTTCCCTTCACATACCTAGGTTGAGGCAAGCGAGCGTGTTTGTGCATTTCCACTCTTTTTCATGGGTGGCCACTTTAACATCATCCATGACGAGAGGCACCCAGCCCCCAAACACGTACATCCTGCCAAGGGAACCGAAGAAAATGAATGTAAGGCAGTATGGCAGAGCAGAGTCTCAGACAGAGCAGTATCCCAGGTTCAAGTCACCTCCTGCCCATGACTGGGCTATTTGGCCCCATGGTGCACTGGGCTACCACAAAGGTAAAGTAGAGGAGAACCATGGTTGGGCATCAGTAACAGAACTAGGCCACAACCACGAGACAAGACTGATTTTAATCAGTAATTTTTGTGTATTTCATTGCACATTTATTATTTACAGTACAAGTCACCTTGCAGTTGCTCAAAGATAAAAAGGTGACTAATAAATGTTCTAAACCATAGGTGTCAAACTCGTGGCCCTCCAGATGTTATAGATTACATGATGCTGGCGGGAATGATGGGAATTGTAGTCCATAACATCTGGAGGGCCGCGAGTTTGACACCTGTGTTCTAAACAAAACGATTTAAAAAAAGGAGTGGGGATTTATATCCCACCTTTCTCACCTGTAAGATGACTCAAGGCGGCTCACAAACTCCTTTCCCTTTCCCTTCTTCCCCCCACAACAGACGCCTTGTGAGGCAGCTGGGGCAGGGAGAGTTCTGAAGAACTGTGACTGGTCCAAGGTCACCCAGCAGGCTTCATGTGCAGGAGTGCGGAAACCAATCCAGTTCACCAGTTAAGAGCCTGCCGCTCATATGGAGGAGTGGGGACTCAAACCTGGTTCTCCAGATCACAGTCCACTGCTCCTAACCACTACACCATGCTGGCTCTCTGATAAAACAAATAAATGCAAAAAGGCAGCCAGCATCCCAGCAGGCGATAATAGTGGATCCCACTGCAACACACAGCAACACTGGTGACTTCTTCCAGTCGGTGTGTGTAAAGGGCCATCAATCTGCAGCTGACTTAAGGAGACCCTGTAGGGTTTCCAAGGGAAGAGACATACAGAGGTGGCTTGCTATTGCCTGTATACCAGGACCAGCCCTGTTCAGCTTTTGAGATCTGATGAGATTGGATTAGCCTGGGCTGTCTATCTTCCATCACTCTAAGTTAAGGCGACAGAAATGAGAAGCCAAAGTACAAACTGGTCCACAAGGCCTTGTGCCCAGACTACTGTAGCTTTAAAATGATACATGGGAAAACTTGGCCAATGTTGAATGGGAATGTTGTCATCGGGGGTTTCACTGCCACTAGTCCTACCCAATCCTCCAACAGCAATCTACACCCTGTGAGGTGGGATAAAAACGGGTGAGGGACAAAAGCAAACCCCAAGGGCATGCTAAGTTCATGAACAATGGACTCCACCCAAACACAGGATTGGCATTCACCAATACTACTGCTGCTGCAGGGCATAAAAATGTGAATCACTTCCTGGACTGATAAGCCCCACCCACAATACAATACTATCAACCACAGCTTTGCAATACAAGTTCCACCCAAACACTTACTGATTGGTTCCCCACCCTGGGACATTGTCAATATATACCCCACTAAACATTCCCTTCTCTCTGGACACAGTGTGTAACAGACTGTGACACATCTCTGAAGATGCCAGCCACAGATGCAGGCGAAACGTTAGGAACAAGATCCACCAGATCACGCCCACGCAGCCCGGAAAACCCACCAGAACCGGGTAAGGGACAATTTGCTCAAACAGAATAAAGGAGCTGACGTGTGCCAGGGCTTACTTGTTCCCGATGGTTGTGGCTGAATGCAGGCTGCGCGGAAGAGGCGCCACGCCGCTCAATGTGGGCTTATTCCATGTCAAAGAATCTAAAGGAGAAGGGGAGAAACACAAAAAGAGTCACGAAGGAATTGGTCGGAGTACCTAGTCACACTCACAAGAAAGCAAACCCCTGACTAGAGCAAGAACCCTTCTGAACAGCTCTTGAGACGCTCCTAGATCTAGTACTGAAAACCTTGCCCCAGTAGCCAATTTGCCATTACCAATGTCCAGCGTCCAGAGGTCACCCAGACGACAGCCGCTCATGCCACCATAGATGACCAACTTGGATTTCTTGTTGTCCTTTTCTGTGTACACCACAGCAGTGTGGGACTCCCGTGGGGGAGGAAGCACCCCATACGTGATGGGAATGTCCCAGGCCACCACGCCAGTACCTGGACGCAGCTCCAAGATGTAGAGGTCATTCAGGTATCTGTAGTAGAGAGGGGGGGAAAGTTAGGAAACATACTTGATTTTCAGTTGCACCGGGGATCTAATTGCCTTTAGTTCCCTTTTGGCAGCCATTGGAATGAACATTTTTATAGGTATTTGGAAGCAGCGGCAACTGGAGTCGGACAGTCAGTCTGAATGTTTCTAACACAGTGCAGAGAAAAACACATACCTGGGAATATTGTTCTTGGGGTCTTCACTGTCATTGGCCAGCCCCCCAAATAGGTAGCATTTGTTCCCCACCAATGAAAAGCTATGGCCAAGACGGGGGCAGGGCGGGGGGCCATTCTTGGGAGTTTTGGCTTTCAGTCTTTTCCACTCCCAGCGGCTGGCCTAAAAGGAAAGTATGGGGTTAAGATGAGTGAGTGACGCTGGTTCTAGACAGCCAGGACCCATGCTGCATAGAAATGGCAGGGAACAAGGGGAGAAAGGAAACTAGAAAGGAAATCCCAGAACCTGATCTAGAGCTGAGACCAACCACACCTTAGAAACAAACATTTTGGGCAGTACAAGCTTTCAAGACTCAAAGATTCCTTCATCAGATACAAGTGAGAATGGAAATCCATTAGTCCTTATTTCCCGGTCTGGAGGTGGCGAAGGTGTCGCAAAGGAAGGTGTCAGGAGTCAAAAGTATCTGGGAACTTCATTCTCTTTTGTATCTGATGAGTTTTGAGATGTCTAGCTGGCCTCCCTCCCTCTTGTCACCCCTCTTTTTTGATCCTTAAATCAGGGGATGGTGGTGCATCAGCCTACCCTGATTTGTTTTAGTGCCATCGTTACATAAGTTTTAAAACTTGTATTTTATTATTTTTACAGTAGTATTTTATCTATACTGTTAGCCGCTCTGAGCCTGCTTTGGGGGGGCCCCACCCCCCCCCCCCCCATATGACTAGATGGCTGCAGCCCGGGCACATTTGACCCCATGTGTCCCCATGGGTGGTATGCCTCTGGCTTGAAGTGTCTTCTGTTGCACTTACCCTTTGCTCGCCCCAACCTGTTCGGGGCTGCTGCTGCTCAGTTATCTGCCTCCTCCTTGCAATGGGGGCGGCGGGGGTGGGGACAAAGTGATAGATGGAAAAAGCAGGCTGACTGACTGCCCATCAGCTTTTCAAATGGCAAAAAGTGATCTTTGCCTCTGGCCAATAGTAAATCATCACTCAAGGCAGCTTAGAAATATATAAAATATTTTATTTATTATACCCATCCATGAAAGAGGAATATGTAGTGAGGAGACTGTGGGAAAAAGGCCGCACGGTTAAAAAAAAAAAGTACAAACGAACACAAACAAAAACCCGCTTCTACAACCATCTTCTCCCCCATGGAGATCCAGTCTTAGGGTACGGACTTTGATCCCTGACCAAATAAGCATCCTCCTATCAGCTGTTCTCTGTACAACTAGCTGGTCTGATCAGAAATCCCACCAGAAACGGCGGTGTGCCAACGGTGCCGGCTCTACAGGGCAAGCCGTAGCAGCAAAGCAACGCCCACGCAAGGCCCCAACGGGAGGACGGGGCTCCAGAGTCAAGAAGGTGCTGTCAGCACCGTGAGAACTTCATTCCTTCCGCTCCTGCGTGTCTGCTTTAGGCCTCAAATTCATCACTCTCTTCGGGCTCACGAGAGGGCCGGGCGACGAGGTCTGTGGAGAAAAAGGAAGTCTGACCCCCGTCTTCCATTCCGTCATGAAGTCGCTCCCACCCAGCCATTTCCTATTGTGCTTTTAAGACTTGCCCCAGAAGATAAACAAGCTGCAGCGGCCTAGCTACAGAAACTCACACAGCTATAACCATGCTTTCCGGCAGGGGCCCCGATGCGGCGCCCACGGGCACCACAGCACCTGCGAACACCTTTCCTGCTGCTTGCCCAGTGTTTTTATAAAGCGGGTGGGGCCAACCAGGTTTCTGGCTGCCTAGTGGAGATTTAATTGGCTGGGCAGCAACCAATCAAATCTCTGGCTTTGGCAGGAGCCATTTTGCTGTTCCAAAGATGCTCACAAGCTCAAAAAGTTTGGGGACTCCTATGGAATACAATTGCAAACCCTAACCCTGAGCCCTTCAGGGGAGGGAGGTCTATAAATATAATAAATAAATGAATGAATGAATGAATGAATGAATGAATGAATGAATGAATGAATTCCACCCAACCCCACTTCTCCTCCCCTCCCCCTTGGTTGGGAAGTTTTAGTCCTCCTGGTGACAGAGAGAGAAAAAAGGGGTTGGTCCAGCTCCCACAATCAATTCTTCTGCACTTTTGTTAGGTTTTCTACTGGGGTGAAGGGCCGCCATAAAAGATGCTTGAGGGAAGCCGTCTAAAAGGACAGCAACGGAAAGGCTGTTTGTGTTTACCTCACCTCCAGCAACCTGAGGTGGTCTACCCAACTCACAATGCCAATAAGACCAGGCCTCTGTCATTCAAAGCCAACAGAAGGAATTTGGTCTTAACACCAGAGCCATTTTCCTACATGCTCTTTTGTCTAAGCAATCCTTCCTGCCACTGCAGACCCTATTTTGGGTGTCAAGACACAAATCATCTCCATGAAGACGGTTTCGGAGGGTAGCTGTGTTGGTCTGGACGCCATGCATGCATGCATGTATGTATGTTATGTATGTATGTATGTATGTATGTATGTATGTATGTATGTATGTATGTATGTATGTATGTAAATAAAATAATTTATTTATTTATTTATATATATTTTTATACCGCCCCATCCCCAGGGGCTCTGGGCGGTGTACAACAAAACTAATACAACGAAATCAGGAGCGAATAATAATTAAAACAACAACAATCCATAAGGCTCCATCATTAAAACATACTAAAACATACTAAATTTTTGTTAAAACAGCGGTAATCATAATAAAAGGTGCCCGGTAAATCCTTACTCTTAAAACCCTCCCCTAGGGAGTAGCCGGACTCCTCCATAGGAGGATAGTCTGGGTGTAAACGAGCAGGGGCGCCATACTCAGCGGCTGGTTACTCCAAAGGCCCTGCGGAACAACTCAGTCTTACAGGCCCTGCGGAACTCACCACTCCATGCCCTACAAGCAGCGGCTTAGGGGGCTGAGTATGTTTAGTCCAGAAAAGAGAAGGTTAAGGGGTGACACGATGGCCATGTTTAAATATCTGAAAGGATGTCATGTTGAAGAGGGAATAACCTTGTTGTCTGCTGCTCCAGAGACTAGAGTCTGCTGCTCCAGAGTCTGCTGCTCCAGAGACTAGGACCAGGGGTCATGGATTCAAGGTTCAGGAAAAGAGATCCCACCTAAACATTAGGGAGAACCTGCTGCCGGTAAGGGCTGTTCGACAGTGAAATACGCTGCTTCAGAGTGCAGTGGAGTCTCCTTCTGCAGGGGGTTTTAAACAGAGGCTGGATGGACCTCTGTCAGGGGTGATTTGATTGTTTATTCCTGCATGGATTTGATGGCCCTTGTGGCCTCTTCCAACTCTGTGATCATATTCTGTGTTTGCGGTAGAAGAGATTAATTGGAGTTCGGTTGACGCCTTAGAGACCATCAATATTTTTGGGGACATAAACTTTCGAGAGTGAAATGGACAAAATCCAGAGCCATTAACTTTGACACTGTACCTATTGCCTATGCTTGGTGCAGAGCGGATGTATGCTTGCTACAGCTTACGCCCAGCAACCACCAATTGGTAGAATTCTACACCTGCAGGCATGCTCTGCGTAAGCACAGAAGAGGCATGTTGGCTCAGACCAAAGACCCATCAAATCCAGAAATTCATACACACTATGGGCAGCCAGCTGCCTCTAGGACAGGGGTGGGCAATTATTTTTTCCATGGGGCCGCATAAGAAACAGAAAATATTGTGGAGGGCCGGGCCAAAAGGCTGGACTCAATTCTGCATAATAGGGGCTGATAAGTGACAGACAGGTGCACAGATCAACTTGGAATCAGTGGCAACAGTTCTGCATACAACACTATTTGGCACAAAGAATCACAGGCTTAACCTACCTGCATAGTTGTCCACTGTGACAATCAAGCAAGTGGGGAGACTTAAGTCCCTTGACCTACTTTTTTCATCGACTGGCGCTTTTGAAAGCCCCGCAGAAGCAGGCAGCCAAGGCAACCGGCTTCTGCGGGGCTTTCAAAGGCGCCTCGCTCCCCAGCAAGGCAGGGGGACGAAGCGCTTTTGAAAGCCCCAGCCAAGGCAACCGGCTTCTGTGGGGCTTTCAAAGGAGGGGATCGCCCCAGAAGCCACTGTGCAAGGGGGGAAGGGTTAACGTGAGCAGCGCGGTTCTAAACAGGTCCTCTTAGGCCAGGGCCAAGTCTGTCATAAGGGCCAGTCAGGGTCATCCGGCCCCCGGGCCGTCAGGGTCATCTGGCCCCCGGGCCGTATAATGCCCAGGTCTGCTCTAGGAAGATCACAAACAAGATGATGGCAATGTTATCCTCCTGCCCTTTGTACCAAGCGACTGATTAAAGGGGCGCACTGGCTCTGGTACCGGAGGGAGTCGATCTCCATCAGGACTAGTAGCCATTAGCACAAGATTCAAGTAAATGGATTATGGGCTGGGGCATCTAGCCCTGCGTGAGCGTGACATCCCATGCATCAAGTCAGACACAAGTGGAAGCAAGCACAGTCCAGTTCCCTCCAAAACAGAAGGCCTTTGGAAGCCAGGGCCGAGGGTAACGGGTTGCAGCCTTGTGAAGCGAAGCACACGGAAGAGCAACCGTGGCTCTAACAGCGCTTCTTGAATTCCACCCCCTGGTCCTGGGGTCCCCAACCGTTTTGAGCCTCTGCGCAGCTTTGGATCTTTGATCTGTGCGCAGTCACGTAATGCCTTCCGGAGGATATGGAGCCAGCCGCAAAATGGCTGCCCCAGCTTACCTTCAACAACACAGCGAAGATCCTTGTGTTGTGCTGGCGGCTGCTGCTGAAACATCTTAAAAATCTGCACAACCAATCAAGTCTCCAGTGGCCAAATAGAAGCCTGGCTGGGCAAAAGCTTGCTACAAACTTTCTACAAACATTTGGGTGCCCCGCAATGGGATCATTTAGAAGAAGAGTTTGGATTTATATCCCCTCTTTCTCTCCTGTAAGGAGACTCAAAGGGGCTTACAATTTCCTTTCCTTCCTCCGCCCCCCCACAAACACCCTGTGAGGTGGGTGGGGCTGAGAGAGCTCTGAAGAACTGTGACTAGCCCAAGGTCACCCAGCCGGCATGTGTTGGGATGCATAAGCGAATCTGGTTCACCGGATAAGCCTCCACAGCTCAGGTGGCAGAGCAGAGAAACAAACCCAGTTCTCCAGATTAGAGTGCACCTGCTCTTAACCACTACACCACGCTAGCCGACTCACACCGGACTCCATCTCCAGTGGCAGAGGCAGGAGATACAGAGTGGGAAGTTACCTTCCTGTAAGGAGAGTGAGGCTAGTACTCCCATGCTGTCCAGGGCCCCGTCGGCGTAGAGTGCTAGCCGGTCCATTATGCGCTTCCGTGCCGGGTTGATGACGATCTTGGGGCTGGAGTTACCTGCGAAGAAAGCGACAGATCTGAGCAACTGGCTGAGAGGGAACTCAACTTTGCCAGGGAGGAAAGGGAATCAGAGGCCGGACCGATTTGCTAACCAGGAAGTGATGCAGCCGTGATTTTTTAGCTTGTGCCTACACGGCTTGAAGGAGGGACTTTACTTACTGCCAAACATTACAAAGCGCCTTTTGCTGGTGGCAGGCGACCTGTAACTAGACAGCACAACACTGCAGGAAGAGTTTTGCAGGAGACTGAATGGGCAGCTACACACACAAGGAAGAAGTGGGCACCCCCAATACATAAGGCGTATTTGAAAAATAGTTGTCTCTTGCTGCACGTGCCTTCGCTCTCCTTACAGACACCACTTTAGGGTATTCTCAAATGCTCCTTTGGGGCTCAGAAACGGGCTCCCAGGGCAGGTTCAGACCCACGATTTCCTGAGTAGCGTTCAGAAGTACGTGCCAGATGCTGTTGTTCCACAGAGCTGCAGGCTGAGCAGGGTTCAGACACGGAGCAGATAACGGCTGTATTGGTGCCTTGTGTCCCTGGCTGGAATGTTGCAACTCTTGAGATTTTAATCATTTGCTCCTGTGTTTGCCTTCTCCTTTCAATTGTGCAGAATTCTACTTGTGTGAACCACCTCAGGCCATTTCTGTGGGGGAATGGTGGCGTACCAAAACCTTTATCGATAAACATACTGTCTGGTGGGCACATGAGTCAGGGCCTTTTCGGCGGCGGCCCCATGATTCTGGAACAACCTCCCCAGGGAGGTGCTCCTGGTTTTCTCATTATTGCTCTTCAGGAGGCAGCATAAGACAGTGTTATTTAGGACGGCATTTGAATGGGTGAGGTTTTTTATGGGCAGTCCTAACTGGAGTTTTTCAACTGTGACTTTTTAACACATTTTAATAATTGTTATTTTAATGGGGCTATTTTCCCCACAAAATTCTTGTTAATAATGTTTTATTTATCTTGGAAGAAGAAAAAGAAGAGTTTGGGTTCATACCCCACCTTTCTCTCCAGCAAGGAAAGTCAAAGGGGTTTACAAACTCCTTTTCCCTTCCTCTCCCCACAACAGACCCCTTGGCAGGTAGGTGGAACTGAGAGAGTTCTGAGAGAACTGTGACCAGCCCAAGGTCACCCAGCAAGCGTCATGTGGAGGAGCAGGGAATCAAACCCGGTTCTCCAGATTAGAGTCCACCTGCTCTTAACCGCCACGCCACACTGGTTGCCACTGGCCGCCTTGAGTTCCACGAGAGAGAAAGGCAGCTAAGGAATGTTCTAAATAAATAAATAAATAAATTGTATTGCTTCTATTTCACCCTTCTCTCTCCCATGAAGACAGCTTCCAGAAATCTCCTGGCCTCCATTTTATCTCCACATCAGCCCTGTTTGGCACCCAAGATTTTCTTGCTTGTGCTTAGAGATTGGGAGTAGCGGATCTTCGAGCTTAGCCAAACAGCACCACCACCTCCTGCTCCTCCTCCTCCTGCTGCTGCTCCTCCTGCTCCTGCTCCTCCTGCTGCTGCTGCTGCTCCTGCTCCTCCTCCTCACAGGCCTGACCTGGGGGAACAGCTGCGCAGCCTGAGAAAGTTTTCACTTTCAGGAACAGCCATGAGGGGAGGGGAGGTTTAAAAAGGGCTTGGACAGATTTATGGAGGAGAAGTCGATCTATGGCTACCAATCTTGATCCTCCTTGATCTCAGATTGCAAATGCCTTAGCAGACCAGGTGCTCAGGAGCAGCAGCAGCAGCAGAAGGCCATTGCTTTCACATCCTGCACGTGAGCTCCCAAAGGCACCTGGTGGGCCACTGCGAGTAGCAGAGAGCTGGACTAGATGGACTCTGGTCTGATCCAGCAGGCTAGTTCTTATGTTCTTATGAGGGGATGCTTCGCTGGGGAATGCAGCTTGCTGTTTTGTACGTGAATGCTAGATTCAGCAAAAAACCTTTTGGAGTGCAACTATTCGTCCTCGGATGCAATAAAGATATGAAGCTGACTTCTCCAAATCCGAGACTGGTAACTGGGAGGAGGTCGAAGGACATGGCAGCAAGAGACGTTCAGAGCTGGTTTGCCATTGCCGGCCTCCACGTCACAACCCGGGAATGTCTTGGAGGTCTCCCATCCAAATACTTGCCATGGTTGAGGCTGAGAGTGGGTGACTTGGCCCAGGGTCGCCCAGGACGCTCCCGGGGCGGAAGGGAGATCTGAATCCGGGTTTCCCGGATCCCAGTCCAAAGCCTTAACCGCAATGCTACCTTGGCTCGCAATGAAATTGTACAGCAAAATTACTGTTCGTAGCGGTTGCAGCTCCACCACCTCCTTGTACTTAATTAGCGCTTTGTGTAGTGGGAGGACCAGTCAAATATTTGCCAACCATCCACCTCGTTACTTGGGCGGGGATCCAACAGGGGCTGGAGAAGCCTCCAGACCAGGGGTCTTCAAACTATGGCCCTCCAGATGTTCAGGAACTACAATTCCCATCAGCCCTGCTACTTGGCCATGCTGGCAGAGGCTGATGGGAATTGCAGTTCCTGAACATCTGGAGGGCCATAGTTTGAAGACCTCTGCTCCAAACCAAACCTGACCTGACCTGGGGGGCGCACTGCAGGGCTCTCTCGGGACAGGCTTCCAAAGCTCCGCAGCTCTAATTCCAGACTTTCGTCGCTCTCTTCGGGCTGGTTGAGAGGCCGGGAGGGGTAGGTGCTCTCCCGCGGGGCATGTTGCTGCCCCACCAGCGGCAAAGGAGAAGCAGATTCCCCATACAGGGACGCCTGCAGCTGTTCCAGCTCTTGGTAGACCTGCGAGGAACAGGCAGAGGGATTATGAATGCCATTCGCCTCTCTTCCATTTCATCTTCACAACAGTCCTGCAAGGTAAGCTAAGGTGAGAATGCGTGCCTGGCCTAAGGTCAGCCAGCAGATTTCCATGGTAGAGGGAGGATTTGAGCCTGGTACTTCCCTCTGCTAGCCCTGATAAAACAGGAGAAGGCTACAGTCGTTTGAAGGACTGTCTCCTCCATATATTCGTGGGTACCAGTAATCACAGCCAGGCAGACACCTCTTGACTACCCCACCACTTAGGGTGGCCCATCTGGCTCCACCCAGAGCCCGGCCCTCTTTTGTCATGGCTCCAGCTCTGTGGAGCGCGATCTCTGAAGAAGCGAGGGGTTACCACCAGTGGATTCCTCTGCATGCTCTGTGCCCCTTCTGCACCCCAGCCAAACGCGCCTGATCCTCCATTTGCCTAAAATAAACCCTTCCTAAAGATTGGCGCACATAATGAACTCAAGGACAAATGCATCGCGGTTAAGACCAAGTTGCCCGACTCAAAACATCCTCAGATCTGCAACACTTTGCAAAGCAAAACCCAAACACAGCCCATTACAACTCTTCCTACAAAGATGCCTGGGCTCTGGAGAGTCATCAAGGGATGAGATTCCGGAAGAAGGAGAAGTGAGAAGAGTCGGGGTTCACATCCCCCCTTTCTCTCCTGTAAGGAGACTCGAGGGGGCTGACAATCTCCTTTCCCTTCCCCACCCCACAACAGACACCTTGCGAGGTAGGTGAGGCTGAGAGAGTTCTGAAGAACTGTGACTATCCCAAGGTCACCCAGCAGGGATGTAGGACTGCAGAAACACATCTGGTTCCCCAGATAAGCCTCCACAGCTCAAGTGGAAGAGCGGGGAATCAAACCCAGTTCCCCAGATTAGAATCCACCTGTTTTTAACCGCTACGCCACACGGGCTCTCCTGTGAGGCCTCAAACAATGCTCGGCTTCTACGCCTCTGCTGCCCAGCTAATGATCATTCATAAGCTCTGATCAGAGGGAGAGCCTTCCCCTCAATGCAACTGAAGTACTTTTGGTTGCCAACCCCCAGGTCGTGGCCAATGATCTCCTGGGATTATGACTGATCTCCAGGCGACAAAGGTCAGTTTCCTTGGAGGAAGCAGTTGCTTTGGAAGGTGGACTCCACGGCATTGTACCTTGCTGGGGTCCCTGCCTTCCTCAAAACCCGCCCTTCTCAAGATCCAGCCTCAACATCTCCAGGCATTTCCCAGCCCAGAGCTGCACAGACGCCCAGAATCTTTCAAGACACTCGGAGTGATCAGGGAAAGAATTATCACAAGTCCTCCGTCCCCACCCTCGGTTTATCTCTCCTCCCCGCCCACTTCCCGAGCAGATGCCGCACAGAGTTAAAAAAAGAAGGCAAGGGAAACACAGCCTGCTGTTTTTAAAACATCCCTCGTTTCTGATGGCAAGGGCTTTGGCGTAGCTGGACAGAGCGAGCCCTTCCGCAGTCATCTGCTCCGCTATTGTGGGGTGTTTATGAACATTCCTAGGAATTTAGAGTTAAGATTTTTTTTAAAAAAATGAGCACAGAGGGCCTGGGAACAGACCGGGCTGTGTGCTGCTGGTAGGAAATAGTTGGCGGAGGGTCAGCCGTGCTGTGAAAGTGTCTAATGCAGGGGCCTGCAACCTGCGGCTCTCCAGATGTGCATGGGGTCCCTGCCTTCCTCAAAACCCGCCCTTCTCAAGATCCAGCCTCAACGCCCTTCTCAAGATCCAGCCTCAACCATGGTGGCAGGGGATGATGGGAATTGTAGTCCATGCACATCTGGAGAGCCGCAGGTTGCAGACCCCTGGGTCACTCTAATGCAAGTAAACACGCCATATGCACATTAAACAGCAGGAGACGTGAACGTGATGGGCACGTCAGGGCTCAGAGGAAGAGCCTTTTGCTTTGCGTGCAGGACATCCCAGGTTCAATCCCCGGCATCTCCAGTTGAAAGGACGAGGCGGCAGATGTTGCGAAAGCCATCTGGCCAGAACAGCCGCTGCTGGTCTGGGTAGACAATACCAGCTCTGACGGGGCAAGGACCTGACTCAGTAGAAGGCGGCAGCTTCCACAGGTGTTCAAGAACGAAGCACTGCTTTAGAGGAGGGGCCAAAGCTTCTTTCACCAGATACCAGCGTTCACTCTCGAACTACCTCAGTCATCGGAGGGCGGCGCTTGCCTCGCCGGTGCAGGCAACGGCAGGCCAACTGCCCTACTGTCCTGCCCAGCTGTGCCGGACAGGGCCCGGCCCATCGGTCGACGTGCCTCAGGTAGAGATCAGCGCCGAGAGGAACGGCTTCGCAGGAACCAGAAGCCATAGCAGCAGACACCGACTGGCCTTTCCACTCCTCTTCTTCACTCAGGAGATCTTTCTGGAGGCAGACAGTCCATCCGTCAGAACAGCAGCCAGGGGGAGGGGGAATGGGGTGCCGGCAAGGAGGACCCCACTGGCTGCCTGGAAGGAGCAGGCTCCCCGTTAAGGAGGAAGAGAGGGAGAGGTTCTCACCAAGTACTTGCTGCGTCTGTTGGAATCCACCTCCATGGGTTGCCTCCCTGTTAAGATTTCCAGTAGTACCTGGGGGAGGGGGAGAGAAAGAGGGGCAGCATTATTTAAAAGGGCACCCGTGTGGGCGAGTGAGAACAGAGCGACTGAGCAGGGGAACTTGTCACATAAGGAGGAGGAGGAGGAGTTTGGATTTATACCCCACCTTTCTCTTCTGGTTCCCTGCTCTGCCACCTGAGCTGTGGAGGCTTATCTGGGGAATTCAGATTAGTCTGTGCACTCCCACACACGCCAGCTGGGTGACCTTGGGCTAGTCACAGCTTCTCGGAGCTCTCTCAGCCCCACCTACCTCACAGGGTGTTTGTTGTGAGGGGAGAAGGGAAAGGAGTTTGTAAGACCCTTTGAGTCTCCTATATGAGAGAAAGAGGGGATAAAAATCCAAACTCTTCTTCTTCTCTGCAGCCCATGCTGGGGAGGTGGAAGATAAAAAAGACCTTGAGCGGGAGAAAGTACGTAGCAGATGTGTCGTCCCAAAAAGGGCCTGAAAAGAAGTCCCTGCAAACCGATGCTGTTGAAGGGGAAGATTAGACCTCTGCCACGACATTAATCTCTCCGCCTCACAGGAGTGTGTGCGTTTGCGTTTACTTATTTATATTCTGCTTTTCTCTCCAGCTGGGACTCCGAGTGGCTGAGAACATCATTCCGCCCTCCTTTCATTTTCTCACAACAACCACCCAGCAAGGCAGGCCAGATGACGGGCCCACAATCACCAAGCAAGCATCCAGGGTAGAAGGCAGGACTACATCACATGGGCTCTCCAGGGGCAGAACAGGGGAGGTTGGAACCCTAACACAGTCTGGGAGGAACCTGCTGGCCCCTATGAGGCGCTGGCAGAACTGCAGAGACTGTTTGGGTCCAGTGGGGACCACGGCAACAAAGAAAACAGGATGTGGTTTCAGCCAGTGAAGCCCCCCAAGACAGGCGCCCTCCAGACACTGGCTCGATAAGTCAAAAGGGGCCGGCATGACCTCTGTTGACTTCACAAGCCTTTGCCTCCAAACAGTTGAACAAAGGAAACCGGGGCGTAATCTACACTCACACCCAGCCTGGTTAACAGTTAAGGCCCGTGGGTGTTTCTTTAAGATAACGGAAGCTTAACTCAGTGGAGAATTCCCACGAGGTGCTTTGCAGACTGCCCCTTCTGTCCAGAAATGACTTTCCCTCGGAAAACAGGCCTCATGAGCAGGCAGGCGCTGCAGCGGCCCTAGCAAGAGGGGGCAAGCAGTAGGCACCTGCGGGTCAGGAAACAAAGGAGCGGAACTACAAAGGGATTCTTCATCTGGCCTGGACTTTGCGAGAGCTTTGTTGCGTTCTTCCTGGGGTTCCCAATCTTCACGGGGGGCTGGAATTCTCTTGGAATTACAGCCGATCTCCAGAAAGCAGAGACTGGTTCTCATGGAGGAAACAGCTGGTCTGGAAGCCGGGCTCTATGGCATTATACGTTTGTGATACACACACACACACACCCCGCTCCCCAGGCTGCAAACCCAAATCTCTGGGAAATTCTCAACTCAGAGTTGGCAACCCCAGTTCTTCCTGTTGAGAGCCAGCGTGGTGTAGTGGTTAAGAGCAGGTGCATTCTAATCCGGAGAACCAGGTTTGATTCCCTGCTCTGCCACTTGAGCTGTGGAGGCTTATCTGGTGTCCTAGATTAGCTTGTGCACTCCAACACATGCCAGCTGGGTGACCTTGGGCTAGTCAGTTCTTTGGAGTTCTCTCGGTCCCACCCACTTCGCAGGGTGTTCGTTGTGAGAGGGGAAGGGAAAGGAGATTGTAAGCCCCTTTGAGTCTCCTACAGGAGAGAAAGGGGGGATATAAATCCACATTCCTCACCACGCCAAAACTGAAGACATCAATGGCTGTAGACAGCGTCCCGGTCTGGATGTACTCAGAGGGCAGGTATGCTAGTGTGCCCTGTACCGTCTGGGTCCGGCCCAGAGTGCTGCTATGGTCTCCTGGCTTTGGCCAGCGGCTGAATCGTGCAAGTCCAAAGTCGGCCAGCCGAGGGTTAAGCGATGCATCGAGGAGGATGTTAGAGCTGTGAGGGGCGAATGGAGAAAGAAGGGTTATATCCAGGCAAGACACATAACCTCTCGCATTCCAGTTCTGCCGCAGCAAAGCTATTCATGTCAAATATAGCACATTCTAGGCTGCACGTCCTCTTGTACTTGTTAGAACAACTTCTGTACTGAGCTGCATTTGAGGAACCTTAGACAGATCAACAATATTTTCGGGGCTGGAGCTTTCGAGAGCCAAAGCTCCCTTGATCAGATACACAATTTCTGGCTTGTATCTCACAAAAGGAAGTCTGACTCTTGAAAGCTCAAACCATGAAAACCGTGTTGATCTCCAAGGTGCAACTAGAGTAGATCCTTCCTCTTCTAATGCAGACCAGCATTAGGTACCCTCTAAAACTATCCCCTGTACCAAGGTCACTCAAAAGTCTACAGCTTCAAACCTACTCAAGACAAGTAAGTACTCTGATTTAAATAGACCCAAGGGAGGAGTTAGGCCGGGTCTTGATTCTCTCAAGTAATAAACCTATTGTTGAACCTGGCTTGTGTCACTCTGTCCTAGCCAAGTACAGGGCACCAAAAACAGATTCACTTGGGGGGCAGAACAGGTAGTTTTCCACTGTCTGCTTCTCCAAAGCAAACCTGGACCTCCTTGTTGGTCTCCCATCTGACCCTGGCTTAGCTTCTGAGATCTGACAAGGTCAGGCTAGCCTGGGTCATCCAGGTCAGGGTCGAAACAAGCAGGTGGTTTGTCACTCCCTGCCTCTGCATAGCAACCCTGGACTTCCTTGTTGGTTTCCTATCCAAATACAAACCAGGGACCACCTTCCTCATCTTCTGAGAATAGGTTAGCCTGGTCTAATTAGATCAGGGCATTCATAAGTCAAACGTTCTCTCCTACTGCCTCTCTCTCAGAAGCAACAGGCCCACTCCTATTGCGTGCAGAGCCATATGTACTCTGCTTTTTTAAAAAAAATCAAAAGTCTGCACCCAGGGAATCCAAATCCTGCTTCCGGGATCAGCTAGGGAGAATGTGCATGACTTTCCCCGTTAGGCCTAACTCTGGTTTTGACTGGTATTCTCGTTTTATGCCTAACTCTGGTTTTAATACTGTGAAACACAGTTTCCTTAAATAATGCTTAACAAGCGCATGGGTATCATTACCTTCACAGTGGTATTTTTACTGCAGCAATAATTTTTAAGCCCTTACAATGATATAACTCAAACAAAAAACTCTTTACATGGATATAAGGATAAATATACTTACCTAATATCCATGTGACGTTTTTATAAATATACTTATATTTACTTATATACTTATATTTATAAGTAAAGAGTTTTTTGTTTAAGTTATATCATTGTAAGGGCATATAAATTATTGCTGCAGTAAAAAATACCATTGTGAACCCATGTGTTTGTGAAGCATTATTTAAGGCAGGGGTGTCCAACTCTGGCGCTTCAGATGTTCATGAACTACAATTCCCATCAGCCCCTGCTGGCATGGCCAATTGGCTGATGGGAATTGCAGTCCATGAACATCTAAAGCACCAGAGTTGGACACCTCTGATTTAAGGAAACTGTGTTTCACAGTACTTGAGCCTTAATGGTACAGAATATTTTTTTTGATAACTTTCAGGTGTACTCCCCCCTTTGGTTTAATGTTATGCCTTCTGCCTTGTTACATGGCAGATTTAATAAGCAAGAAAAGGCTAAAAGATTGTGCCCATGTAACAACGGCTCAGTTGAATCTCTGGCTCACCAATTACTACACTGTCTCAGATTCAAGGAAATCAGATCCAAGTACGTGAATCTTACTCCTTTACATTTACCCGATCTCCCCGATTTAATTAGATTACACAACTTGTTGGACAACCCTGATCCTTCTCTCTGTATGATAGTGGCAGACTTTCTCCTGGAAATTACCAAACGCCAGTAGATTTCCTTCGACCTAACATTTATTTCCTGTTTTGTATATGCTTTTTAATCCGTTTTTATTATTGTTGTACTGTTGTCTATGCCAATAAAGGCTTGCTTGATCTTATGGATAACTTTGGTTTTAAGCAGCTAATGCAGACAATTAGCTACCTCTCCGGTGGCTGGATCAATAATTCACCTACTGCCACTCCAGCAGGTCTTGCCCAAAGCTTTCACAGATGTTTGCTAGCCAGAGCTAGAGAGTCAATTAAAAAAAATTAGGAAACTGAACTATGCACTGAAGTTTTTGCAGACCTCGTGCAGCACCTACACACAGAGAGCTGGTCCTTCCCACGTCCAAGCAGAGGAAAGAGCCCCGGAATGTCTTCTCCTGCAGGGGGTAGCAGCCCTCCCTCCTAGATCAAGATGGTGACCCTGATCTCACTGCATCCTTCTTCCAGCCTGGAAGGAAAGTTCCCCTCCAGGGCAGGGGATGGGTCGGTGTGCTGAGGCATGGGGCAGGATTGAACCATGAAGAGGACTCAGAGGGTAGCATGGCTCCGGGGGGAATCAAGGAAAGAGGCATGCCGCTTCTTTACCAAAGGCTGTGCTTATTTGGGCTGCTTTACCCTCATCTCCGGGCACTCCCAAGTCTAGAATAGTTAGCAGAACTCGCCAGGTTCTACAGCAGGAGTGTCCAACTCTGGCTCTCCAGAGTTCACGGACTACGATTCCCATCAGCCCCTGCTAGCACGCTGGCAGGGGGTGATGGGAATTGTAGTCCATGCACATCTGGAAAGCCAGAGTTGGGCACCCCTGTTCTACAGCCTTCCATAACTCCCCTCCTCTGGTTCCAATCACCCCCACCATCATAAGAGCCCAGCCCAACAACTGGAACTGCTAGGGATGCCAGCTTCCAGGTGGGACCTGGAGATGCCCCAGAATTAAAGCTTCTCTCCAGATGACGGAGATCAGTTCCCCTGGAGATCAGCTGCTTTGGAGGGTGGGCTTTATGGGACTGCAGAGGCGTAGCTAGGGGAAATGGAGCCCGATGCAAAATTGCAGTTTTGCTTCCCCCCCCCCCCCCCCGTTTGTGTTTTTTGTATTTTTAGTGCTTTTTCAGTCTTAGGCCTGCAGGGGGCGTAGTTTCTAGACTAGCAGCATCAACAATTCAGGGTATCTTTAGGAGACTCTCCTGATGATACCACCCAGGTTTGGTGAGGTTTGGTTTAGGGGGTCCAAAATTATGGGCCCTCAAATATGTAGCCCCATCTACTATTAGCTCCCATTGGAAACAATGGAGGATAGGGGCACCCCCTTTGGGGGTCCATAAATTTGGACCCCCCCCCAAAACCAAATTTCACCAAACCTGGCTGGTATCAGCAGGATACCATCCTGATGATGCCACCTAAGTTTAGTGAAATTTGGTTCAGGGGGTCCAAAGTTATGGACCCTCAAAAGGTAGCCCCATCTACTATTAGCTCCCATTGGAAACAATGGGGGATGGGGCACCTTCTTTGGGGGTCCATAACTTTGGACGCCCTGAACCAAACTTCACCAAACTTGGCTGGTATCAGCAGGAGTGTCGCCGGACGATATCCTGAAATTTTGGTGCCGCTTGCCTAAAAACTGCACCCCCTGCCAGCCGACAAAGTAAAAACACTAAAACTATCAAAAATACATTTTTGCTGCCCCCAGTGCGACGTGCACCCCCCCTGCCCTGTGGTAGCTACACCACTGCGGTACTGTGCCCCACTGAGGACCCTGTCCTCTCTAGGCTTCATCCCCAAATCTCCAGGAGTTTCCCAACCTGGATCTGGCAACCCTACCGCGCATTCCCTGCCAGGTGGACCTGGAAACCCTAGGAACTGCCCCTCATGTTCAAGTGTACACCCTCTGGATGTTAGGCACCCACTGTGCCTGAACTTCAGAGGCACCTCTTCGTCTCTGCCAGTGGCCCCCACCACCGGGCACTGTCTCACTCTGATCAGCGCCCGCCCATCCGTCCATCCCCCTCCGTCCCCACAGGTTTGTCCTCTGCCTCCCAGTCAGTTGCCCCTGGGCTGCTCATCCACAACTCTGTAGCAGTCAGCCTCCCCCTCCTTCCAGACCCTGATGCTGCTCGAGTGGGTGGTTTAGGGCAACATTTTGAGCCACCCCCTCCCTCTCACCTCTTGACGTCCCCGTGGATGAGGCTAGGAGAGTCGCTGTGCAAGAACTGGATGGCCCGGGCAGTCCCCACCGCCACACCGACTCGGGCACGCCACGAGAGGCCAGCGTTGCCCTGAGAAACCGAACAAGCAGGCTGGTTTCAGTTTTTATGATCAGATTTCTATCCCACTTTTTCCACAGGAAGGCTCAGAGCCGCTAACAGTCATATAGATACAATAACCTATTGCAATCTTACACAACCTAAAACGTTTAAAATATCTGTTAAAACACGTTTGCAGCTTTCCATTAACAGGACAGGGTCTCCGGAGGAACAAATAGCAGCTCTTCTGTATTTAACAAGATGGCTGCAAAAGCGAAACGTACCATGTTTCCCCGAAAATAAGCCCTACCCTGAAAATAAGCCCTATTATGATTTTTCAGGATTTTTGGAGGAGGCTTAAAATATAAGCCCTCCTCCAAAAATAAGCCCTACCGGTAGTTACAGATCAGGAAGGTGTGACCCAGCAGGGTGCTCCCTGCCAATGAGGATGCAGCTTGCATCACACGTGACAGGGAAGCAACGGGGCTGCCGAGAGCCGGCCTTAATGAATTGTGAGGGTACCGTATTTCCCCTAAAATAAGCCCTCCCTGAAAATAAGCCCTAATGCATCTTTTGGTGCAAAAATTAATATAAGACCCTGTCTTATTTTCGGGGAATACGGTAGCCCCGCGTTTTCCAGTAAGAGATCTTCCAGTCCGAATGAGCACAGATCTGAACTCAAAGCTCTTCTTGTCCTCCAAAAGCTTATATGGCTTCTCTCCTGTATGGGAATTGTATGGGAAAAAGGCAAACTCTATGCTGGGGATGATTAGGAAAGGAGTTGATAATAAAACTGCAAGGATTGTCATGCCCTTATATAAAGCCGTTGAATTGTGACCAAGCGCTTTGGGAGTACTGTGTTCAGTTCTGGTCGCCACATCTCAAAAAGGATATCGAAGAGATAGAAAAAGTGCAGAGAAGGGCAACGAGGATGATTGAAGGATTGGAGCACCTTCCCTATGAGGAGAGGCTGCAGCGTTTGGGACTCTTTAGTTTGGAGAGGAGACGTCTGAAGGGGATATGATTGAAGTCTATAAAATTATGCATGGGGTAGAAAATGTTGACAGAGAGAAATTTTTCTCTCTTTCTCACAATACTAGAACCAGGGGGCATACACTGAAAATGCTGGGGGGAAGAATTAGGACTAATCAAAGGAAACACTTCTAAGCCACGCTTAACGATGTGATTGGTGTTTGGAATATGCTGCCACAGGGAGGTGGTGATGGCCACTAACCTGGATATGGCTTTAAAAGGGGCTTGGACAGATTTATGGAGGGAGAAGTTAGATCTATGGCTCCCAATCTTGATCCTCCTTGATCTGAGATTGCAAATGCCTTAGCAGACCAGGTGTTCAGGAGCAGCAGCAGCAGAAGGCCATTGCTTTCACATCCTGCATGTGAGCTCCCAAAGGCACCTGGTGGGCCACTGCGAGTTGCAGAGTGCTGGACTAGATGGACTCTGGTCTGATCCAGCAGGCTAGTTCTTATGTTCTTATGTCTGTGCGATGAAAGGTTGGATCTATGAATAAAACATTTCCCACCTCCAGAGCATCTTGTCGGAATGGGGTTGGGAACATTGCATAGAATCATAGGGTTGGGAGAGACCAGAAGGGCCATCAAAGCACTCCCAACGCATGTTCATCCAGCCTCTGTTTAAAAACCTCCAAAGAAGGAGACTCCACCACTCTCCGAGGCAGTGAATTCCACTGTCGAACAGCCCTGAAAGTCAGGAAGTCCTTCCTAATGTTCAGGTGGAATCTCTTTTCCTGCACCTTGTATCCATTACTGTGTGTCCTAGTCTCTGAGGCAGCAGAACACAAGCTTGCTCCCTCTTCGACATGGCATCCCTTCAAATATTTACACACTAGCAGGATACCTGTGCTTCGCTACGCATACTTCATCACAGCCTCTCTAAGAATTTCGGGTGACATTCAGCATACTTCTTTACAGGCTGTTTGTGAACTTTGGGGTGACATGCAGCATATTTCCTCACAGCCTGTCTGTGGACTGACGGGTTGGTTTTCGCGTATTTTGCAGCAGCTTCCTGCAGTTGTCTTTTTCTAATGCAATGTGTAAATCGCTTTCTGCGTTTAATTCCTCTTCTCCCTTTAGCGGTTTCAGCAGAAGGAACAGGTTCGTATGCGTTGAGGAGGGCGGTGTTAGAATGCAGTTGGCGCACCATTGGATCAATCGTGCTTGTTGTTTGGTGGGCATTAGCAGAACTTGTCGATGCGACAAATGGAGTTAGAGTTTCAAAGTGCCCTTCATTAAAATGTCCTGTGAAACGAAGCTATATATATAAACGCGAAATACCACTGACTGACTGACTGGCTGATTCATCAAAAGAACTCAAAAACCGTCGAAAATACCATGTTGAAGGACATGAAACTCGTGGTGTTTAACTGTCATCCTTAGAATGTTCGTGCAGATGGCCAGAGTTGAACAGTAAATATCTAATAAGTCGAGTGGAAGTGAATATTCTGGAAAATCCTTTCTTAGCGAGCACCTGAAACACATAACAAACCGGTGTGCCAAATTTCAACTTTGTAGTTTCGGTGGTTTTTGAGTTCTTTTGATGAGTCAGTCAGTCAGTCAGTCAGTGGTAATTCGCGTTTATATATATAGATAGCTATCATGTCCCCCCTTAACCTTCGCTTGTCCAGACTAAACATCCCCAGCTCCCTAAGTCTCTCTTCGCAGGGCAGAGATTCCAGACCTTTATTGCAGTATGATTTAAAAGAAACACAGCGAGGCGTCAGAGGTCTCCCTGTTCTTTCAAAAACCCCTTATTCAAAAGAGCAGCAAGAAGGAGTGGGAGTGTGAACAGGTACCTGCCCGTGCAGGTGGTCCTCCAAGGATCCCTTGGGGAGGAAGACGTAGATAAGGCAGAAGTTTCCTTCTTCGGCACAGTAACCCGCAAACTCGACAATGTTGGGATGGCGGAACCTGGGGATGATTTCAGCAGCATTACACTTCAGCACAACGCCCTTCACTTGATCCCGGCTCTACGACCACCACTGCCAGTTCAGAGTTCTTACCGGGAGAGTTTCTCCACCTCCGTGACAAAACTGTTCTTTACCACGGTCCAGTCCAACTCTGCCTCCTGCCCAATTAAAGAAGATAGGATGCTGTGGGGAAGCACACACTGGGAAGGCATTTCCCACGAGCAAAATGAACTGGGCCTCAGTTGGGAAGGTGCTCGAGAGGGGAAGAGTTGTGTTTGTTTGGGACACGAGTCTGGAGTAGATAGCAGAACTTGCCAGTTTATACAGCAGGAGTGTCCAGCTCTGACCCTCCAGATGTTTCTGGACTACAAATGGTAGTCCACAAACATCTGGAGGGCCAGAGTTGCACATCCCGGTTCTACAGCCTTCAATAATTCCCCTTTCTCTGGTCAGGCTCTAAAATTACCAACAGAGAGCAACAGAGATATCTTGGCTCCAGTTCCTCCTAGTACAGTGATGGCGAACCTTTTTGAGACCGAGTGCCCAAACTGCAACCCAAAACCCACTTATTTATCGCAAAGTGCCAACACGGCAATTTAACCTGAATACTGAGATTTTCGTTTAGAAAAAATGGTTGGCTCTGAGTCTGTTACAAGCATTCGAGGAGTAAGCTTGGTGGTAGTCAGTGGCTTTGCTTTGAAGCAACCGTGCAACTCTTCCAATGGGTGAATCACGACCCTAGGAGAGTTTACTCAGAAGCAAGCCCCATTGCCAGCAACCGAGCTTACTCCCAGGTAAAGGATCGCGCTTTAGTTCTTTGCATGAAAATCAGTGGGGTTTAACAGGGCTTAACAGGGTTACCTATACTGCTTCCCCAAAACTAGGTCTTAGGTTTAATGCTAATAATCGAGCTCAGCGGCCCAGGCCAGCCTAGATGTGTTGGGGGGGGGGGCGATTTCCCCCCCCCACATGATGAACTCTGTTTGTGCGTGCCCACAGAGAGGGCTCTGAGTGCCACCTCTGGCACCTGTGCCATAGGTTCGCCATCACTGTCCTAGTAAACCCCTGGCTGGCTATGGAGCTCCAGCCGCTCAAGCAGAGGTCCAGCTCAGCCTTGCTGCTTGGAGGCTCTTCCAAAAGAACTGCCAAGAATTGAATCCAGACCTTGCAAAGCACATTCCCTGCCACCCAGCTGTGATTTTCCTTCCTCCCAGAGGTCAGCCGGGGGGCGGACAAGAACGACCCAGAAAAAGGAATACCGGAGTCAGACGATGAAGGTGGCGAGCCAGAAACCCGTACCCTGCCCTTACCCACTGGATTATACCTCCTTGAGCCGCTTGACAGCATAACTGGTATTGCGAAGCCGGGCCTTATAGACACAACCGAAGCCGCCTTCGCCGATCTTCCGGTGCTTGGAGAAGTTATCCGTAGCCTGCAGGAGTTCCTTCAGAGGCCAGGAGAAGGGGCAAGTAGGGGACACAGAGTCACTGACCTTGATGGAAAGGGATTTAAAAAAAACAGGATTAGTGTGAACAGCCACCCTCCCGCCCCAATATAGCCAAGCCTCTGCTCAGACCATGGCAAGAGGGTGCCGCTTGACGATTCTCGCCGTTTTGTTTACTACCCATTCTGGGCCTTCCCTGCAAAGAGAAAATTCACTGTGGCTCTGCCCAGGTGTCTTCCATGAGCAAGAGACAGGGAATTTCAGGAAAACAACCAGAGTTTTCTTTAGGGGTAAGAGGAAAAACCCCAGAAGTCTTTGGATGTTTGGAGAGCAGCAGTGGTGTAGTGGTTAAGAGCAGGTGGACTCTAATCTGGAGAACTGGGTTTGATTCCCCGCTCTGCCACTTGAGCTGTGGAGGATTATCTGGGGAACTAGATTAGACTGCGCTCTCCCACACATGCCAGCTGGGTGACCTTGAGCTAGGCACAGTTCGTTGGAGCTCTCTCAGCTCCACCCACCTCACAGGGTGTTTGTTGTGGAAGGGGGGGGGGAAGGAGTTTGTAAGCCCCTTCGAGTCTCCTTACAGGAGAGAAAGGGGGGATATAAATCCAAACTCTTCTTCTTCATATATAAATCACCAAACACTACATTAGGGAATGAGAAAGTCAATTTCTTTAGCTTGGAAAGGGACCAATTGTGCCCGGCCATTTCGCTCGAGGTCAAATCCTGCCTCCCTTAGGCTCATTCCACACATGCAGAATAATGCACTTTCAAAACTGCTTTCAGTGCTCTTTGAAGCTGTGCGGAAGAGCAAAATCCACTTGAAAACAGTTATGAAAATGGTTTGAAAACGCATTATTTTGCGTGTGCGGAAGGGGCCTTAGTCCCATGTGGCATCCTCACGCTCTCTGAGCAGCTCAGCCCAGGAGAGAATGCGCAGAAGAGAACATCCATGTTTTTGCACATGTATTTATGTTTAGGTTTTAACAGGTGGCGGATCCGTTCCGAGAATGCTGTTCGTACTTGTTAGACCCCTCGATGGCCCAAATAGGCAGGAGTCAACTTTTGCAAATAAATAGAAACCAAACTGGGGCTCTCACCAAGCAAGGATGAGAAAAGGCATGCCATTTTTTTTTAATACTGCAAGCCGCTCTCTCCAGACCTAACAAGAGGGATAGTTGCAGGTAAAAAAAAGGGCACACCTTTTCCCAGCTCCAGCAGGCTAGATGGACTCATCAACGCACGAAACTGCCTTATACGGAACACCTGGCCCATCAACGTCGGTACTGCCTACTCAGTCTGGCAGCCGCTTTTTGGGCTCTCAGGTGGAGGTCTTTCCCATCACCTGGGCCTTTTCATTGCAGATGCCGGGATCGAACCTGGGACCTCTTGCGCGCCAAGCAGAGGCTCTTCCACTGACTCATGGCCCCTCCCCTAAAGAAGTGCTTCATTCCTGGACACACATTCTTGGCCCATCAAAGATGGTATGGTCTACCCCAGGGGTCTGCAACCTGTGGCTCTCCAGATGTTCATGGACTACAAATCCCATCGGCCCATGCCACCATGGCCAATTGGCCATGCTGGCAGGGGCTGATGGGATTTGTAGTCCATGAACATCTGGAGAGCCACAGGTTGCAGACCCTTGATCTACCGGCAGCCACTCTCCAACGTTTGAGGCAGAGAGGTCTTCCCCATTACCTGGTCCTTTTAACTGGAGATGCTGGGCACTGAACCAGAGATTTTCTGAGTGCCAAGCAGATGCTCGGCCACTGAGCCACAGCCCTTTCCTGGACAGGCAACCTGGTACTCACCCAGCCCAGCCCACTTTTGAAAAACACTTGGTGAGTAGCAGGGAAAGGTGGTGTCAGGCACCCCGGCACTCACGGGCACTACGCTGGGGATCTCTGACCGACACTAACTCAACACTGAGTCTATCTGCATTTAACACCACGACAGGGTCTTCAGCTCTTGACCTGGAAAAACCTAAACCTCTCTCCTCCATTTTTTGGTAACGTCTAACCTGACAAAAGAGTTCTGCTGAGCTCAAAAACTTGCCCAATGCTTTGTGCTATTTTGGTTGGCTGCTAATAAAAAGTATGAAGTGGATTTTTTTCTTCTTGATTTGCTATCACTCCCGTTGTGTGTCTTTGTGTCACCAGCCTACGGCCAGTCCCATCTGGAAAGGTTGAAGGCTGCTGAGCCGAGGGAGGCCAGTGTGCCTAAAGGTGCCCAGAAAGTCCACAGCGGAGATGAGATTTGAACCAGGGACTGGCCAGCTCACATTCTTGAACACAGCACTATACCACAGAGCGCACGGGCAATTTTAGGAGTATTGCAAAAGTCAGAAATAGCAGGGACTGAGAAAGGATACTGGATGGGGCAGTGCAATGATTTCAAATCATAGAATCACAAAGTTGGAAGAGACCCCCAAGGGCCATCCAGTCCAACCCCCTACCATGCAGGAACACACCATCAAAGCACTCCCGACAGATGGCCATCCAGCCTCTCTTTAAAAACCTTCAAAGAAGGAGGCTCCACCACACTCCGAGGCAGTGCATTCCACTGCCAAACAGCCCTGACAGTCAGGAAGTTCTTCTTGATGTTTAGACGGAATCTCTTAAACATGTTGTGTTCTTTAAAATGAGAGATAAGTTGTAGAAGGAAGCGGGGGGGGGGGTGAAAGGGGGATGAGAGAGAGGAAGGGGACTTGTTATCACTGGAGGGTGACTGCGAAGGGTCTGTGCTAAACTTATAGATGTGACAAGATCGGGCTGTACCACATCATTCCATGTTCCCGCTAGGCCCATACCTGTTCCATAAGGTGGGTAGGAGGAGGTAAAGGTGAGCTGCTTCGGGCATCACTGCTGATGTGGCTGCTATGAGGGGGATCTGGCAGAGATCGTGATGGCCAGGAGGATTCTGTAGGAAGGGATAATTGAATAGGGATGCCATTATGGTCAAAACAGCAGAACAAGCATTTCAGTATTGGGTCCCAAGGGATGGTGGTAGAAAAACAAAACAATCCTCCCCCCCACCCTGCACAAGTATACAAAACATTTTGAAAAGCTTACAGAAAATGCCTGAAAGATTGTAAAAATTGGAACAATGTCATTCTCAGGAAATTCTAAGCAACCTACAATTGTCTGGAATTAGCAACACAGGTATGAGAGGTGGGAACTATCCATACAGCACACTAGAGTACTTCAACCGGGCTTTGGGGGAGGGTCCCTGAGGCACTGGATAGGCACAGAATTCAATATCCTGAAAATGTGAGTTTTCATTTTTATGAAAAACCTATGTTCGAGCCCCTACAATTGGCAAGACAGAGCCAAAAATATGTTAGTAATGCTTGGGGAATATTCAGATGTCAGCACACATGTGGATGGACAAACACAGAAACCTCCAGCACCGTGGTGGCGAACCTTTGGCACTCCAGATGTTATGGACTACAATCCCCATCAGCCCCTGCCAGCATGGCCAATTGGCCATGCTGGCAGGAGCTGATGGGGATTGTAGTCCATAACATCTGGAGTGCCAAAGGTTCGCCACCACTGCTCTAGCACCTTCAGTGTCTTCCTGGTGTCTTCCTGGTGTACCATTCCCTGCTAAAAGAACAATCAGGATTTTGAAAAAGGCAGCTGACGTGTGTCGGAGTGCACAAGCTAATCTGGTTCACCAGATAAGCCTCCACAGCTCAAGCGGCAGAGCGGGGAATCAAACCTGGTTCTACCGATTAGAGCGCACCTGGTCTTAACTACTACGCCAGTGATGGCGAACCTATGGCACGGGTGCCAGAGGTGGCACTCAGAGCCCTCTCTGTGGGCGCGCGTGCACAGAGTTTGTCATGTGGGGGGGAAATCGCCCCCCCCCACACACATCTAGGCTGGCCTGGGCCGCTGAACTTGATGTGCGTGCACCACAGCGAGGAGGGAGGCTGGCGGGCCTCGTGCCTGTGCTCCAGAGGGCTGCTGCCCCGGGGGGTGGGGGGGTGGGGCAAGAGGCGGCAAAGATGCTAGAGAGGCACAGAGCGGCGCATGTGGGACTTGCCGGAGGCTACAGCAGGCTGGCCCCTGCTTGAGGGGGTTATTCAGGTTAAATTGCCGCGTTGGCACTTTGCGATAAATAAGTGGGTTTTGAATTGCAATTTGGGCACTCAGTCTCGAAAAGGTTCGCCATCACTGTACTACGCCATGCTGGTGTTGGAAGCAGAACACTGAACTGGTATTCTACTAGTCTCTTCTAAAAAAGGGTTTAGAACAGGTTAGAACAGGTTAGCGTGCGCAGCACTTCATGGGACACATACATGTTTCAGTCTGCTTTCCTCAAAGGAATTCCAAAGTGCTGGTGAGCACCTCACGTGGTCCCCTATCATTTATAGATGTCCCTCCCAATGAAGCCGGCCTGCCTGAGAGGTAAATGCCAAGTTGCGAGACGTTTTCTTCCCTTCCTTTCCCCAATAAGCAGAAGCTGTTCTGGACGATGTGGAGCGAAGGAGGGAAAGAGTAGAAAGTCACAGTCGGTGGGCTTGTAAAAAGAAAAGGAGAAGGCTAATGGAAAATGGTGCTAACGGGAGTATTTTGCTCATCTCATCCGCTCTCAAGATGCCTTGTGGGAAAACGAGGAGATTTTAACACCCATGAAGCATTAGCGGCCTGTTCTCCCAACTCGTCGCTTTGAAATTAAGAACATAAGAACAAGCCAGCTGGATCAGACCAGAGTCCATCTAGTCCAGCTCTCTGCTACTCACAGTGGCCCACCAGGTGCCTTTGGGAGCTCACGTGCAGGATGTGAAAGCAATGGCCTTCTGCTGCTGCTGCTCCCGAGCACCTGGACTGTTAAGGCATGAAATTGAAACAGCAAAAACACTGCGACCCCCTGCCTTCCACAGCTGCACCAATGCCACGAAGCTCGTTCGTGGCCATTTTAATTTGGATTCACTGGCAAGGCAGACAACAGGAGAGTCTGGCTGCTCGCCCAATTTGCTCTTATCATAAATCGAATCTTAAATTTTAAATCGAGAGGTGGGATATCAGTTTTGTAACATGATGTCCACTTTTTCTATGGAGCCTTTGACTGACACGCTGATGGCTGAACGAGACGTAATGACATCCACCTGGGATGGAAAGACAAGAAATTCCTGTTCTCTCCTGGAGGCAATCTTTGCTTTTCACAGACAACCCCTTTATTATTTATGTGGTAATGTTGAGCTTGGTAGTGTGATGAACAGCTACACGGCACAAACTTGGAAATGGAGATGCCCCCCATCTCCCCCCAGCTGCCCCACAAGCACTTCCTCTCTACTACTGCTAGAGCTCCAGTTTTCAAAGGTAGCAGAAAGCTGCTTGTCTGTTCAACCACCACCGAAGGCACCGTTGGCTTAGCTTTCAAGACTGGACTTCTGTGGCTCTTTTGAAAGAAGAAAATCCCAAACTTGAAACGACAGCTAAGAGCATAAGAATCTAAAAAGAGTCCTGCTGGATTGACCAGTGAGGGTCCATCTAGTCCAGCATCCCACCTCACACAGTGGCCAACCGGTTCCTTTGGAGGCCCAGTAAGCAGGGCATAGAGGCTTTCATAAGAACTTAAGAAGACCCCTGAAGGATTAGATGGATGGTCTATCTAGTCCAGCATCCCACCTCACACAGTGGCCAACCGGTTCCTTTGGAGGCCCAGCAAGCAGAGCATAGAGGCTGAGGCCTTCATAAGAACTTAAGAAGACCCCTGAAGGATTAGATGGATGGTCTATCTAGTCCAGCATCCCACCTCACACAGTGGCCAGCCAGTTCCTTTGGAGGCCCAGACAGGGCATAGAGGCTGAGGCCTTCATAAGAACTTAAGAAGACCCCTGAAGGATTAGATGGATGGTCTATCTAGTCCAGCATCCCACCTCACACAGTGGCCAACCAGTTCCTTTGGAGGCCCAGACAAGGCATAGAGGCTGAGGCCTTCATAAGAACTTAAGAAGACCCCTGAAGGATTAGATGGATGGTCTATCTAGTCTAGCATCCTAGCTCACACAGTGGCCAGCCAGCTCCTCTGGAGGCCCAAGAAACAGGGCATAGAGGCTGAGGCCTTCCTCTGATAAGAACCCAAGAAGAGCTCTGCTGGATCAAACTAGTGAGGGTCCATCTAGTCCGGCATCCCACCTCACACAGTAGCCAACCAGTTCCTCTGGAGGGCCAACAACAGGGCACAGAGGCCAAGGACTTCCCTTGAGATGCTTCCTGGCTGATAGAGCTTTGGAGGTTGACTGCCTCTGGACATGGAAGTTTACTTTAATACACCACTGAAGTTGCTTAGCTTCCCCTCTTGTTGCTTGGGTTCTTCCCACGTCCTTTCTCACTCTCAGCATTTAGACCATTACCTTTTCAGGCAAGAACATGTTTGTGTTGTGGCATCGCACTGTAATGCACTAAACAACTGCAAAAACACTGCAAAGGGGGGGGGGGACCAGTCGTTTAGTCATCTGTGGGGAGCAAAAATCCCCCCAGGAGTGTAAGGAAGAAATTTCTGGTAAGAATAATGGATGAGGATACGTTTTCTCTTTCTTTTTCCATCCAGGGTTGTACAAGTGCCACAGATGATTTATGTGTTGGGGCAGGTCTACTAGGCCAGGGGTCTGCAACCTGCGGCTCTCCATGCTGGCAGGGGCTGATGGGTATTGTAGTTCATCAGGGACGTAGGTATAGATTTTTTAGGGGGGATTCAGGGGTGGGGCCAGGCCCCCACCCGCCCCTGGGGGCTTAGCCACGCCTCCCCAAGCTCTGCCCCCAGCCTCAGTGCTTATAAAAGCAGCTCTCCTGAGGCTGGGGATGGCAGACTCCCCTGCCCCCCCTCCCCCACCAGCTGGGCTCCCAGCCGGCAGGTGGCAGCCCCTTCTGCCCCCCCTCCCTCTGAGCAGAGGTGTAGCTAAGGAACATGGAGTCCGGTGCAAAATCCGAGTTTTGCGCCCCCCCTCCCCAATGGGTGGCCGCTGTGATGCTGGAATCCACCTCCAAGCAGCATCACCTTCAATGGGGTTTAAACTAGGAAGCCCAAACTCTCCTTTTAAATCCACCTTAAAGGGGGAATCTGGCTTCCCCAGTTAAAACAACATTGAAAGTGGTTTGGGGTGGATTATCCCCCACCCCGAAACAGCATCACTTTCAATGTTTAAACTGGGGACCTCAGATTCTCCCTTTAAATCCATGCGGAAGGGGGTGGATTTAAAGGTAGAATCTGGGGACATTTGGGGGGTGCCTGCTGTCAGGGGTGCAATTGTTAAGCTAGCAGCACCAAAATTTCAAGGTACCTTTAGGAGACTCTCCTAATGATACCACCCAGGTTTGGTGAAGTTTGGTTCAGGTGGTCCAAAGTTATGGACCCTCAAAGGTGTAGCCCCATCTTCTATTAGCTCCCATTGGAAACAATGGGGGATGGGGGCACCCCCTTTGGGGAGTCCATAGCTTTGGACCCCCTTGACCAAACTTCACAAAACCTGGGTGGTATCAGTAAGAGACTCTCCTGATGATACCACGCAGGTTTGGCGAAGTTTGGTCAAGGGGGTCCAAGGTTATGGACCCTCAAAGGTGTAGCCCCATCTTCTATTAGCTCCCATTGGAAACAATGGGGGATGGGGCACCCACTTTGGGAGTCCATAACTTTGGACCCCCTGAACCAAACCTCACCAAACCTGGGTGGTATCAGTAAGAGACTCTCCTGATGATACCACGCAGGTTTCAAGGAAAGCTTCATGGCTGACCAGGGGTCCAAAGTTATGGACCCTCAAAGGTGTAGCCCCCATCTTCTATTATCTCCCATTGGAAACAATGGGGGATGGGGGCACCCCCTTTGGGAGTCCATAGCTTTGGACCCCCTTGACCAAACCTCACCAAACCTGGGTGGTATCAGTAAGAGACTCTCCTGATGATACCACGCAGGTTTGGCGAAGTTTGGTTCAGGGGGTCCAAGGTTATGGACCCTCAAAGGTGTAGCCCCCATCTTCTATTATCTCCCATTGGAAACAATGGGGGATGGGGGCACCCCCTTTGGGAGTCCATAGCTTTGGACCCCCTTGACCAAACTTCACAAAACCTGGGTGGTATCAGTAAGAGACTCTCCTGATGATACCATGGTTTGTAGCTTGAGGAAAGACTGGGGGTCCAAGGTTATGGACCCTCAAAGGTGAAGCCCCATCTTCTATTAGCTCCCATTGGAAACAATGGGGGATGGGGCACCCACTTTGGGAATCCATAACTTTGGACCCCCTGAACCAAACCTCACCAAACCTGGGTAGTAACATCAGGAGAGTTCCCCAACAAATCCCTGAAATTTTGGTATTGCTAGCCTAAAAAATGCGCCCCCTGCAGGCCAAAAACCGAGAAAAAACACTAAAAAATACAAAAATGCACAAACGGGGCGGCGGCACTTCGGACATGTAATGGGGGGGTTTGAACCCGAGAACCCCCTCTTACCTACATCTTGTAGTCCATGTACATCTGGAGAGCCACAGGTTGTAGACCCCTGTACTAGGCTAATAAAATGCCGCTCTGTGAACAGCTGACTAAAAACCAATAATTTAAGAAGCCAAGGCAGGAGCATTTATTCATTTAAAGGTTATATACTCCCTTTCCAAAGCAAATGACTTGAGCATGTTCAGATCTATTAAAGAACACATAAAAAGGCACTGCAGAGCAATTAAAGGGCTTCTATGTTTCCTCAGACAAACATAATTAAACGCAACTGCACAGGTTTACTCAAGAATGGAAGCACTTAAAAGCCCAACCCATGAACATAAATGTTCACACCGAAGCCCTTGAGACGTAAAGCTCTATTCAAACATCGCACCACACAGCCATTCGAGCTTCCTAACGTACAAGAACCGAAACATGATTTAGAGCCACGGCGGCCTAATTTCGGCTTTCTGCCTCCTGAACTTTGGAAATTTAATACAGAACGCAGCAGCTTCTTGGAGGCAGAATGGAATCTTCCCAGATTAAGCGGAGGGAACATGCCATTTTTAAAATTCCTTGATGCAAGAATTGAATCAAAACTACTAAATGGACATCTCTGAAAAGCTATCCCATAATTGTCCACTACAGAGACATTCCTCTACTAAAGGGCAACAGACGTCTTTGAGACAAGGAGAGGAGTCATTACCTTCAAAATCCTTTCTATACTTGGGATTCCATGATTAAATGACCAAATTGCTTTAGTAGGAAAGAGACCAAATACAAAATGGCTGGTTGCCCTAATATATGCTCATCTCTGAGAAGCTTCAGATAAATTCATGGATTCACAGCCCATCGGCCCCTGTAGGCACATGGCAGGGGCTGATGGGAATTGTAGTCCATGAACATCTGAAGCACCAGAGTTGGACATCCCTGCCCTAACAGAACAACACACAAAGAAAAAGAGCTAACCCAAATAATTTAACTGGTTCAAACTGCAGCACCTTGGGTTTTGACTGGTCTTCCCTTGGGTTAGAAAGCATACATGGGCTTCTAGGACATGTCTGGCCAGAAGCTGATGTGTTGGTTTCATCCTTTAAAGCAGTCTTAGATCACAGTATCAGAAAGACAGTTTTTGTACAGGCCTGCTCATGCTTACTGATCTTCAACAGACGGTTTGCTCTGGGCACCCCTGCCAAAATGACAGGAAGTGAGATGGCTACAGGGACAGTGCCTCCTTGGTAGTGGTACCGTGTGTATGGAATAGCCCTCTCCAAGACATTTGACTGGAACCAGCGGCATAGCACCAAGGGGACATGGGGGCGCGCAATGCACCGGGGCGCGGACCCCTGTGGGGGTGTGGTATGGGCGTTCTGGGGCGTGGGTGCACAGGGGCGAAGGGCGTACATGTGCCCCGGGCTCAGTTCCCCCTCACTCCGCCCCCGACTGGAACCAACTCTTTGGCACCAAGTGAAGATATTTTTTGTTTCATCTGACTTTACCTTAGCTGTTAGAGGAAGACCACCTCCATAAATGGGAAACTTGGACCCCTGTTGGACTACTGGAAATAACTTTCTGGAATTGTTTGTTGTCTTCTGACCCAGACGTTATTGAACTGGATGCTGCCGTGCACTTGACTGCACGGCCGTTAGTGATATTCAGATTTGGGGCATGACTGCTGCTTGCCAGGTACCCACTAATGGCAGACAAACTCCTGGCAACGATGGCTGCTTCCCGCTAATGCTGAGCTGATCGATTGGGAGAAGTGGGTTAACCATAAGGGGGGGGGGGGCAACAATGGCCACTGCATGATGATGTCACTTCCTGAGTGACCTCAAAACACTAGCACTGCGCCAGGGTGACTGATCAAAGAGATTCACACACTTGACTCAGGCAGCCGGGTATTCACTACCAGATATGGTGATTGCAAGTAGCGTAGATGGTTACAGCCCAGTGACAATGATGATCATAAGAAACTTACATATTAAGAGGCAGTCTACCTCTGAATAACAAATGCTGGCAACAAGCTCAGGAGAGACATCACCTTCATGTCCTGCTTGAGCGATCCCCAAAAGTCCCTCTGATTGGCCACTCTTGAGTCCAACAGTCGAACTAGATGACTCCGCATCTGATCTGGGAAGGCGTGCTGCAGCCATTAAAATAAAAAAAGATGGCTGCCTTCAGAAAGAGGGATGGCTAAGATATCCTCCATGCCAGGGGTCCCCAACCTCTTCAGCCCAAGGGTGCCTTTGAAATTCTGACAGAGGGCAGAGGGCACAACTACAAAAGGGCAGGCAGAAAGATTATAGAGAACTTCAACAGTTCCTTGTTAACGTTTTGGGCAGAAGCTAGCTTTTATCTGCAGTCAGAAGCCCTGCTAGGCAAAAGTCTCACTGGCACTCCTTCCCATTCTAATAGCACTAGGCAGGTACCAGGGAAGGTACTGGAAAGTCGCAAGATACCCACGGAACAGACAGGTGCAGAAAAATGGCAAGGAGTCAGAACACCCTCCATTTAAAGACAGAATGTCCAACAAGGCTCCATGTCTCTACTTTAAGGGTCAGACGGCCCGGTTGCAGAAAGCTGGGGTCCAGCCCGAACCACTCCACGCTGAATGTTCCTTCACACCAAAAGATTCACTGCACTGAGAAAGCTAGTGTCAGGGACTCAGCTTCTCATCTAACTTCTTTCCCACCTGCTAGTTTTCGACAAACGGGGGATTCAAAACTAATTTTGTTATCTGATTCTTGGACTCGCTGGCTGTCTCACCTTAACACAAGGAACTGAAATGGATGCTGTCCTGCATATTCAAGTGAAAATGAAGAAAATTTGTACCCACAGGCTAACAATGAAAACTTCAAAAAATAGTTCTCCCACTGGAGTAGCTTTTTACTTTTAAGTAACCCAAATAAATTTATATTTTTACAAACAGTGACCAAACGTTTTGGAAAATTGTTTTCATTCTCCCATTGGAGTAATATATATAAACAAAAGCTAGAACGGCACGGCAAAGTAATCTTAAGGTAAATATATAACAGCTAGCCAGATTCTAGATAATTAACCAACTGGCCTCGTTAAACTTCACGGCTGTTAAAGGCAGGTCAGGGTTTTTCAAATACAATAATGGTTACAATCAGTGAGGACAACACTCTGCAATTGGTTTGTTCTTATGCCTCTCGAAATGTCCTCCTGCATATTCAAGACATACCTACTCTTTGTTGGAAACATAATTTTTTAAAGGTACCGGTGTGCTTCGTTTGGTGTACTGTCAAAGGCTTTGACAGCTGGAAGCAACTGGTTGTTGTGGGTTTTCTGGGCTGTGTGGCCGTGGCCTGGTCGTTTTCACTTTTAAGTTTAGAAACAGTTGCTTCATTTGCATAATTCATTAAGTGTTTCCCTGCATAATCCTACTTTTGCGGGTCACAGAACAGTGCAGCGAGACATCTGGCTTTAAAACACCCTTCCCTTCCCACAAGGAGCTATCTCAGTCTGTTCTTTGAGTGAAAGGCTCCTATAATGGTACTGGCAGGGGATGACCAAAGAACTACCATATCTCTGGCTAGGTTTATGTTCCCTGCAATGAAATATGGGCAGATCTGTATAATCTACTCAAATTCTAATTCTTACATTATTAGATATATTAAGATAAATGACATATGCTGAGATGTTACATGGGTAATTCATTTAATTAAAAAATGTTTTTTCCCTGTTTCTGAATGAGCTGTGGGCCCTAATCAAGACTGAGAATTCACCGGTCCTATCCAGATTTCAGTGCCTGTCTTCACAGCTAGTAACAGAGTTTTGCATTTATGAAAGGGGTCCTCAGGAAACTGAATTCTGCAGCTGGACCAGGCTTCTGCAATTTTTCAGGCACAATTCATGGAACTTTGAAAGGCACAAGGCCCAGTTGAAGAGTACAAATAAGGAAAAGCCAGGAATGTGCCCAACCTCCAATTCCACTACCTTGAAACCTCACGATTAAGAGTAACTTAGAGACGAGGTACTTCAGAGGGAGAGAAACATTTAGCCTTTAAGACCTGTAGAAGGACGGCAGAGCGGGGGGGTGGGGGGGGGGGAGAAGGACAATCTCTCCTATGGCTACTCCTTGCCACGAGACACATGTCGTTTTACCTGCAGCAGGTGGGGAAGCTCCCTTCTGGGGTTCCCAAGTGGAAGTCTTCCCTCTGCTGCCAGGCCCACCAGGATCCGGAGTGGGTGGAGGATCACAGGAGGCAGACAGAATGTGAGAGGGTGACGGAGTGGGCTTTGGGCAGAGTGCTGGTGGTTGCCCTACAAAAGAACAGAAAGAAACAGCATTTGAAGGCGGTCTCTCGGCAGCAAAGCATGAGGTGCCAGGGGCTGCTGGATGACTTCTCTTAGCGAGCAAAGGTCCGACATGGGGTCCCAACGTGGTGCCCACATGGACTATGCAGTTTGTTGACCGCTGGGGCCCACCAAGTGTTTTTAGAAAGTGGGTGTGGCCAGGAAGGGCTTTTGCCCAGCAGGGTGTCTCTGGCCCCTTCCACACGGAGGCAGAAGGGGTTGGGTCGGCGTAATCCACGCCGACCTGACGACGCTGGGACCGTCCGCATGGACGGTCCCAGAACCGGCTGGGACGACGGCACTGCGGAGCGCCGTTGCCTGGCCGACCCGGCTTGTCCCCGGCCCCGCGCGCCTGCTTGAGCGTCGCAGGGCAGGGGGGCGTGTCTCCAGGCCTCGGCGACGCACCAGGGGGCCGGGGACCAGGTAAGTGAAGGTTGGGAGTGGGAGGGCGCCTTGGAGCCGCTGCCGTTCGCACGGCAGCGGCTCCAAGCCGGCATTTCCCAACAACCTCGCTCCCTGAGCGAGGTTGGGAAATGCCGGCTTCGCGCCGGTCAGGCGACGTGAGGGCGGCACGGCTGCGCAGCAGCTGCGCCCCCTGTGCAAATGGCTCCCTGGGGACGGCGTTTTTGCCATCCCCAGGGCGCCATAAAACGCCCGTGCGGAAAGGGCCTCTGATTGGCTGTGTATACAGGGAAGACAGTAAAATAAAAATTGCAATGTTTAGACTCTATGATTTCAACAAGATCTGTGGAATTATGCAGTCGGTACTTTTCTTTTTGATGGTACATATCATACAGAATTTCCTGACAACTGCAGGAAACACGATAGGTTTCCTTTTGCCAGGTTGGCGGAGCAGTCCTAGCTACGGGCTCGTGCAACTGTCTTTTCTTTTCACGTGTTATTCTTCCAACACGACACAGCTGTACAATGTTTTCCATCTTGCTCG
Source organism: Sphaerodactylus townsendi (assembly GCF_021028975.2). Taxonomy (NCBI): domain Eukaryota; kingdom Metazoa; phylum Chordata; class Lepidosauria; order Squamata; family Sphaerodactylidae; genus Sphaerodactylus; species Sphaerodactylus townsendi. The sequence goes on along the minus strand of NC_059427.1, from coordinate 146,584,551 downwards.
CCTTCCATTTTCAAGAGTTGATTTCAGTTTTCTATAGAAAACTAATTTAGTATGATTTGTTAAAAATGTTGCAGCCTGCTTTCAACAAAAAGTACAAAAATAAGGCACAGTAAAGTCATAAATAATACAGTGAGCCCTAAAACACGAAGCTGCCCTTATGCTGCATCTGACTGACAGCTCATCACGGTCAAAAACTGTCTACTCAGATTGCCAACAGCTCTCTGGGTTCTCAGTTAAAGGGCCTTTCTCGTCTCCTGACTGGTCCTTTCCATCGAAGATGCCGGGGATTGAACTTGGGACCTTCTGGTTACCAAGGGGATACTCTACCACTGCACCTCCACTAAACACCATTTGCTCAAAACATTAGAAATGCAGCACCATATACTTTTAAAAAAAATTCATGCCTGCCCAAATAGAACAGCTTAGTTAAGAACATAAGAACAAGCCAGCTGGATCAGACCAGAGTCCATCTAGTCCAGCTCTCTGCTACTCGCAGTGGCCCACCAGGTGCCTTTGGGAGCTCACATGCAGGATGTGAAAGCAATGGCCTTCTGCGGCTGTTGCTCCCGAGCACCTGGTCTGCTAAGGCATTTGCAATCTCAGATCAAAGAGGATCAAGATTGGTAGCCATAAATCGACTTCTCCTCCATAAATCTGTCCAAGCCCCTTTTAAAGCTATCCAGGTTAGTGGCCATCACCACCTCCTGTGGCAGCATATTCCAAACACCAATCACACGTTGTGTGAAGAAGTGTTTCCTTTTATTAGTCCTAATTCTTCCCCCCAGCATTTTCAATGGATGCCCCCTGGTTCTAGTATTGTGAGAAAGAGAGAAAAATGTCTCTCTGTCAACATTTTCTACCCCATGCATAATTGTATAGACTTCGATCATATCCCCCCTCAGACGTCTCCTCTCCAAACTAAAGAGTCCCAAACGCTGCAGCCTCTCCTCATAAGGAAGGTGCTCCAGTCCCTCAATCATCCTCGTTGCCCTTCTCTGCCCTTTTTCTATCTCTTCGATATCCCATCTACCATATTCACACATACCACTGGAGGTGCAGTGGTAGTTGCCCATCTACCATATCCACAAAAGCAAGGCTGAATGGATTTCCATTTGAAAACCTTCGCAATTGGCTCACGGGGGTTCCTTATTCTCTCAGACTACGCCCTTGTGACCCTCAGGCTATCAAAACCTAACCACGTATTCTTCTTTTCTGCAAGTTTATCATCGTGAGAATCAAGAGGATTTTTCCTCTATTGTCAAAACCTCTGGACAACAATATGTATCCTGCTAGCCAGAGATCCTTATGAAACTGAGTTTGATAAGCGGGGAGGCCAAAACTGACACTACGGGAAGTGTCCAATGACTGAGAGACGGTTGTCTCCTGCCCCGCTTTTGAAATCGTACTTCAGAGGAAGGATAAAGGCAGTAAGACACACAATTGACTCCCTTTCCCCAATCACTTTGATTCTTCCTAAGCTCTTGATCAGGACCCAATTGGGGCAGGGGGAGAATTGGGGGATGGGGGAGCAGCGGGTGCCAAGAAGCACCCCCCCCCCCCCCCACCCCCCCCCATGCTGACTTGTTTCCCTCTCTTATAGATCATTAAACGTTATCAGTTTCTACTGTAGATCAAGGGGGACCACTTCCTTCTTTATCTTGCCTATGTCTGAGCTGTAGCCTCTGAACTCACTTCAAGGGAACCTCCAGAAGATCACACTGCAGTAGTCCAGTCTGGATGTAGCTAAGGCATGGATCGCAGTGAATGAAAGTCCTTCAGACTCACACCTTAAACTACTACATGCTTTCATGGTGCCTCTCTTTTGCGCAGACATGCGAACGCTTGGTTGATTTATTAATATTTGCCTGGTTCTGGCCAAACAATCCTAACTTGGCAACCTATTGGCAGTGCCCAGATGACAGGGATACCCCGCTGGCAAATCTCTCCACCCTCTGCATACAGATGGATTCCTGGCCTTATCTCAGCCTTATCCTCCAGCAGTTCTAACTGGCTGGTTGACTGGCCATGGTGCCGTGGTGCGAGAACAACACCACAAACACTACAGGCACAGCTTTTGAAATGGCCTCACTTCCCTTCTTCAACAGTGCAGTCAAACCAGCTCTTCCTGATGGGGACTAATAAGATGTGTGAAGCGAGAAAGCCGATTAAGGTCTTCCCGATGCTTTCCAAAGCAAGATGAAGAAACGTTCCTTTCTATTGTCAACTGATCAAACTGGAAACCATATGCTCCCTTCCACACCTGAAGGAAAAAAGAGCGCAGCGACCCCTTTCAAGACCAACCAAGTTTTATTCTTGGTATAAGCTTTGTATGCATGGAGCACCTTCCTTATGAGGAGAGGCTGCAGCGTTTGGGACTCTTTAGTTTGGAGAGGAGACATCTGAGGGGGGATATGATTGAAGTCTATACAATTATGCATGGGGTCGAAAATGTTGACAGGGAGAAATTTTTCTCTCTTTCTCACAATACTAGAACCAGGAGGCATTCATTGAAAATGCTGGGGGGAAGAATAAGGATTAACAAAAGGAAATATTTCTTCACGCAACACGTGATTGGTGTTTGGAATATGCTGCCACAGGAGGTGGTGATGGCCACTCACCTGGATAGCTTTAAAAAGGGCTTGGACAGATTCATGGAGGAGAAGTCGATCTATGGCTACCAATCTTGATCCTCCTTGATCTCAGATTGCAAATGCCTTAGCAGACCAGGTGCTCGGGAGCAGCAGCAGCAGCAGCAGAAGGCCATTGCTTTCACATCCTGCCTGTGAGCTCCCAAAGGCACCTGGTGGGCCACTGCAAGTAGAAGAGTGCTGGACTAGATGGACTCTGGTCTGATCCAGCAGGCTCTTTCTTCTGTTTCTTCTGTTCTTATGCATGCACGCTCCTTCAGGTACATGAAAGCGTATACCAAGAATAAAACTTTGTCGGTCTTAAAAGTGCAACGGGAAGCAAACTTTTTCCCCCCTGATTTTAATTTGGCTTTCATTGTCTGTGGTAAAAAAAATGGTAGTTAGTAGGAAGGAAAAGCTGAAGTTTTACACCAAGTGCTCGGTCACAGTGGCTTGACAAACTATATGTTCTTTATTAAATTTGGGGACATAAAAAAGAAAGCCAAGGACACCGGAGATGGCAACATAATAAAGGTGACCTCACACACACATGTGGGGGGAATTTCAAGACACAGAAGTTCTCATAAGATATCCTGAGGTAGTAAAAATTTTTTTACAAGTGTTACATTCCAAATGACCCCATCAGTTATTTTACTAGGACACTCAGAGAGCCGTCCTAAGCCAAGGCTGCTTATAATCCTGTCCAGGAGAGGCATTTTTGGGATTGCATTTAGAGACTGTTCTAAATCATTAGTGGTGGGGAAAATACTCATCCCAAAGACTTTCGACAATATGGGAGATTGTAGAAATTTTCAAATTGACAGAGCCCTTCGGGGATGGGCAGTATATCCAATTTGAAAAACAAACAAAAAAACTAACTAACTAACTAACTAACTAACTAACTAACTAACTAACTAACTAACTAACTAACTAACTAACTAACTAACTAACTAACTATATACCAGGGGTTCCTAACCTTCTTGACCCTGCGGGCAGCTTTGGAATTCTGATATAGTGTGGTGCCACAAGAGGCGGAGCCAAGCACAAATTGGCTGCCACAAGAGGCGGAGCTAGCTGTACAAACAGCTGGTGTAGCTTACCTTCAATCACACTTCCTTGAGCTGTGGTGACAGCAGCTGATGAAGAAACGTTTTAAAAAATCTGCACGGCCAATCAATCCTCCAATGGCCAATAAGATGGCTTGCTGGACAAAAGCCCCACCTGACCTCATCCACTTAAAACACTTGGCACTAGGAAAGGTATTGGTGGGCCACAGTGAGGATATCTGCTGTAGATACCACACTGGGGATACCAGCTGCAGACGCTTCCTGAGAAAGGGTCAAGAAGTCAGAATAGTGGGAAGGAGGGAGGAACATTCTTTTTCATAATCAAGCTAACTGGAGAATTATAATATAGAATATGAGAGGATACACTCAAATAACTGTGAATTAGTACTTTCTGCTAATAAGTATTTCAGTCATGTCTCAATATTCTAGAATGACGCAAAAACAATTTTTAAAAAGTAAAAGTCAGCACAATTTAACAGTAATTGTGAGGGATAGCCCACTTGCAAATCTGTAAATGAAATTGGTGCCAAGTACCATATTCGGCTTCCAGAGTTACACCTGGATAGTTCGGACTCAACTGTTACTCCTAAGAGCAATTCTGGGGGAGAAGGCAGGAAAAGGTAGCAGAATCCTTCCTTTCCACACATAACCAATGCTCAATACAGAATCATCAGCTTTTTGTTTGACTGGGGATGGGCATTGTTAAGACTGAAGAAACCAAAATAATTTTTTTTTCAGATTATTGTTCTAAATCAGATGGTATTTGTTGTTGACCAACTTCTAAGTCAAGCGATTACAGGGATGGGCATTTCATACAACCCATTTCAATCCTTCTATGAACAATCTCTGAAGAGCTCTGAAGCACTCTGGCCATTGAAACAGTGCTGTGATTCCCCCCCACCCAACATATGTTTTTCCACATATAGTTTTTCCCCCAGCTTTTTAAAAAAAACGTTCTTAAGATTATAGCACCATAGCAATTCAATGCATCTGAATGCCGAAGAACTGGTAAAGGGAGAAAGTGGTGTTCATGGCCGAGCCCCAGGAAGCCAACGGGGTGCAAGTTTACTTTACCTGAAAACGGGTTTTTTTAAATCCGTCAGCAACCAGGAGCCAACATGGTTGTGTCTGAAATGACTTCCCAATCCATTAGCAACCGGAATATGCCCTTATATTTCAATGGAATATAAGGGCAGTTTGAAAGGACCCCAAATTAGTTTAGATTTTAATATGCAAAGTCAATTAGCATGAGGGTAGGTTGCAGTTATTCCGCACTGTGGGGGGGAAAATGCAGCACATGCTCAGATACACTTCTCTTCCCCCAGCCCAGCACAAATCATATGCTGGGGCTCCCACCTGGGTGAGCCCTACTGTCCTCCTTTCCGTAATGCCCCGGCACTCACTTGATAAGGTAGACGTCGAACTTCCCTGCCGAGCGGCCGGACTTCCTTTGCTTGAGCTTGCGGGTCCAGCCTTCGGGCAAGGTAGGGTCGTCATACATGGGCCCACGGTCTCGGATGACAGAGCGGCGTTGCTTGGGGGAGGCCGAGGCTTCGGGAGCAGATCCGGCTTCTTCCAACATCTCTGCCTTGCCTGCTTCAGCGGGTTCTGCAGAAGGCTCATGTTGCTTCTCCTCCTTTCTTTCCTTCTTGGCTTTTTTGGCTTTGGAGGACTTGTCCTTCAGACCCTGCAAGTCTTGGTCCTCAGATTTTTCTTCCCTGCAGGAAGGGGGGGGGGGGGGGGACATTCATGTGAGTGCTAAGCAGGCCACAGAACAAAATGGGAACAGGATGGGTACACATGAAAGTGGTTCTTCTGAATCAGATCTTTGATCCCTCAAGGTCAATATAGTCCTCTCAGGCTGGCAGCAGCTCCCCAAGGTCTCAGGTTGGGGCCTTTCACATTACCTGCCCCCTGGTCCTTCTAACTAGAGATAACCAGGGTTGGACTTGAGCTATTCTGCACGCCCAGCAGATGTTCTACTACCGAGTCATGGCCCCTGCCCAAACACATAAAGCTTCTTTATACAGAGCCCATCAAAGTCTGCACTGACTGGTTGTGGTGAGTTTTCCGGGCTCTGTGGCCGAGGTCCGGTAGATCTTGTTCCTAACGTTTCGCCTGCATCTGTGGCTGGCATCTTCAGAGGTGCATCACAGACAAAAGTCTGCAAGCCACAGATGCAGGCGAAACGTTAGGAACAAGATCTACCAGACCTCGGCCACACAGCCCGGAAAACCCACCACAACCAGTTGAATCCAGCCATGAAAGCCTTTGACAGTACATCTGCACTGACTGTTCAGACTGGCGGTTGCTTCCCAGGGACTCAGGCACAGAAGTCTTTCACATTCCCTGCCTAGTTCTTTTATTTCTTTTATATTGGGGATTGAACTGGGGACCGTTCTGCATGCCCAGCGGGTGCTCTACAACTGAGCCACAGCCCCTACTGAGCCAAGTCATCCAAATACAGCTATGGTAAACGGTGGTAGAAAGTACCATCAGATTGGAGCTCGCTTAGTTGAACAGAGGTGGTTTGCCATGGCCATCCTCTGCATAGCAACCCTGGACTCCCTTGGTGGTCTCCCATCCAAGTACTATCCAGAACTGACCCTGCTTAGCTTCCGAGATCTGACCAGATCAGACTAGCCTGGGTAATTTACACCACTGCCAAAACACAACCCATTATCAAAAACCCTCCACCACACACCTACTTTAGGGGTGCACTATTTGCTGAGGAGTCAACAGAAACAAGAGAATCGGGAGACTTACCAGGATTTTTTAAAATGACAAAACATACCTACTACATTCCAACATACAACAAATACTTAAGTATTCCAAACTTATCCTACCTATTGAGACTTAGACTGGAGTAATTGTGCATAGGATTGCGTGTCAAGTGCCCCACAAGAAAACCTCGGACTATCAAAAGAGGCAGGGCCAACAACAACAACGACAACACAAAATCCCCTTTGATTGTATGCAATGCAATGGCTGAAGTGGAGACCGAACAGCAGTGAACAGGGCACTGTTAAGGTTGTGTCGTGTTTTTATTTGTGTCTATTTTGTTTTGATGCTCCTACACGATGCAATGAATACATTTCTTCTCCACCAGAAATTATGAAATGTACCATGTTGCCATATCAGGATGAGGCATACTGGAAATCAACGTGTTTGTATAAGGCAAAAGTGCACCACAGGGTCAGAATGTCAGCGCAGATACATGATCTAACGCAGGAGTATCCAACTCTGACACCCTAATTGGCCATGCTGACAGGGGCTGATGGGAATCGTAGTCCATGAACACCTGGGGCGCCAGAGCTGGACACCCCTGTTCTAATGCTTAGCCCTATAGCTGGGTGGCCCACTCTCCCCCTCCCCAGGAACAACACCAGAGATTTCCCACAATGTCAGAAAGGAAATTAGGATGATTTAGAGGAATTTGGGAGAGAAGGCAGAATGTTACGCTCTGATCGCGTCAGGACTTGGCAGCTAAGCTGGGTTGGTGCTTGTTTGGAAGCCCACCAAGGAAGGCTTCGCAGAGCAAAGCAATGGCAAACCACCTCTGCTTCTCACTTGCCTCAAAACCCCTTGCTGGGGATCAGTTTGTTGGAAGCTAAGCAGAGTTGGTCCCTGGATGGAGACCACCAAGGAACAGTATGCAGAGTCAATATGCAGAGTCAACAGCAAATGGCCTCTGTTTCTCTCTTGCCCGGAAAGCCCCTTGCTGGGGTCCCCAAGAGTCAGTTGCTACTTGACAGCGCTTCTATACATATGCAAAAGGCAGCTGCATATCCCGTTTTAGAAGGGCTTGGTAATTATTGAGGGCTAGCAGGGTTGGGGTTAATGTTGGTGTTCTTTTGGGGGGGGGGGGAGGTTGGACCATTTACAAGCTTTTCTTTCTTCCAAGCTCTTAGGGCTCAGATTCTCTGGTTATTTCAGTTGTCCTGCTGTTGCCCATTCTCCAGCACAAGGGAGGAAACGACAGACAGCAGTCCAGAGAAACGTCTTCCAGGAATTGAACCAAGCACCCTGGAAACATCTCAGGGCCTGGCTCATTCACGCACAAGAGCACCTGGGAAACAGCTGTTTTCTCCTCGGCCCTGCACAATGCGGGAGACTAAAACCTGATGCCAGCGTTTCAGAATTTAAATACTTTTGCCAATTTGCCAAGCACAGCAGCAAGAGGAGATTCCCCCTAATATCCACCCACCAATATTACTAGGATATGGATGATTCAGGGCAGTTTGGGGTGCACAGTCAGATCTAATGCCTCCACCCCCAATCGTTCCCCTGTTGATGCCAGAATTTATTCGTTGCCATCACGCTTTTCTTCACACCGAAGGGAACCTGGCAGCCACGATAAAGAGAAAGATGGGAGGCAGTCAGGAGGAAGCTCTGAAATCCCCAAGGCTATAATTATGGCTGCAAAAATTCAAACTGTTTGTAAATAAAGCTGGGGAAGCAGGCGTTGACAGAAAACGTGGCTCCTCTTCAAGAGCGGCGCAGGAATCCTGCCCCAGATGGGGAAGGCGGCATGCTGCGTGTGCACAAAATGAACAACGTTTTAGGAAGGGAACAAGATCTTCCCTGAAAGGGGGGCTCCGGTAGAACATGAGAAAGAACTACATGTCCTTGGCCGTGCCAGAGGAATATGCTAATTTCATTTAATGTTACGGAGACTGAGAGCGCTGACAAATCCAAGCTACGAGAGAGACAGAGAGAGAAACAGAAACAGAGAAATTCATGCGGGCATTTTCATATTTGAGGAAGCAGAATGTTGATTCTTTGGCTGCTTTGCAAGCCTTATCTCCCCCCCTCCCCCCCCCAACCACCACCAAGTTGCAGATAACTTAGAGCGACACTTGTCGGGTTTTCAAGGCACAAGAAAAACAGAGATGGTTTGCCGTTGCCTGCCTCTGTGTAGCAACCCTGGATTTCCTTGGTGTTCTTCCATCCAAGTACTAGTCAAGGTTGACCCTGCTTAGCTTCTGAGAGCTGACTAGCTTGGGCTATCCAGAGCAACGCAAAAAAACAGGCAGGTGGTTTGTCACTGCCTGCCTCTGAGTAGCGACCCTGGACTTCCTTGTTGGTCTCCTATCCAAGTACCAACCACGGTAAACTCTGCTTAGTTTTCGAGATCTGATGAGATCAGACTTGCTTGAGCAGGGACAAACAGAGGTGGTTTGCCATTGCCTTTCTCCATATAGCAACCTTCTACTTCAGACGTCCCCAAGCTTTTTGAGCTGGTGGGCAGGTTTGAATTAGGACATGGCAGCGTGGGCCCAGCAATAAAATGGCTGCCACTGGAGGCACAGCTAGCCCCAAATGACCGCCATGGTTTAGCTTCAGTCACACACTGCAGATCCGTCTGTTGTGATGGCAGCTGCTGCCAAAGCAACATTTTAAAAAACCTGCATAAACCTCCAATGGTCAATGAAAGGCCCTGCTGAGCAAAAACCCTACCTGGCTCCATCCACTGCCAGAAAATGAGTCAACAAATGCTACACTCTACTTGGTTGGGGGTCTCCCATCACAGTACTATCCAGAACTGACCACGGTTAGGTTGTGAAAACTGATGAGATCGGGCTAGGTGATGAGATCGAGCTAGGTGAAAACTGATGAGATCGGGCTAGGAGCAGCAGTGGCATAGGAGGTTAAGAGCTAGTGTATCTAATCTGGAGGAAACGGGTTTGATTCCCAGCTCTGCCGCCTGAGCTGTGGAGGCTTATCTGGGGAATTTAGATTGGCCTGTACACTCCCACACACGCCAGCTGGGTGACCTTGGGCTAGTCACAGCTTCTCGGAGCTCTCTCAGCCCCACCTACCTCACAGGGTGTTTGTTGTGACGGGGGAAGGGCAAGGAGATCGTAAGCCCCTTTGAGTCTCCTGCAGGAGAGAAAGGGGGGATATAAATCCAAACTCTTCTTCTTCTTCTTGGTCAGGGCAGAGACCCACAGAGTTGGTTCGCCACTGCCCACCCCTGTGTAGTAACCTCCCAGTCCCTTGGTGGTCTCCTCTCCAAGTACTTGATAGCGGAGTCAGAAATGAATTATTCCATTTCTGATCTTGTTGTTAATGAAGGTGAAATTATGTTTTATTGCTTTATAAGTTAGATAGGAGAAAGCTGTATTAGGTAGAATGTAGGAATTAAAGTTGTATTCTGTATTTGTGTCTGCAGGGAACCTCTCTTGCTCAAGGCAGGAATCCACCCCTGCTCCACCTGGGCATGTCCCTTTCATTTGCTAAAACCATGAATGGACGTTTGACAAAAGAGACCCCCGGAAGAAGCGCCTCCATCTGCCTTAATCCCACCAGCAGGCAGATAAGGGTGCCGTCGTCATTAGGTTTTGTTTCCTGGCCCCAAGCACCCAAAGGACTCTTTTGTGTTTTTTCCCTGCCTGTGCCTACGTCATCGCCTTGCCCCATCTCTGTTGCGAAATTCAAGAAGGGACAGCCCTCTGGACTCTAATTGGTTCCCATGTATCTGTAAATGAATGGTTGTAGGCTGTCTTGTGTTCCCCTGGACTCCCGGGCTGGAGAAAGTGTATTTAAGTTGTTGTACAGCTGCTAGGCAGCCGCAGTTGCCGTGGTGCGGAGGTCCTGACACGTAGGTCGGCACCTCAATAAACTCATTTTTATTTTTCACTATTCTCGCCGTGTTGGGTCCTGTTTCTGTTCCTCTGCGCTGCTGAGAGCTGGTTGATCTGGGAGAATAAAAGTTACCCAGGCAGCGCGGGAACATACTGACCGGGGCCAACCCTGCTCAGCTTCTCAGATCTGATGAAGTGGGGCTAGCCTGGGGCATCCAGGTGAGGGCAAGCCTTTTCGGGAAACTTATTCCCATTTCACAGATGGAGAACTGAAATCTCTGCGCCTTGCATGACACGCTTTAGCTATTCACGTGTCTAAGAGCAGACAATAATTTAGCCCGAAACGGATGCCTGCATCTCAGGATAGTCAAACATGATGAAGAGCATCAGGCCAAACTGTGACCCTTGTGTAGCGTCTCAGAGCCTCCAACGTGCAGAGTTTGAGTAATTTCTTTGTACACACTTTAATAGTACTAGTAGGCAAGCGTTATGTGAGTTTTGCTTCTTCAACTGGTACCTAGTATGTTCTCAGTTGAACCTTTGGTCCAGATGGAATACCACAATCCCCTCTTTCTGTTCTCACCCAAAACTTAGTAATTGTTCCATATGCTGGAACTCTGCAGATTAAACAGTCCATAACTTGAAAATAGGTAACAGCAAGAGCAGTCCAATATTTACAAACCGAGCTGCCTTACACTGAAGCAGACCATTGGTGCTCCACCTAGGCCAGTATTGTGTAATCAGATGGGCAGCCGCTCTCCAGGGTCTCAGCAGAGTTCTTTCACATCACCTACTATCTCATTCTTTCTAACTTGAGGTGCTGGGGATTGAACCAGAGGCTTGGGCCCACTCCGCGTGGGTCAACCACATTGGTGCTGGGCTGGTTAAAAAAACCAGTTGGGGGGGCGGGAGAACGTCACATGGTTGCCACTCCCGAAATGAGGCAGCACCGTGCTTTCCCCCCAGACCGGTGTTTTTGAAACTCGCTAAATGAGCGAGTTTTTTTTTAAAACACTGATTTGCACTCGGTGCTGAGCGAATGGCACCGGGTGGGAGGCGCCGCTTTTAGGCACGTCCTTGAAAAAAACCTTACCTTCTCTCCCTGCGCAGCTCTGCAGGGACGAGGAGACATGCTCCTGTGCCCTCTCACCCCCGAGGCATCGCCGTGGCCACGAGGGGGTGTCTCCTCGTCCCTGCGGAGCTGCGCAGGGAAAGTACTTTTGAAAAAAGAAGACACACCTCTGTGCAGAGGTGCTTCTGAGGGCCACAACAGTTCCAAGGCTGCCTGCATGGAAGCGTGTGAACGGTCCCAGGGCTGCACCAGGATCATTTATCCAGGTGTGCAGCCACTTTGCTGGCCCATGGGTGTGGGCCTCAGTGCCCGCCAGGAGATGCTCTACTACTAAGCCAGTCCCTTCAGGAAGATTTGATTGTGATCACAGAAGCAGTGAGGGACAAGAAGTGTTTGTTGAGGCACACAGGAGCTTCAAAGCCCCCAAGGAGGGGGAAGCTACTTGTGGGAGCAATTTAGGGTAAGGAAAAGCAGGTGAACGAGACATAACATGCCTACCCTTTCCCGAACCCCGGCTGTCCAATGTCAAAGCAGCAGTTCCATTTGGTATAAAGGGCGGCGAGAAGACCCCTTTTACCTTTGCCAGGTCAAAAATATATTCGGTTCTCTGAGATGAGACAAAATCAGGGGTGCTATCAGTCAGCAAACTGGACCACAGATGGTGGATACAAATGAAATGGCAGCTTCATGACGTGGCTCTGAGACATCCGTTCAGTCTGCCCTGCTGCTTCCGATGGTGGCCAGTCAGAAGGAGCACATCAGCTTTGATGCCTCACCTTGACATCTAGATGACCGGGTGAAAGTCCATTTACAGGCGTTTCCCGTAAAATACTACTTTCCAGTTAACAGTCAGCAACTCTAGGATCCATTTACGCCCTCTGCCATTAGAAGAAATAGAACCCAATATAAATAACACTGAAGGAGGCTCGCAGCAATTGCTGTCGACTTTCAGATGAAGTCTTGACATAAGTATAATATGTGTCCAACACCACAAACGATACAACAGTATCCACAAGGTATTGATAGCGGAGCCAGAAGTGAGATTCCTCCACTTCTGGACTGTGTTCGAATTAAGGTTTAAAAACTGTCCTGTTCTCTGTGCTAGCTAGATAGGAATTACCTGTATTAGATAGTAAAATAGGATTTGTAAGTTTCTTTGAATTTGTGACTGTATGGAACCTCCTTAGCCCAAGGCAGAGAGCCATCTCCGCTCCACCTGGGCACATCCTATTCACGTGTAAAGGTGCCTGATACACGCGGACAAAAGGAGACCTCAGCCGAAGCGCCTCGCCCTGCCTAATCCCGTCAGCAGGCAGATAAGGGAGCTCTCGTCATCACCCTCTGCTGCCTGACCCTGGACACCTGGGGAAAACCTTTGTGTTTTCCCGCCAGTGGACACGTCATCGCCTCGCTCTACTCTGGCGCGAAACTTGAGAAGGGGATGCCTAGTGGACTCTGATTGGTTCCTGCATGTTGCAAATGAATGATTGGTTGTGTTGAATTCTGTTAATGAATGGTGGTGGGCTGTCTTTCATGCTCCCGGGCTCCCGACGGGAGAAAGTGTACTTAAGGTGTTGTAAGGCTGCTAGGCGGCAGGAGTTGTAGTGTGGAGCGGAGGTGCTGACACTTAGGTCAGCATCTCAATAAATCACTTTTATTTATCCGAGCTGTGTCGGGTCTTGCTTGGGTTCCTGGGCGCTGCCGAGAGCGGGATACCTCTGAGTAAGGAAAGTGTTACCCTGAGCAGCGCGGTAACAGTATCTGAAATGCAGACCCTAATACCACTGACAAAAATCCTGTGCAGTACAAAACATCCACTAAGCCAACTGGAACCTGCCTGTGAACTGGACTAAAACAAGCTTGAAGGCTAGTGGAACGTAAATTCCATATATCCGTGCTTCCAAAACATACAAAAGCTGGCATAATATTTGTTGTTCTGGACACGCACTATCCTTACGACAAGACTTCATTTGAAAGTAGACAGCGATTGCTGCGAGCCTCCTTCAGTGTAATTTTTCTTGGGTCGTACTGTGTGCACTGATCCCCACTTAATTCAAATGGTGCCTTCGAAGAATTATAGCCAGGCGCCAAGCTCTCTTCCCTCCGTTCCAACCACCAACCCCCCCACTTGAGAAACGCTGGCTGAAAAAACTTGCTGGGCGGAAAGTTTCTCACACACAGAGGGAAGACTCAAATATCTGAAATTCCACGGCAGCCTCAAATTGTTCAAGGGCAGATGCATCACCGAGGGAGGGAGGCTGTTGCTGATCGTATTTTGGGCCCGCTGTTGCTAAACAACACTGAATTATTATCCCACGCAGCTGACCATTTCCTTCCACGCACGCATGCACGTACGCACGCACGCAGCAGGGCAAAACCTTGCAAGAGGGGAGGTCTAAGAAATGCAGACATACCGCTTTGCCTGTTTCTTCTGCCTTTTGTTCCAGATTAATCAATCCCGGAAGCTCTTGGAAATGCCCAAGACAGTTTTTACAGCCTTGTAAGGGAGGGACCCAGAGGGGAAGGAAAGGGACAAGAGACTTCTTTGCTGATCAATCAAAGTCCAAGTGCCCAAACTGGGTTGCACATCCCCCATGTACTCAATACATTCTGTTGCCATCATCCCAGAGAATGCAAGAGATGAATTATCTTGGAAAGTCGTCTGTTTTAAGTCTGCAGCTGCGTGCACGGTCAGAAGCAGTCAGTTAGCAATTCTCTGGAAACAGAGTGCCTTGGAGACCGCTTATAAAAAGTGCGTGCCCCAGAAGAAAAGTTGGTATTCCACCCAACCAAGTCTGTTTTCCCAACAGTGTCAGGCCCTGCCATCATGGGCCTGCCAAAACGCACGTAACATGCCTGGGCATGTCTGGCTGCAGTTGGACTCATATCATCCTTGCCCAAGGACAGAGGCCCCTGTCTTTATAGAGCTTCCCGGCTCTCCCTATCTGTCATTCTCTGGGAGTAGCCAGGCCATTCCCAAAACAATGTAACTACTGCAACTGTCTTCAACTGTCCTTTCACATGCTGATATTGGGGGAATGCAAAGGTGGGGGCTATCCCACTCCAACCATACTGTAATCTCAAGGTTATACTGGGGGCCAGGGAGCTGGGACCTCAGTCTCAGCTACCTGGCCATAGGGTACTGACACAGTGCTAATAAAGCTCTTGAAGGCATTCTTGAGTCTTGTTATTGACTAGGGTACTAGACCCTTACACACAGGGCTGTCGCTGTTTATCGTGAGCAAGGAACTGGGCCCTCCGAAGACCGTAAGAGGCAATCCATGATGAACTATCATTACAGGCATTACAGAATTTATACGGCAAGAAACCCAGAATGAAATGGAAAAAACTGCAAGATGGCAAAGATAGAGGTGGATGACATTATATTATGAAGCAGTGGCACTAATTTGGATAAAAGATTGGATGTTATTAAAAGATAAATACATATTAGATCTTGAACGTGTTGACCTACCATTTGGATGGCATGGTTAAATGTGGTATAACAAGGCAAAAATAAATAAGGTTAATAAGAACCTTTCTGATCCATTTTGTAAGAAACGCTCTACTAAAAGTTTGGAAGAGATATAAAGAGAAACTAAATGGGAAGATTCCGCAATAGATCTCTCCTCATGAGGCTTTATTTAGAGTCGGTGGATTTAAATCCTTTCTCACATATAAGGAAATATTAGATATATCCACAAATGAAATTAAAACGAATAGAGAGGAATGAACTATAGCATCCCAATGCCATCAAATATGACCACTCTGACTTAAACTCTCTCCTTCAAATACACAAGTGCTGCCAACGTGCAACTGGGTTACGGGTTTTCAAGGGAAGAGACAAATCAGGGTGGTTTGCCATTGCCTGTTTCTGTGTAGCAATCCGGGACTTCCTTGATGGTTTCTCACTCAAGCACTAACCAGGGCCAGCCCTGCTTAGCAGCGAAGATCTTAGCTTCTGGGCTAGCTTGGGTCATCTAAGTCAGGGCTAATACAGTAAATACACACTGTGTAGCCTGAAACTAGTTCTGGCAGGTGAGAGGAGGCTAAAGGGTTGCAATTAACTGCCAACCTGGCTGCATTTGCCATCTCGGCTCAGCTGGGGCACCTGCCAAAGCCATTACATCTCCATTCCCCTATATTAGGTCACAGACTTTAAATCAATAAATGAATTCTGTATTGTTGATCAGCAGCGTTTACTGGCAGGCAATGAAGCACCCAGCTTGTTAAAGACAGTTCTGCCGAACCTGGCTTTTGCTATCCCCTTTATCCAAAAGTTGATCCCTCCTCCTATTTTCCCAAAGAATGTGAGAAAGGGTTATTTTGGATCTTGGGCACCTCATGGTCGGTGACAGATAGAGATAAAAGTCACCTGGCCTCCTGCCTCCACAGAGTAACGGAAACATCCCTTTCCCCAAGGAATCAGAAGTGTCAGGGTTAAGCCTAGTTATCTACTCAAGTGTGTGAAGCCGTAAAGAAGAGATCAAGGAAAGAATGTCCCATTACAGCAGTAGTAACATATAGCAGGCTGGTTACATATATCTTGTAGTGATTACACTGAGGTAGGAATCCCTGACACCCTAAAATTGAAAGGAGGGAGGCGTGTTGACCCACAGGCGGGCTAAATTTGCTAAGGTAGATGAAGGAATGCAATAAGAAGAGGAAAAAAGCACGAGGCACAAAGCAAACCTCAAGCAACAGGCTTTGAAAGGTCAGTCGGCTCCTCCAACCTGGCAGTGGCAAGCAGGTCGCAAGCTCACTTGGCCCGCAGAAAGGCTGACCCGCATCTCAAAATGTCCCGTGAGGGTTCTGGCTTTTCCACTCAAGTTCAGCTTAGTATTTTTTCCAGACTACTTACCATCCAGGGAACACCATTATCTAGACTTATGTTTTAAAATGTTAGTATCGTCTTCCTTCAACTCCTATTATTATGTCGATTGGTGTAACGCAGTGGCGGGATTCTAACAATTTAACAACCGGTCCTCCCCACCCCCCACTTACCTGCTGCGGAGGAACTGCTTGTGGGAATGGAGGGGGACAATGGGACCTTGCTGCTGCTGCTCTGAAAGCCCCCTCGCCCCTGGGAGAGGGGGAGACAAGGCTTTTAGTGCCTCAAAGCAGCAGGGCGGCAAGGTGCCTGGCTGCTCTGGGGTTCTGAAAGCTGCTTTTAACAACCGGTTTGCCAAACTCAACAAAAAATTAGGTACTGGTTCTACAGAACCGGTGCGAACCGGCCGAATCCCACCACTGACTGTCAGGAAGTTCTTCCTAACGTTTAGGTGGAATCTCTTTCCTACACCTTGAATCCACAACTCCGTGTCCTAGGCCGTTTCTGCACGGCCCCCTCGCGCCCCCACGCCGGCAGGAGTTCCGTCGGCGTGGGGGCGGGAGCCTGCTCGCACGCAAGCGTGCGAGCAGGCAACGGGGAGGCCGGCAGAAGGCAGGGCGGCTCCGCACGGAGCCGCCTCTGCGCCCTCCCCCGCCCCACTTACTGTGTCTTCCTCGTCGCCTGCGGGGCGTCGCAGCCCCGCCCACGCTGCCCTCCGACCCCTGGAGGTCGGAGGACAGTGTGGGCGGGGCTGCGACGCCCCGCAGGCGACGAGGAAGACACAGTAAGTGGGGCGGGGGAGGGAGAAAGCGTCTTCCCGGCGGCGCGGTTCGCACCGCGCCGCAGGGAAGACGATCCCTCCCCAACAACAACCCTTTAAAGGGTTGTTGTTTAGGGCGGCTTGACGCCGCCCTGGGGGGAGGGAAGAGGCGTCAGGTCGCCGCTGCTGCGTTGCAGCAGCGGCGCCTGTGCGAACGGCGGCCTGGGGGCGCCTTTTTTGGCGCCCCCAGGCCGTCGTAAACGGGCCGTGCAGATACGGCCCTAGTCTCTGAGGCAGCAGAAAACAAGCTTGCTCCCTCTTTGACATGGCATCCCTTCAAATATTTAAACATAGCTATTGTGTCCCCCCTTAACCTTCACTTCTACAGACTAAACATCCCCAGCTCCCGAAGTCTCTCCTCATAGGGCAGGGATCCCAGACCTTTTACCATTTTGGTTGCCCGCTTCTGGACCTGTTCCAGCTTGTCAATATCTTTCTTGAATTGCGGTGCCCAGAACTGAACACAGTATTCTAGGTGAGGTCTGACCAATGCAGAGTAGAGTGGTACAATTGCTCATGTTCTCCTGCCCTGCGTTTCTCCTGTGGTCATGACGTATAGTTTGCAGGTGTTGCCATGTCTACAAAATTTGCATGGGGAATTAGTACAGGGAAGTTATGTTGCACCTGTTTAGATCAGTGTCCTACAGCACATGCACCCTTTCTTCCCCCCTCATATGACCTCTAATACTCTTTCCCTAAAGTCTGCTTGAGGGAGGGGGCACTATAAAACTTATTAACCATATGCCAAAAGAACGTAGCATTCATATATTGATACACTGATATTACGGTCAGTGGGAAATGCAGGATTTGTTAGATCTTGGACCTTGAACCAATAAAATGGACTCTGGATACTCGATCAGGATCGTTTATTGAAGGCTTCAAGTCCCTAGCTAGAGAAAGCCAGTTTTGGGGAGACCGAGCTTTCATAGGTTGTGATATTTCTGCTCACCTCCACCTCCTCCTGTTTTCCCGACCAAAGTGTAAAAAGACTTGTTTTCTGGTGGCCTAGGCACGTCAAGGACGCGAGAAAGATATGCCACCTGTTAAGCCTTCCCCCTGCAGTTCAATGGACATCCTGTTGTCCAAAGCTGAGAGGCTTCTCAGCTTCATGCATACTTATCTATGATCAGTGTGAAGTTGTAAACATCAAGGGGAGAGCTGCAGGGAGGAAAGGAAGAGCCCCTTACACAGATCAATCAGTAGACACATCTATCAGAGTAGACATCACAGGAAACACACTTGAATACCCAGAACCACTCAGGCTTTGGTTCTGACAGATTCTGTGGTTTGGATGAAGAAGGCAGCAAAAACACTTCCCCCGGATGCCATGATAACGGCTTTTTCTGCTGGGAAATGGCATAGATAGCAAACAAGCAGGGGGAGACCAGGAAAGGATTCCAGATGTCCTAACAGCAGGGCTAGCGGTGCCTTGCAAACCTTCCAGGAACGGTGGAAACTCCCACTCTAAGTAGATTTCACAAAATAAGTATTCATGTGGTACTTATGTAGTGATCCACTGATGGTCACTAGTTGAACAAAGGGTTTCAAGTTGGGGTTGGTGGGATCCCCCCTCCCCCCACGTTGGCGCAGGCACGGCAGGCAACGAGATCTCAAGGACTGGCCGAAATAGTCCTCTGGAGATCCACAGATTCTCCAGTCCGTGATCCACAGATTCTTCAGTCAAACGGAGATCATACAGTTGCAGTTCACAAATATTTGGCACATTTTTTCACGTTATTAATGCGTCCATGTATTACCAAATAAAAGAGGAAAAAAACTAAAACAAAACAAAATAAAATAAAATCCACAGGAAGCCACTAGACCAGAGAGCAGAATAAAAGTGGAAGTTGAAGGGGATGAGGAGAGGGCCAGCTGGAAAACTGGGGGGAGGAGGAAGAACAGGAGTAGTTTGGATTTATACCCCACCTTTCTCTCCTGCAAGGAAACTCAATATGTCCTACAAACTCCTTTTCCCTTCCTCTCCTCACAACAGACACCTTGTAAGGCAGGTGGGGCTGAAAGAGTTCCAAGAGAACTGTAACTAGCCCAAGGTCACCCAGCAGGAATGTAGGAGTTTTTTAAAGCCCACCCTGTTCACCAGATAGGATGCTCAAAATCAGGTGCGGAAAGAAAGGGGAATCAAACCTGGCTCTCCAGATTAGAATCCACCTGCTCTTAACCGCTATACCACGCTGGCAGCGGGATGACACAAATGTAGGAGGACACTGTTATGGGTGGGGAAAAGGAGGAGAGAGGAGGGAGGAAAAAACCTGACAGAGGCATTGTGCATGCATTTACTTTGCCTTCCCTGCTAAGTGAAAGAAAGGTTGGGTTTTCCCCGCACTGGAAAATGCGGGACTTCCCTTTAAAAAGTTGCGTAAAAGGACATCTAACTTGAATCATGTATCGAAGCTGTGTGTAATTAAAAATCTGATCCGAAGCAAAAGACTGCTCAAAGCGGGGAACATACTGGTGCGTAAAGATCCCAAGTTGGTTTTTTACGGCAACTTCACATGCGACACGAAGTACTGATCAGCGATGAGCAGTCTGCAACTGCTAAGATACTGAACTAGTCGGATATCTATAGAGCAGTGATGGCGAACCTTTTCGAGGCCGAGTGCCCAAACGGCAACACAAAACCCACTTATTTATCACAAAGTGCCAACACGGCAATTTAACCGGAATACTGAGGTTTAAGTTTAGAAAAAATGGTTGGCTCTGAGGCGTGCGTTACTTGGGAGTAAGCTTGGTGGTAGTTGTTGGCTTTGCTTTGAAGCAACCGTGCAACTCTTCGAATGGGTGAATCATGACCCTAGGAGGGTTGACTCAGAAGCAAGCCCCATTGCCAGCAACCGAGCTTATTCCCAGGCAAAGGATCACGCTTCAGTTCTTTGCATGAAAATCAGTGGGGTTTGACAGCGCTTAACAGGGTTATTTATACTGCTTCCCCAAAACTAGGTCTTAGGTTTAATGCTAATAATCGAGCCCAGCGGCCCAGTCCAGCCTAGATGTGGCCTCCCCCACATGATGAACTCTGGGAGTGCCCACAGAGAGGGCTCTGAGTGCCACCTCTGGCACCCGTGCCATAGGTTCGCCATCACTGCTATAGAGCATTAATGCGTTCTTAGTACAAAAATAAAAAAGAACAGAGTGTATAATTTATGCAGTGGCAATAGCTTTATTCATAATTCAGCAGAACTGTAATTCTAGTGGGGTGCTCTGCATCAAGGAGGCTCCAGCACAGTTCCCTCACGGTTGATTTGCAAAACGTTTGCTTCAAAGAAGCAACCCAACTATGAAATATTTGCTGTGGACAGATTATATCTGCTCTCTGGATAGGACTTTCTCTTTTGCCCGCCTCTGAAGAAGCTCCCGAAAGCAGCAAAACGACCCGTGGAATCCAAACACTTAAGTTAAAGCAGCTTTCGTTTCGTTCCACTAGTTTCATTTGCTACAGTCTACATTGAAACAATGGCCTACGGAACAAAGAAGCAGCCCCGCCACGGTACATGATCCGTCGTCGCTCGCACTGCAGAAATAATGCGCAGGCAGTCATTTCGCGAAGTGCACAATTTGCTGCAGAAGGCGCAAAGAGCAGGAGAGATGTTACAGATTTCAGCCTGTTACGTTGTAAAGGTGACCAAGTGGTTTGATCTGGCAAAGGACAAATTATCCGCATCCCAGTGCGTTCGATCCATGCTTTGCTCAGCAGTGTTTGTAACGACTCTGTCGTTTCTACAAACTCAACCATTTGTCTCCTTTTTTTGTATCTCATTGATGACTAAAGATGCTAAAATAAATACGTCTGCTAAACTTTAGGGTTTTACATTTCAGAAAGCAAACAGAACGGAAAGCAGGCATAAGCCGCTCTTCAGAATAAAACGTTGTCCCTGTGGCATGAAAGCCATAGAATCACGACGTTATTCTCCGCATGCCTGCCTAAAATGTGCCTGCCCAGTTTTACTTCCAAGAATGCAACGCCAGTCTCTTCAGAACCACCAAATTTAATAAATAACTCACACAGTCTGCTCCTGCACAATGCAGAAATTTCCAGAAGTTTTGATTGCTTTCCAAAAAGTTTGGACTAACAAATAGGCTTGGTCAATACCCAAGAAATCTGGTAAAATTCGGATTTATTCAGGCATAAAATGATCTGTATGCCTGAATAAGACAAACAACATATTTGGATATACCTGAATATTTGGGTATACCCGAAAAATTTGGGTCCGTCTGATTTTTTTGGTGTTTTTTCACGTTTTGACATGAAGGGGGCGCATTTTTAAAGGTAGCGGCACCAGTTTGCCCCAACAGGATTTTCTGTTTAAGAGGCCTGTGTGTGTGTGAGTTGAGGGGAGTGCCTTAGGCCAACAAATTCAGCTACTTTAATATCCACCCTCAGAAACAGGCTTCCCCCCCTTCCTTTTTGGGGGCCTCTGTTTTCCCACAGGGAATGGGTGCTGTTACAGCGAGCATTTCAACAACATACCCATAAGCCTTTGCTAAATATGCAAATTAAATTTGCATATTTGGCAAAGGCTCACCATAATTGGAAAAGATAGTCCAAGGCAGGACTGGGTATGCTAAAAGAAGGACCTCCATACAGATCAGGGGGTGGGGCTCCAGGGCTGGCCCCTGCCCCTGAGTCCTGCAAGCCACGGAGGTGTGGGGGGGGGGCCTGTGGGGGCGCGGGGCGTGTGTCCGGGCGCTATTTTGCCCTCCTATGGAACTGAATAAGATCTCATCAGCCCCTGGTCTCATTAGAGAGGGAGTTCTACGATCAGAGCCGAAAACGTCCTGGCCGTAGCTGAGGCCAGACAGATACATTTAGGGCCAGGGACCACCAGGAGAATGTAAAATGTTTTCTTGCCTTCAATAGGCAGAAGCTGCCATCAGGTTCAGCCCTAAGCATGCTGGGAACATGCAGCAAAAGAAAAGAAGCCGCCCAATTGAAAATACAACCACCAATTATAGGATTATGACAAAAGGCACTACATGGTTTTTGGTTTTGGATTTCACATATTTCATTATGTGTCTGAAAAACGTTCCTCACAGTTACCATGCTGGGGGCTCGGGCTCAAGGCAATATATGTTGCTGAATCCTGGAACCCATCACTGTCATTTTCACATCAGTTTGTTCAAATGCCTGGGGCCAGCCGGATCACTCGCTACAGAACAGCGCTGCCTCTTCCATACCGCCTAACATGTATCCACACTTCCGCCTTCGTGACATTTAATTGGACAATTTGTGGAAACACATTTTCAATACCAGTTGGCATTTGGGATGCCGGAACTGTTGCCGCAAAGATATTATCGCAAAAAGACTGCAGCCAGTCTTGATGAAATAGGCAATACTGTAAATAGCCTTCTTAAGTGGTCAACTAGGACATGTCTTTTTAAAAAAATCTTCAGGCAGAGAGAGTTCTATAAATGGGGAAATGGTTTGCACCACACACAACAAGCAAGCTATAAAAATGCTGTGCGTTGAGTAACAGCCGCTCAGACATGGAAATGCATGGGATGACTTTGCACCCCCCCGGCAACTCAGTTGGACCTGACAGAACTGCTGCGGGTGTGTGTGCATGGGAGCTGAGCACCAGGATGGGCAGTTTAAGTAGCAAACTGGCCAGTTGTTACTGGCCTATTTGCGAGATAGCAGAAGGCCTCCCTTCCGAGGAGCAGATGATTTCACAAGGCATCCCCGGGAGATTTCTCACATTCCTAAAACAGGAAATGCCCTCACCGTTGGAATATGCATACTTACCCAGGTGGGTGGTGGAAAGTGCTGCCAGGTCGATTTATGGTGACCCCGGCATACAGTTTTCAAGGTAAGAAACAAATGGAGAGGGTTTGCCATTGCCTGCCTCCACACAGCAACCCTGGATTTTCCTGGTGGTCTCCCATCCAAGTACTAACCATGCCCAAATCTGCTTAGGTTCTCAGATCTGGTGACAGTGGGGCTAGCCTGGGTCACTCAGGTCAAGGTAAGAGATGAACAGAGATGGTTTGCCATTGCCTGCCTCTACAGAGCAACCCTGGATTTTCCCAGTGGTCTCCCATCCAAGTACTAACCAGGGCCAAATCTGCTTAGGTTCTCAGATCTGGTGACAGTGGGGCTAGCCTGGGTCACTCAGGTCAAGGTAAGAGATGAACAGAGATGGTTTGCCATTGCCTGCCTCTACAGAGCAACCCTGGATTTTCCCAGTGGTCTCCGATCCAAATACTAACCAGGGCCAAATCTGCTTAGTTCTCAGATCTGGTGACAGCAGGCTAGCCTGGGAAGAGACTAACAGAGGTGGTTTGCCATGGCCTGCCTGCCTGCCTTTCTTCCTGGTCTCCCATCCAACTACTAACCAGGACCTGCATTGCTTGGCAGCTGCAGATTTGGTGACATCAGGCAAACCTGGCCCAATTTGATATGTGTAAACCTACATATAAAGTTCTGCGTTACACCACAGTCTATGAAGAAAGGGATTATAAATATCACAAAATAAAACAGGGGAAGAGTCAACCTCTCAAAAGGAAAGAAGAGTATAAAGAATTTAGGATTGTGCCCAATGAATATTATATGATACTAGTGGGCCCGGCCACACGTTGCTGTGGCTGAGTCTGGTGAAGTGGAAAAGAAAGAAAAGGGGAAGCGAACGGTTCGAACATGTGTCATTGCACAATGATGGCAAGGGACGGGAGGGGCAAGGGGCCCCTTGCTCCCCTCCCTCTCTCCCGTTCCCTTGCATGGCAACCCGGTCAGTCCCTCCCTAACTTTCCCCTTCCTCTGCTAGGGTGGGCGGGCCATGTGCAGGTGGCTGATCCTGTCCCTTTAACTCCCTTCCTTTGCAGGGGAATTATCTAGCGTAAAACACGCTGGGAGGCATGAGCTACGTTGTGTTCAAATTTCAGAGTGTTTGATCCAGCAAACCCCCGGACCCTCCCTCACCTTTCCCTTCCTCCGCTAGTGTGGGTGGGCCATGTGCGGGTGGCCCACCCCATCCCTTTCACTCCATAAGGAAGTGGTTTTCAAGGAAGGCATGGTTGGTTCCCTTGTATCAGAGGATGTTGCTTTGATGGCCAGCAGATGGCGCTGTTGCAAAACAGAACTGTGGTTCCAACTGTCACAGGTGTGGCATGTACACAATAACTGGCACAGTTGTGACATGTACACAACAGGAGGTGTGGAAACAGTATGGAAACCTGGCCGCACGTGAATGCGACGTTGTGTGAAAATTTCAAAGCAATCGGTCCAGTAGTTTGGGAGATTACCTGTCAGCAGAAAAATGCACTGATAGATTTATATATATATAGATTTCTAACCTAAGAACAAAAACATGGTATCCTGTAGCAAACATTTCATATAATATTGAGATGTTCTAAAAGCTTTCTGAAAAATATCAGGAGAGGTAAACTTTTCATTTTAAAAAAGAGAGACATAAAATGGAATGACAAAGCAGGAAGCAAACCTAACAAAGCCTCAATTCACATCCAATCCCAATGTTATTGCTGACTGACACTCCTAGTCTAAATACAGCAAGGCCAAACACTCTATTGATAAGGAAAGGCCACAGTTTGAACTAGAGGCATTTATCTCAGGGGAGGGTTAAGCATTTATCTGGGGGGGGGATGCAAATTCACATGGGAGAACTGAGTCATCTACTGTTGGAGAACTTTGAGTCCCAGTTGCTCAGTACAGAAATCAGGTGACCAGAAGATCCCTGTCCAAGATCCCCATTGCTGACAATTCCCTTAGTGTCTCAACACACTTCACCAAAGGCACTGCTAAAACAGACTCTCTTGTACATCTGGGAGGTCACACAACAGGCCACAGGGAGGTGGTTGCCTTAATGAGTCCTCATGGGCTTTTGGGAGGGTCAGCTGTTGAGGGTGAGCGCCCTCTTTGTTGCTCCCTCTTTGTTGCTCCCTTTTTAACATCTGGGGAGCTGCTCCCTTTTTAACATCGGGGGAGTTGTGACACCTAGACCTGCCGTCCCCCTCTCTGGGAGGGGTTTTATTTATAGTTTATACTGGACGCCAAGTGGTATGCTGTAATTTTATGTTTTATGTTTTAATGACGCTGTATTTTATATTACCTATTTATTGTTATGATTATTTATGTAACATCATTCTGTTGTTCACCGCCCAGAGCCCTCAGGGGATGGGGCGGTATATAAATACGATAATAAATAAATAAATAAATAAATGGTCAAGCAGTACAGAATCTCTAATACATTTCAGAATCATTAACTGGTAATATGTAGGTGATTCTTAAGAAAACATGTAGAGCAAATGCACATTCACGAGTTCATGGCAGCAAGAGCAGGTGTTATATGCACACAAACACATCCTTAGAAAAGGCTACAGAACTAGATTAGGGTAAGGATTCCAGAGCAGAGGGCCCCAACCTGTTCAAGTCTGCAAGCACATCTGGAATTATGACACAGCATGGTAGATGAAGGACCAAAATGGCTGCTGCAGGAGGCAGAGCCAGCCACAGAATGCTTGCCAGAGCTTAATTTCAGCAACACAGTGCAAATCATTGTGCTGTGGTGGCAGCTGCTGCCAAAGAAACTTTTTAAAAAAATCATAACCAATCAAATTTCCATAGTCCAATAGCAAAAGCCCTGCCTGGCCCCACCCACACGCTAAAAACACTTGGTGAGTGCCAGAATGCTGGTGGGCATCATGGCGTCCCCGGATACCACGTTGGGAACTCCTGCTCTGGAGCTGACAGGGCAAAGAATTTTGTGTCTAATGGAAAGGATAGTTTCAGGATGAGGAGATCTCTGCTCAGTTTTCAACTGAATACTTGCTTAGTTTTGACACTTCTGAACTCAACTGGCTTGGTATGAAGACCTGAAATGTTAATAAGTTTGCCATACTTGGCACAGAAAAACAGACAGGCCCTCCAGATGTTCATGGACTACGATTCCCAGTTGGCCATGCCAGCAGGGGCTGATGGGAATCATAACCCATGGCCATGCTGGCAGGAGCTGATGGGACTCGTAGTCCATGAACATCTGGAGGGCCAGAGTTGGACACCCCTGATATTGGTCATTTGCTGTATACGGAATTCTGGGCTGTCTGCACAATGAAGGTGCAAACAAAGCTCTCTGAGACAAATCAGCTTCTACATTAAATGTGTTGCCCTTTCCAGGCCTCAGACCCACGTTTCCAGTATCTTAATCGGTTGTGCTCTATTTATAGCGGATATTCTTGGTAGATGATGTAACAGGGGCTCCCCCACCATTACTTCAACAAAGCGAAAGTCTTCAGGCTCTGGAAACTCCCCATTCATGCAGCCAAGAGGTTGCATTAGCCCTGCAGTCAGATCATGGCCTCTGCTCTAAAAGGCACCAAACCCCCTTTGAGGAAGTGCCTTCAGACCCAGCATGAGGCAGGCAGTGCTGTAACGTAGCAGGCACACCCATATTTCTTTCTTTTTAAAATCCCACGCAGGGGACAGTTTTGTCTAATGTTCTTCACCTGATACGTGGTTAAGGCCTTCTTCACTACTTTATATGATGATACAGATGCCCAAATTACCCAGAAGGGATCAAGCCCTCCTTGGAATCACGCAGCCATCTACGCTGATCCAATCATAGGCTGATTACCCACCGGCACAGAGGCGCACAGTGGGACAGGAAGCACGTCAGGGCAAGCAATCTTGTCCCAAAGCGCTTCCTGTTTGCGGCGCGCCGAGAGAGAAGCCACGTTGGGGCAAGGTTTTTTGTTCCAATGTGCTTCCTCTTGCCCTGCGCGTGCTTCGCGCTCTTCCCCGAGGAAAGCGAGAGCACTTCTGGCACGTTTTGCACCAGAGCGGGGCAAGGCTGCAGAATGCCAGCAGTGGGCGATTGGCCATACCGTTCAGCTTCACCTTGCCTCCAGGTGCAGCTTAAAAGTGAAGACCGAGGGACCCTCAGGAACAGCCAAACGTAGGTTTCTTGCCTGCAGAGTCAGTCCGACACCCAGGATCACAATTCGCTTAACAAATGTACACAGCAGGCGAGCAAATGCTGCAACAGCCCATGAGTCTTCCTCAATCTGTCAAAAATCAAATAAGCCATCTGCTTTTCCACTTTTTAAAGAGGCACATGCGTGTTTACATATTTACGTGTTTTGTGGAGAAACAGCTAGTGAGCACTCTAAACGGGGAGAGAGGGAATGCTTGCGGCACGCAACATCTTATTTCATACACAGAAACAAAACCCAACACATAAAATACTTTTAAAACTGCTCTGGAGATGGAAGGGGGATTTAAGTGACCACAGGGGCCAACCAGGGGGCACATTCTGAGGGGACCATTTTCAGTCAAGCTCTATGACATGATCCTAGGCCTGCAGCTAACATATAGAGTAGCCCAGGGGGTGGGCAATTATTTTTTCCATGGGGCCGCATAAGAAACAGAAAATATTGTGGAGGGCCGGGTCAATCCGTCCCTCCAATCCCTTCACGGCGGCTGCTGGTAACGCTGTGCTCGCCCTCATTCTCAGTGGGGCGGCTACTCAAATTGAACCCCCAGAGCGGGGTGGGGGTCTGTCCCTTCAAGTCTAGCCCTCCTCGCCCCCTCTCCCATGCAGGCCCGTAATCCTACGAACCCGGCCTGTCCCGGAAATCCCTCAGGCTCGCTCTGCTTCTTCCACCACCCAGTTTGTCGCCCTCTCTTCAGCACAGCCTCCACCTCTCCCGCCCTTCCCTTTTATCCCCTGTGATGCATTACAAGCCAATCCGTAGCGGCTCCTGGGGCGCGGCCCACCCCTTCCAGCCTCCATGCTCCAATCCCCGTCCTGCCTTTTAAGTCAGGGGCAGGGCGCATTCTGGGGCAGGTGGGGCTTCCCCCGTTGCCGGGACTGGACGTCCCCGTCGGCCAAGGCTGCTGGCATCTTCTTCCCCAGGGCCAATCAGGGTCATCTGGCGGGCCGGAGGTGGCCCCTGGGCCGTATAATGCCCAGGTCTGGAGTAGCCCATAGGCCTCAAACCAGCTTTTCCTTCACACACAAGGCTCAGGACCACGCAGCAATTTTCCTGCAGGCCTACATTTCTCAAGCTTACTGTAACTCAGGACTGGATTCAGGAAAATGGAGGGAAAAGCAGAAGCTGATCTCTGGTGAGGCAGAGCCTCTAAGACGCTGCACAGGTTCACTCCCTGAAGCGGACAGCAGTCAAGCTACCCTGGAAGGGAGCTGACCTCTCACAGGGATCAGGTTGTGACACAGAAGAGAAACACAGACGCATTCAGAATTGTTTTTTTTCCAGCCAGCTTCTTTCCATGGAAGTTTTGCCCTATGTAATCGCAACATACCCTGTGCTGATTCTTTAGTTTCATATCTGCTCCAGTGTAATGTAGAGGTGGACTCTAATCTGGAGAACTGGATTTGTTTCCCCACTCCTACACATGACTCCTGCTGGATGACCTTGGGCTAGTCACAGTTCTCTCTGAACTTTCTCAGTCCCACCTACCTCCTGTTTTAGGGAAAGGAGCTTGTAAACCACCTTGAGACTCCTTACAGGAGAGAAAGGCAGGGTATACATTCAAAGTCTTTTTCTTCTTCTCTTATTTGATTACTTGTTACAGTATTTGCTTGATAAGCTACACTTTTTTTTTGCTCACTCCGGCTCGGGTCTTCTTCGTGCCTCAAAAATGGCCATTCAACGGGGGATGTTCTGACCAAAGAGGCGGCCCTGGGCCCTCCCCAATCAAGCCCCAGAACCAGTCTTTTTGAAAAAAGAAATGTTATAAATGTCACAAGCAGAAAAGTGGGATGCAGATACTTTCAATAAATTATCCAGGAGCGTATTAACAACTTCCAAAATTAGAAATTTTAAACTATGTAATGCTAGCCCATTGTGATCTTCTTTAACATGTTTGTCTACTTACTCAGATTTCCTGATCTAAATATTTCATGGGCAATGCTACTCTACCAGTCTGTTGTATTAGTTTCTCATGTTCTGAATCAGAGAATTTTACTTCGTTTCATCCCGCCCTTTCCCCCACTCCAGCGGGGCTCAGAGCGGCTAACAATATCAAATGTACATCATTAAGATCCAGTGAATAGGTCAACACATAAAACTAACATCAAATCAAAACATAAATATAACCCTTTAAAAACTCCAAGATGGCAGGTAATCATTTCCTCTGTTAGATCATTTAAATACAACATTGTTCAGTGATGGGGGGGGGGGGGGAGAATGTGAATCATAGTCCAACCCCAACACCGTCCGTCCCCCCCCCCACACACACACACTCAGTGTAAATCAGCTGCCTAGATCATCCCTGAGAAGGGCTGGTGGAGTTGTTGCTTGAAGCCTGCCAGTGAGGGGGAACTCCTACTGGGGAGTGTCCTTCTCCATTTTTTGATGCTGCTAGCGCACTCCTGCCGACGGGTATTTACAGCTACCAGTTTTTTTCCTTCTGTGACTTCACCGTGATGTCGCAGCGTAGTTTCTCTGTTTACATGCTTTAATGACTGTCTCATACTAATCGAAAGCACTTAAAAGCTAACCGATCTTACGCAAACGCTTCCAATTTCCTGGACCAAGAAAAGAAACAAAACTCTGTTCACTCAAAGTGAAAGAAAATTAATCAGTTCTCATTTTCGCTTATCAGAGTTGAAAATTAGGGTTGCCAGACGTGGCCAGACATGGCCTGAAAACCGGTGCGGGGGGAGTGCTTGCTGACAATGTGACAGCATCATATCCCATGCGCCCAGAAGTAACTTCAGTGGGTCACCACTCCGTGGTGGAGTGCTTGCTGATGATGTGACAGCATCGTCGATGTGACAGCATCATATCCCATGCGCCCAGAAGTAACTTCAGTGTGTCACCACTCCGTGGTGGAGTGCTTGCTGATGATGTGACAGCATCGTCGATGTGACAGCATCATATCCCATGCGCCCAGAAGTAACTTCAGTGTGTCACCACTCCGTGGTGGAGTGCTTGCTGATGATGTGACAGCATCGTCGATGTGACAGCATCATATCACATGCGCCCAGAAGTAACTTCAGTGTGTCACCACTCCATGGTGACATTCTAGCAATTGGACTAAACTCCATGGTTTAACCACAGTTTTGCCTGAATGCTATACCATCCACAATCATCACGTTGTCGTTACTTCTGGGCACATGGGGAGTAATAGCAATGTGTCAGATGCCACGGGGAGTTTCTCACGGCAAGCTGGGTGGTGGCAGGGAGTGCCCACAAGTGGTGAGTGACCCCATTGCCCCCAGGTAAGAATGATGGCAGTCTTGGAGAAAATAAGACTTTCAGCTTTGGCTTTGATTTCTCATGTACAGCCAATCAGGTGCATTCACAACTTCACTTTCATTACGTTTACTGGATTAATTTGTGGTGTCTTTTCTCCCCATTTTTGCACAATTTCCAGGGATAATCGCCTGAAAAGCATTAATTACAACTTTGAAACTGATACGGGTATCTAAGATCATAGTGGTAATGGCAACCATTCCATATTCTGAGCCCTTTGGGGAGAGGGCAGTGTAGAAAACTAATTCTAATTAATAATAACAACATTATTATTATTATTATTATTATTATTATTATTATTATTATTATTATTATTATTATTATATTGATACAAAACAGTTATACACAGCAAACAAGATCAATATGCTGGATTTTGTATTACATCACACGTCGGACACTTCCCAAGCATCTAGGACTGTGTGATGTATTGACGAATAATGCATGCAGAGCCGAGTAGGGTGGCCTTTTGCAGCTGGCATATGGTGATTTTGTCAGCGCCAATTACAACATCATCATCATCATCATCATCATCACCATCATCATCATCATTATTATTATTATTATTATTATAGATTTCACATCTGCCAGATCTTTAGGTGGTTGTTGGCCTTTATTATTGTTGTTGTTGTTGTTGTTATTGACAAAAACAACAAACACATTGTATCACAACCGCAAGATCACTGGTTGGTTTGAGTTCCACCCTGGAACTTAGGAAGACATGATGTATCGGCGTAAAATGTTTGCAGAGCCGAGTAGAGCAGCTTTCTGCATTTGGAAGACAGTGATTTTATTGATGTTAAGTTGTTGCAAGTACTGTCCCAGGGTTTTTGGGACAGCACCCAGTGTGACAATCACCACTGGGATCACTGCTGCTGGTTTGTGCTGTAGACGCTGCAGTTCAATGTTTAAATCTTGATATTTTGTAATTTTTTCTAGTTGTTTTTCTTCTTGCATTAGCTGAGTATGTGATCCACAGTTTCATCCAATTCAGTACACAATCTGCATTTGGCATTGTTAGATATTTTATTGATTTTTGTTTTTATTGCATTTGTTCTAATCGCTTGTTCTTAAGCAGCGGGAATTAATCCTTCTGTTTCTTTTTTTAGTGTTCCAGATGTTAACCATTGCCATGTTCTGGCAACATCCACTTTTCCACTGATTTTAGCTATATATTGACCATGTAATGCTTTATTATGCCAGTTTTCTGTTCTTTCTTTTAAAGTTCCACTTCAGTATTGTTTTTTTGTAGCTGATACCTTCAATAAGTTCAGATTTTTGACTTCTTTCAGGGCTGGTTGTTGAGTGCCCTTGATGTAATTTGGCAAAGCATGCTTTTCTTCTTCTACAGTTTGTTTTACTTGCAGTAATTCTCTGCCGCCAATTTTGCGGGGCAGATATAATCGATCAGTGTCACTATGAGGATGTAAAACGTAGTGGATCGTCATCAATTTTCTGGTTTTTCTGTCCAAAACGTCTAAATCAGCTTGAGTCCAGTCAATGATGCCAGCAGTGTAGTGAATTACAGGTATAGCCCAGGTGTTTGTGGCTCTGATAGTGTTTCCACCATTTAATTTTGACTTCAATATTTTTCTAACTATTCTATACTGACCGCAGTTTTAACTTGACCATGTTTGATGTTCTCTAGTTCCAGGATGCCCAGGTATTTGTAGGCTTTGTCCATGTTGTTTTTGATCATTTGGCCATTGGGCATTTGAATTCCTTCACTGTTTTTTATTTTTCCTTTATTTATTATTACTGAGGTGCATTTTTCAAGTCCAAATTCCATTGATATATCTGTACTGAAAATTCGAACTGTATTTGTTAGTGATTGTATTTCATTTTCAAGTTTTTCCATACAGTTTTAGATCGCCAATGTACAAAAGGTGCAAAATTTTTGCACTGTTTTTCGCTGCTTGATACCCCATATTTGTTTTCTTCAGAATCAATGACAGTGGGATCATTGCAAAGACAAACAGTAAGGGTGACAATGAGACGTCTTGGAAGATTCCTCTCTTGATGTTGACCCATACAAAATTTTCATTTCCAACCATTAAGTCAGTCTTCCTTTTTTTTTCATTGCATTTTCTGTGAATGTTATTACATTTTTATCAACTCCAATGGATTACAAACATTTGATGATCCAGCTATGGGGTAGTGAGTCACCACTGGGACCACCTTTACTGGTTTGTGCCAGAGTCTTTGTAGTTCAATCCTTAAATCCTTGTATCTTGTAAGTTTTTCCAATTGCTTCTCATCAATTCTTCTGTCACCAGGAAAAAATAAATAACAACAACAACAACAACAACAACAACAACAACAACAACAACAATAATAATAGGATACATCTGCAGAAGTGGAAAATTTTCCATGGGAAAATTAAGCACCAGGAAATCTTTGGTCTTTCTGAACAAGCTCATACCTCATTTCACCACAACTTCTGAGCTGAGAGGAATTCCACTTACAATTCTGCTGACTTGCACTACAACATCCCAAGCTCAACTTCTTCAGGAGCTGTGCTGTGCAGTGGTTACTCTCAGCCTGCCCTACTCACAGGGCTGTCGTTAGGACAGAACAGGAGGGGAGTCCCGAGCAAATTGCCCTTCTGTTCCTTCCTGCAGCGATCCCCAACGTGGTCCTTATGAGCATCATGAAGCTGCGTTTGCCCTGATTCAGACCCCTGATCTATCAAAGTCAGTATTGCCCACTCAGACTGACAGCGGCTTTCCAGGATCTCAGGCAGAGTTGTGGCCCCACCAGGACCAGCAGTGGCAGCAGCAATGGGGGGCATACCGCATTCTAAAGCGATGAGGACAAGCTATTGCCTGCCAAAGAAAATCTCTGAACCCTCAAGCTGAGACTATATGATTAGGAATATCAGAATCTAATTAGTGGTACCATTTGTTTTATGCTTAGTTTAGTGATTTGATACTGTATTTTTTAGATTAGTCACTAGGCTAGGCTTTTTGTACTAATGCTGCTGTAGACTGTTTTGAAGGTCAGTCTTAGGTCACTGTGTTTTCCGTAGTTCTAGGCTACAGAAGGGGAAAAGTCACCATCGATGCTTATTCATGTTTATGTTGATTATTTATGATGCTATGTTTCTTGATGTTTTATAAAGCTATTTTGCTTTATGGTAGTCGATGTTTTGCTGTTTATCATGCTATATTTACTGATGTTTTCTAATTTCATGTTATGATTATTGATGTTTTGCTGTTATGCTGTTGTTGTTCAACGCCCTGAGCCCTTCAGGGGAGGGTGGTATACAATACAACAGGTCTGACTCTCCTCTATTCATAGAAATCTCCCATAGCGCAGCTAGCATGGTCGAATATTTATCCCAATTAACTCTGCCCAACAGCCACAGAGCGTTGTCACTCACAAGATGTAATGCTTTACCATTGGCAGTTATGTTTGGGAGATGTTCAAAAATTCCCTTTCAGGAAAGAACATGCGCTTGCAATGCAAGCCACACAGAAACTGTTGGTCACACACTGTTATATCGTCCTTTTTGTAAGACCTCAGTCCCAGAATAAAGCGATCTGTAGATTTTTAAACTATAGACTTTATTGGTGATCAAGGCATAACGAGAGATAGATGGTTTCTGGGGATACATGGCAAGGGATAGATCTTAAATCCCCTCAGCCTTGGACCCGCCCCTGCCTGGCCAAGGTGCCGCAGCTGCAACATCGAAACGAAGGAAACAATACAGTGATTCAATTACAAAACGTTGACACAAAAGGCAGGAACCATCACACCTAGGAGGGCCGTGGCCCTTCCTGGTTATCAGTTTGATGCTAAGGAAGGGAGGGGGGAAACAGATGAGTTGGCGCCTAGCCCAAGGCCGATGGCCCTCTGAATGGAGGGTGGGTCCCCCTCCTCCCAATACTGGTCAGGGCCCGTCCTGACACTTTTTATAGTACAATCAGGCATTCCTTGTTGATCCCTTTTTTGGTCAACAAAGAAGGATTTACAGACCAACAGAAAATCTGCCTCTTATTAAATAATGAATCTGAAAAGGTCACAAGATCCTTGCGTTTTGCCACGAAACAACATTCACAATTAAATGCACGAGCTTGATGTCATGCTCACCGAACCACAGATCCTCAGTTCAAACCATGCTAGACAACATTGTTTTAGATTATATAATTTTATTTGTTTCATTATTATATTATTTATTGTTCTGTATAACCAGCTTTGTTGTAATGCCAATAAAAGGAACTTGGATTTGGAAGGTGAGCCAGCTGGCAGCGAGGGCAGGGCGGGTCCTGCAGATCCGCCAATAGAGGATATGCATGCTGAGCCTGTGCTGCAGACCAACCCAGAAGTGTTAGGCGGCAGCGCCAAGCAGCTTGGGTGCCAGTGGTGATGCTGCACCAGCTCTGAGGAGTCCACCAGCACTAGGGGCAGGGAGCCCACTGGAACAGAGGCGTCAGCAGAACACAGGAGATTCACTCAGAGGATCAGTGCCTGCCCCCCAGTAGAGTATAAAGGATGAGTGCTAGCAGCTGCTTCTCTGCTGAAGCAACGCGTGTCCTTAGTCTGCTCCAGACCTATTTCTTCACCTGGCTCTTAAAACTTCGTCTCGGATCCTGATCTTTGGACTGTTTCTTGGACTGCTCTTTTGGATCCTGCTTGGACTCTGTTTGACTTCTCAGACACTGACCTAGGACCGTTTGACTACTCTTGAAACTGTGCTTGTGTTTCTCTGCTCAGAACCTGCCTGCTGCTCTGGCAGCTACCAGCCAGACCGTGACACGCGGTCTTTCATGTTGGGGTGAGCCAGCGAACCTAGTAGGGTCTCAGACAGTGCACAGGGATGCCTGCGCCATCTGTTGCCCTCTGGGCAAGCAGACTCACCGGTCACAAGACCCCTGTGACTCACGGGTCACAAGATACTCTGGACAAAGGGACAAAAGGTGCATACCCCCAGGTATGGATTAGGCCCAGACAGGAGCGTTTCCTCCCGCACGTACGCAGCCCCTATGACTCATGTAGTGCGCAATATTCTCCCGCTCTCCCGCCTTCCCAAAACCCTAATAAAAGGTGCCAGGGACACCAGTTCGGCAGATTAGCCTGCTGCTGGCTTCTCTCCACCGGATGATATCGCTGCGTTTCGTCTCTTCATTGCGTCGCCCGTGACGACTTCACTTTCACATCACCAACCACCTGGTACTCTCAACTATAGATGCCAGGGATCGAACCTGGAACCTTCCGCACGCAAAGCAGAGGCTTTTCCACTGAGCCACAGCCCCTCCACTGACCACGACACCTGCTGATGTTTTTTCCCAGCACCCAGCATGGTATAACAGTTAAGAGCAGGTGCACTCTAATCTGGAGAACCAGGTTTGGTTCCCCGCTCTGCCACTTGAGTTGTGGAGGCTTGTCTGAGGAACCAGGTTAGCTTGTACACTCCAACAAATGCCAGCTGAGTGACAGTTGGGCTAGTCACAGTTCTTCTGAGCTCTCTCAGCCCCACCCACCTCACAGGGTATTTGTTGTGGGGGGAAGGGCAAGGAGATTGTAAGCCCCTTTGAGTCTCCTACAGGAGAGAAAGTGGGGGATATAAATCCAAACTACTACTCCTCCTCCTTCCCCCTCCTCAAACTGAAGCACCAATCCTAGCTTCCCTCCCCTTTACTGAAGGAATGCTCCAGAAAACCCCAACAGGCATCATGTTTGTGTCTACAGGGAGTACCCATTCAGAAATACCTGCCACTGCAGGAAGACACTTGGCTTGGCTTGTAACTCCTGGCTCCCAAAGCTCCCAAATTTTGTCAATACCCTCCCCCACAGTAGCCACTTTAAGGGACCCACTGCCTGCTCTCAACATTCCCCACCCACGCAGAGGTTGGACGAGATTTGGAATGCCCGTGCTGGAAAAGGGGATGAATAAAAGGTGCAGAGAGGAAGGAACTGGGGCCCAGATGCTGGCAAATAAGCTCTGCATATTCTTTTGGGCAGTTCAATATCTAAGAGAGGAGAGGCATCCCCAGCTATCACGACTATACACTCCAAGGGAACAGTGGCTGGGTGGTATATCACCGCAGAGAAAGCAAAGTTGAGAGAAATTTCAAAAAGCTGCAATTCACATTTGTGGCACAAGATGGTGCTAAGGCCCTGGAGAGATAAAGGATAGTAGGGCCAACATTCCTGGCATGCTGGTCACACAAACTAAAGAGGAGTTGTCTTGTAGGACACTTTTGCCCAGCTGGGTCCCTTCTCTGATCTTTGCAGGAACAGGCCCCACTGTTCCAGGTTTTCTGAAGGGCATGAAACTGAAACATTTGAAGTGCGTCAAAAGGCTCACACACGTCTTCTGCAATGGGATTAACAACACTGAATTAACAAACGCACCAACCTCACGCCGGGATCTCTTCAGATATTGGTTGCTCTGAATTTTTCGCTCCTGTAGTTAGCTTGATAATTATCCCAGCAAGCGAGCTGTGTCTGTGCACTCTTAATTGCCTGCCTTTGCATACTCCAACCCAAATTGCACGTTAATGTACAAAGGTACATAGCAGCAGCCGGGCGGTTGAAAGAATGCAGCTCCGAGTAGGGGCAGCTAAGAGAGGGGAATTTTTGTCCTTTTGCTGGCACTGGGAGCCAAACTGAGTGGGCAGCAAGAGAGAAAGTCCAGCGCCCCCATCTCTTTGCAGTTCTTTTACCCCCAACGGTTCACATGTTGCCTAATTTCCAGCGGCTGCCAGTTTACCACAGAGAATGGAAGGCAAACCAAATTCTCTAACAGAAGCTTCCGATTTAAAAACCCAACTCTTGTTCTGTCATCAGCGGCTTTAGAAATCCCGACATACTGCAAAAAACTTAAACTGAATTACACTGCAAATACATACCCGTTTACTTAATGACCCTGAAGGTCAGGCAGCCCAATCCAATGGTAGCGCAGGGCAGAGCACTGGTTGAAGAAAGCATCTTGGCGCTGCTTACAAAGAGGGAGAGAGGGTAAAAAAACTCATCTCTCCTTGGGTAGCCCATTCTGCCAAATGACTTCTGTTATCATTTTTGCGTTCGTAAGTCAGTGTTGTGGGGGGGGGGGGTGGCGTTCATGGGCTGCAACTGCGTTAGGAATCAACTATAGTTGGCTCTGCCCCAGAGGGTCACCTCCACGCTGGTGCAGGGATTTGTGGCGGCAGCCATCTGCCACAGGGACCAACTTCCAGGTTTGGGCACTGTGGCATTTGGCTGCCGAGTGACGGCCAACCACCACAGTGCCCAAACCCAGAAGTGGGCCCTGTGGCAGATGGCTGCTGGTGTCTGTGCCAATTTACACGGCAGTGGCACAGCCGGTGGCACAACCCTCCCACTGCTTCCAGTGCAGCTTCAGCCACCATCCCCCCTTCCTTGGATTGAACAGTTGGTCTTCCGTAAAATGGACCATTGGATACTTACTGGGAAGGATCTTTCTCCTGGAGGATAGGAAGCCATCTTGGATAGGGTGATTTCATACCCCAATCACTGGGAGGCAGGATCTTGTAATTTTTCAACTTCCTGTCTTGCCCTTGTTCTCCTTTTTGGGTCAGTATTTTTCCTGCCTCAAAAGGGAGAGCAAGGACCTTTAGCCACTCCTTGTGTTTGTGGTATATAAAAAAAAGATTATACAGAAAAAGATTTTTTCCAAAAATAATGCAGAACATACGTAACTGCAAACAGATCTTCTTTTGCTTGATAGCACGTGGGTGTCGGGGTGGTGGTGGTGGTAGCTAGCCTTCCTTTCAGGTAAATAAGACAAATGTATGGCTCTTTGATTCGGCACTGCATGAAAGCATTCCTGCCCTCTGTTTATCCTTCTCAGCCTTGGCGGGATCAATGGTTTGAACCCCAATTAATGTCTTCATGGACAATATTCCCTTTTCTGTCTCTTCTCTCAGATGAATCATTGTGCATTTAGCCTTCACTTTCAAAAGACGGTATATCTACAGCAGCGTGGAAGAGAATAGGTGGTTTGTTCTCAAGTGTGTTTTGGAAGACTCGTGGGGAACCTTCCAGGCATACTGCTTGTTTAAATAAAACCACTCTCTCCAAACTGCCAGGGCATGAGACTCCGGGCCCCTCCCCCACAGCAGACTTTTCACTTAGCCCCCAAATGGAACTTTACTGTAGCAACGTGGTTAGAATTGACGCCTGCAGCTGCACAGATTGTACCTTCTTCTTTATGCATCTTCCAATCCATCCCACCATTTTCGCCTGCCTGTCCCAGTCGCCCACCTGCACTTGCTCTCAACGAAGCTAAGAATCACCAGTTTTGCCTGCGAAGTCCACAGCCTGCATCTGATCTACCTGTGAAGCTTTGACACAGACAGGCACCACTGCTCTGCAATAGAGAACCGAGCTTGTCGGGAGATACCCTAGAGCACAGGTGTCAAACTCGCGGCCGTCCAGATGTTATGGGCTACAGTTCCCATCATTAGGGAATGATGGGAACTGTAGTCCATAACATCTGGACGGCCGCGAGTTTGACATGGATGCCCTAGAGCTCACAAGCCCCCAAACCTGGATGGTCCAGTCTAGCCTGATTGCATGAGATCTGAGGCTAAGCAACATCAGCCTTGGGTAGTACTTGGATGGGAAGTCCAGGGGAAGGCAATGACAATCTCCTCTCTTTCACCTTCTGCCTTGAAAACCTTGCGGCAGGGGACCCTGATCTTTTCGAACCTGCGGGTACCTTTGGAATTCTGGTACACTGTGGGGGGCACAGCCCCAAAATAACTGCCACAAATGGTAGTCACAAGAGGACCGGCTACAAAATGGCTGCTGCAGCTTACCTTCAGTCACACTGTCCTTGTGCTGCAGTGACAACTGCAGCCAAAGCAACATTTAAAAAAAAATCTGCACAGCCAGTCAAATCTCCAATGGCCAATCAAAAGCACCACTTCCCAAAAACACTTGGCTGGTGCAAAGAAAAGTCTTGCCAGAGGCCATGCTGGGGACCCCTGCCTGATAGACTGTCTCTCTCAATACAACCCTGGACCTAGAAGTGTCCGGCTGTCTGATACCTGGTGGTTCCTGGTGCTAGACGTAGGACTTGGACAATGAAATGGGAAAGGTGAAGGTGTCCTCCTTTCCTCAAGAGAGAAGTCCCTTCTCTGTAAATAACCACTGGACTTTTCTCCCTGAGGAAGAGGACATCTTGTCGGGACTTCATCGAGCAGTATCCTAGTTCCGGGTGGGTCATTGTTCCAAGTCTTGAAGGTAGATGCAGTATTTTTCTTATGAACGCTGCATTTTTCAACTGGTAGACGTTCGACTCTAATGAACGTTGACAGAGTCAACCATGCAGCTGCTCTGCATACCTTGTCTTCCGAAACTCTGTTGTTGAATGCTGCATCGGTTGCCACGCTCAAGGAATGGCCCGTTTCACCGTGAGGCGGTTTTAGGCCCTGGGCCTTGAAGGCTGCCACGATGTATGACATGATCTGTTTACTGATCTTGGCTTTCGACATACATTGTCTCAAATTGAAAGATGAACAGAGATTCAGACTTATAAAATAATTGAGTTCTTAGGATGAAGCATTGTAGAGCTGTTTGAACGTCCAGTTTGTGCCAAGTGTGCTCCTCAGGGTAAAACAATGGTAGGCTGATCTGTTGGCTATGGAAGGAAGAATTGACCTTTGGCTTGAAGGTCAGGTCAGTCCTTAAGGTAACCACATTCTTGTGGAAAATACATAAGTCCGGCCTGACCAAGATAGCCTCAACCTCCAACACTCTCCGTGCTGATGTTACAGCTACTAAAAATAGTGTCTTAATTATGAGCCACCTAAGGGGAATGTCCTGTATGGGCTCAAACAGAGGTTTAGACAAGGCTTTCAGGACAGGATTCAACCTGTGGTTAGCAGGAGGATCCTTCAGTGAAGTCGCCCTGAGGAAGTGTATGATGTGTGGATGTCTGGAGATGGGTGTACCGTCAATGGAGGGAATTACCATGGTCAAAGCAGCAGTTTGCCATCTGATAGTGGTAGCTCTAAGACCTTTATCTGCTCCTTCCTGTAGGAATGCCAAGATGACTTGGAGGTCCGGTTGTAGACATCTGCTTCCTTCTACGTCACCTTTGGCCTTCTATGTAGTGTCATATATCTTAGTGGTAAAGGGATGTCTGGACCCCAAAATGGTATTGGTGACCTCAGGAATGTATCCCAGCACCAGAGGCCTGCCACACTCAATTTTCACATGGTCAAATTCCACCAAGCTGGATCTGGGTGTAGAACTGGACCCTGGTGAAGCAGATCTGATGTCACCAGCAGTTGATGTGGAGGTTCCATGGAAAGCTGAAGCAGATCCATGAATCAGAGGTGGCAAGGCCAAAATGGAGTCACCAGAATGGCCATCGCCTTCTGTTCCCTGATTTTCCTGCTGAGCTTGGGTAGAATGGGAAGGAAAGAAAAGGCACACATTAGACCTTCGGGCCACTGGGATGCGGCACCTTCGGCTTGGAGAAGGTGATACCATGACATGAGCCTCAAAGT
This sequence comes from Sphaerodactylus townsendi, assembly GCF_021028975.2. Lineage (NCBI taxonomy): Eukaryota > Metazoa > Chordata > Lepidosauria > Squamata > Sphaerodactylidae > Sphaerodactylus > Sphaerodactylus townsendi. The sequence goes on along the minus strand of NC_059427.1, from coordinate 146,543,824 downwards.
CTGGTGGTTTTCCCTTGATACAAAGAGATCCACTACCAGTCTCCTAAAGCATTCAGTTATCATCAGGAAGACTTGATCGTTGAGTGAACATCCTCCCTCCTGTATGGGTAGTCCTGCTAAGCGAGCCTGCCTCAATGTCGGCCACTCCCTTTATGTGGTCTGCTAGAAGGGGTTACAAGTGCGATTCTGCCTAGGATAGTATCAACATCATCTCCCTGTGGAGGCTGGATGACCTGGAGCCCTCTTGGTTGTTGATGTGAGCCTTCGCTGCTATATTATCTGTCCGGATCAGGACGTGTGATTGGGTCAATTGACACTGGAAGTGAAGTAGAGCAAGACGAATGGCTCAAAGCTCCCAGGCATTGATTGGCAGCTGTGATTCCGCTGAAGTTCACTTCCTTTTTTTACAATATGTTAAAATGATTTTTTTTTATTTTCTCACATACTTCCGACAGTTGTAACTAACATTTTTAGTTGATTATTCCTGAGAACTGCATGCGAGAGCACACTTATATTTTACGAATTTCCAAGCCAGAGGTGGGGGATAAAAGCACAGACACAGTATTAATACACTGTATTAAGAACAAGATCCACCAGACCACGGCCACACAGCCTGGGAAACGCACCACAACCAATATTAATACTGATTTTTTTTAAAATCAAGTTCTGAATTCACCTGGTTGGTTTTTGGATTGACCTGTACAGCCAAAGATAAATTTCTTATGAGTCCACTCACATGGAAGAAAGATACTGCGATCAAGAAATCTCATGTAGAAATCTCATGTAGAAAGTCATGAGGTGCCCCAGTAACGGGGATGAGAGTTAAATTCGGTTGAAACAGATGAGGAGACCACTATATCCAGGGTACGACAGAGGCGATCTCTAGCTATGTGCCACAAGTAATCTGTCAATGGTTTTCAGTGCCTTCAGTTTTTCCCTTTGAATTTAAAACAATGTAAGAGTACTATTCCTGACTTGAAACGCCCCAGGCTAGCCAGATCTCGTCAGATCTCAGAAGCCAAGCAGAGTCAGTCTTGGGTAGTGTTTGGATGGGAGACCTCCAAGGAATACCAGAGACATGATAAGGAAGTAGGTAGTGGCAAACCATCTCTGAATGTCTCCTGCTCTGAAAACTCTACAAGGTTGTCGTAAGTCAGCTGAGACCTGACAGCACAAAAAGGGGACAGGTGTGTGTGTTACACTGCCGTTAAATTTTTACAAGAATTATTCCAATAAAAGTAAATTTCCACATAAAGTTTTGCTTGTAACCTTTAAGCCACACTTGATGTGTTTTCCCCCAGTCAAACATTTCAGTTTGAGTATTTGCTACTATTGGAACGTTACATTGTCCTGAGGCGCTTTCAAATTTGTTTACTAAAATGAGTCAAAATAACTAAGCTAAATCAAATCACACGTTATTTAGGGTATAAGATCATTTTCCAGGAACTTTTCCAATTCTTACAGGAAATGGCCATTAGTGCACGAGGTGAGCAGTTACCACATGAGTGATCATGATGTACAGCTTTATAGGTCAAAGCAAACACTCTTGGGTTGTGTCAGGAAGCAGACTGGCACCTGGTGAGGAATTTGTGATACTATTGAGATGGGAGATAAAGAATAGTGAAGAGAGCAAAGCAAATAGATAGAAAAATAGAAAATAGACCTGCAGCGGCTGCTACGATCAAGCTGTTTTTCCCAGGGAAAGTACTAAAGGAAGGGTGACTTCCACAAGGAAATGGGAAACAGAAAAAAATAATTCCTGCCTTTCTGGCAGGAGAACATACGGTACTCCAACCTATATCTAATCAGGGCCTGGATGAACTGTCATCAAATCCTGTCTGTCAAAGCAAGTCCATTGAAATGAGTTTAAATAACCTGTTTCATCCAAGAAGATGCACAGCCAACTATTGCACAAATTGCTAATGGCCAATAGTTGACATCTTTGGGGGTCTAAGATGGATTGTCTCAACTGCCACTTTCAAGGTATGGGTAATTACTTCCTCCCTTGATAAACCATTCATAACCTCTTGCTAGATACTATAAAACACAGGTGTCAAACTTGCGGCCCCCCAGATGTTATGGACTACAGCTCCCATCATCCCCTGCCAGCATGATGCTGGCAGGGGATGATGGGAACCGTAGCCCATAACATCTGGAGGGCCGCGAGTTTGACACCTATGCTATAAATTTGCTGGTGGTTCCTGGCCCCTCAATGATGTGGCTGGCCTCCACATGGGCCAGGACCTTTACGACCCTGGCCCCGGCCTGGTGGAACACTCTTCCTCCAGCTGTCCAGGCCCTGCAGGACCTTGGTGAGTTCCGCAAGGCCTGTAAGACTGAGTTGTTCTGCCGGGCCTTTGGAGTGTCCAGTCGCTGAGTGCCCCCACCCCCCATGCTTTATGAATTCCTTTACCATCTGAATTTTGGTTCCATCTATGTTACCCTCCTAGAGAGGAGTCTGGCCTCTCCTCCTTCTTCTTTTTGGGGAGATTTTAATGAATTGGGCTATAGGACACCTGTCATTGATGTGTCAACCGCTGTTTTAATAGTTTTTAATGGATTTTAGTTATTATACTGATTGTTGTGTGGTCACCATTGTGAACCCTATTTAATTGTGTATATATCAATGTTGTGCACCGCCCAGAGCCCCTTGGGGATGGGGTGGTTTAATAAATAAATAAATGAATGAATGAATGAATGAATGAATGAATGAATGAATGAATGAATGAATGAATGAATGAATGAATGAATGAATGAATGAATGAATGAATGAATGAATGAATGAATGAATGAATGAAAGAAACGACAACATGGGTCATAATTGAGAACAGAAGTGGTAGGACGCACTCTCCCAAGGACCTTATCTGCTTCTCTAGGTGTCAACATCCACAAAAACCTGGTAATGCCATACTCCAGTGACACCCGGACAGATTTATAGAAATAACTAAGTTATTTAAACTTCCAACTGCAGAACAAAACAGATAGCCTTGGAAACTATTTTCACAGAAAACATGATATTCAGATGCGTAATGAAAATCCAGATATTGTCAAAAGCTTTCACAGCTGGAGTCAACTTGGTGTTGTGGGTTTTCCTGGCTGTACGGACGTGGTCTGGTAGTCTCGTAACATTTCACCCGCCAGCTGTGACTGGCATCTTCAGAAGCATGTCATGGTAAAAGGTGTATTTCTTCGTGGCACATCTTACTATGACATGCCTCTGAAGATGCCACAGATGCAGGCAAAGTATTTGGAGCTAAAACGACCAGACCACAGTCAGACATCCCAGAAAACCCACAGCAGCAAGAAAATCCAGGTAGCTGAAGAAGGCAGCTTTGACTCTCAAATCAGCTTTGGCTGGTCCCAGAACAACATGGAGGGGTTACTTGGACTGGGAAACCTGCAGCAGGGTGGGGTGGCTGCCTTGAGGGGATTTATCAGGGCTGCGAGTCAGCTGAGGAAATCCCCGTCACTCCTGACCTGGCCTGGTGAAAAGGAACAGCGAGGAAGGAGTTGCCTCTGCTGGCTTGAGGGCCCAATATGTCCAGAATGCCCCCCCCGGGGGGGAGTGCCTGGACCTGCAGTAGGGTGGGCTGGTGGCCTTAAGAGGACTTATTGGGCCTGCGAGCCAGCTGAGGCTAATCCTCCACCCCCAACATGGTCTGGAGAGTCGGAAGCAAGTGGGGGGTTGCCTCAGCTGGCTCACAGGTGTGATAACCCACCCACCCCCCAGGGGGCCAGATCTGGCCCCTGGGCCCCATAGTTGACATCCCTGCCATAGAGATTCTGAAGTCTAAACCAGGTCATGTAATGACGAAGGAATCCACACCCCCAACCAAATCAAACTGAGTCAGTACAAAGACCCACACTGCGCACGTGATCTGTTTTACGTGCAGAGATTAAGGCAAAGTGAGTCTTTTGAAATGAGTCAAGTTTGGCCTTCCTGACTTAACTATGAATGACTCACAGCCAGATGCGACTTTCAGGAAACAACATTCCCAGGGGTAATGGGACCAAATTCAGACTAAAATTGGGGGGGGGGGTGTCCCCAAGGATTTCAGCCTTCCCCTGATCCAGTTTCCTGACCGGAAATGGCTCTGTGGGGCAGTATTTGCCACATTGTGGAACTGCACATATGGAGGAACCCAACCCTGACTCATGCCAAAGTGTCTTGTCTAGTTTCAGACTAAGATATTCTAGAAAAGCTCACAATTATCATGGAAACGTGACATCTTGGGCCAGTGGTGCACTGCTAATGGGGACATGGAGTAACCCATGTCCCTTGGCGCACACTGTTTGGTCAAGTGGGGGATGCCCAGGAACATGAGTTACCCCATGTCCCCATTAGCGGTACGCCACTGCTAATGTGTAGGTGACCAAACTGCGTGCGCCCCAGGCTGCACGCCACAGAGCATTTGACTACAGAGCCAGCCTGGAGGGAGGTGGGGTTGGAGTTCGGCGGCAGGCAGCCTCAGCACCTGCCTGAACTGCCCATCATCAGGCCCCACCCCCCACCCTCCTTACAGGTTGCCATTTATTATTTCTTCAGCACTGCCATTAAATAAGGGGCCCATCACTTTGGGATCAGGAAGGAATTTTTGTCCAAGACAGATTGGCCTGGGATCCTGGTGGTTTTTTGCCTTCCTCTGGGCATAGAGCAGGGGTCACTGGAAGAGTGGGGTGTGTGAATTTTCTGCACTGTGTCGGGGGTTGGACTAGATGACCCTTGAGGTCCCTTCCAGACCTATGTTTCTATGGTCTGGCTGCTCAGTGTCCTTGATAGGCATTTGGCCATGTGTAGTAGCAACATTAAATGGTACTACCTACTGCAGAATCCTTTGGTAACTTAACTGACAGTGTGGGAAAGACCTGCAATGTCTTGACCTTCAAAGTTAAGGCTGGAAAGTTTAGATTAAGAACCACCAGTACATGCATCAATAATGAAAACATACTACTGTGGTTGGATTTAGTCACTTGATGTGGACGGCAGGGGCAGACAAGGAACAACACAGACAGGAGATGACATTTGGCTGGGCTTTCAACCAGTGCCTCGTTGTTTTTTACCTTGCTGATGGACGGCTGGGCTGTTTTTGTGTCCCTGAAAATCCTGTGGCTTTGTTAGCTGTCTTGAGTCTGAGGAAGCAAGGCAGAACATAAATATTTCAAATATATTAATTAACTTAAAATGTACTGAAAATGGAAGACTTGAGAGTCCACAAATATCATAGCCTTTGGTGACCACAAGCTTGACCCAGGCAGGTACTGAAAACAGTCCATTGGTTATTTACTGCGAAGGGGCCTTCTACTGGACGGATAGGGGGACGTCTTGTGGGCGTTTTCCAACCAGAACTCAGGGAGGCAGGATCTCAGATCTTGTCACTTCCTGTGGTCTGATTGGACGCCCCTCTTGGTCCTCAGTAGACGACTGTCAAAGCAGTAATGGTTCTCCCCTCTTTAAAAAACAACAGGAAGTGCTCCACAAGGAGGAAGTAGCAAGAACATCAATAACACTAATGATAACAATAACAATAACATGAGCAAAGAGAATGTAGCTGCCCTGATTATAGGCGTGTCACTGTATGTATGTCTGTCAAGGTTCAGGAGAAGAATGTGGAGGAAGTATTGGGGAGTAATGATGATCCTGGGAGGGCCAAGACGTCCTCCTATCTGTCCAGTAGAAGGCCCCTTCATGGTAAGTAACCAATGATCCGTTCTACTGGAGGAGGAGGATGTCTTTTGGGACCTCCCAGAGCAGTGTCCCTCAACGGGTGGGTCAGGATCAATCCCCAATAATGTGCTCCAGCACTCTTCTACCGAAGGTGGCCTCTGAAGCTGCCATGGTGTGAATTTTATGAAGACACTGAGGACCAGTGGCTGCTCAGCAAATGTCTGGAACTGAAATCTGTCTCAGTGCCACATTGGTAGCGGCACTCCATGTGAAACGGGCCGTGATCCCTTGCGGGTTGATTGGCGGCCTTATAGGCTTCGATTATGCAAGCCTTGATAGAATGACTGATTGCTGCCTTAGACATTTGTTGGCCCAGTTTAGGATGAGCAATGTTGACAAAAAGACTACTAGATCTGCGAAGAGACTCAGTTCTAATGATAATTTTTTTCAGGGATCGTCTTACATCCAAATTGTGCCAGAGTCTTTCTTTTGGATGCGATGGATTGGGACAAAAGTTGGGTACCACTATGTCCTGGTTAAGGTGAAATGTAGATTTTACTTTAGGGACAAAGGTTGGGTCTGGGCGGAGAACCACTCTGTCTTTATGGAAGGTGCAAAGGTCGCTATTGACTGACAGCGCATGCAGCTCTGATACACGTCTGGCTGATGTAATCTCCAGAAGAAACATGGTTTTCATCCGTAGCCATTTCAGGTGAATGGTCTGCATGGGTTCAAATGGAGACTTGGTAAGTGATGATAACACTAGGTGCAGTCTCCAAGTGGGGAAACAATGGTTGACTGGAGGTTGAAGTTGTTTGACCCCTTTTAAGAGAGATATTTATTACCGCCTTTAGGCCAGCCAACCCCTTTTAAAAATCTAAAGACATCCGGGTGTCTGGATGCTGGGACTCCCTGGAACGGGGCCATATGGAAGTGAGGGCTGCAACCTGATGACGTAGGGTGGTGCTGCGTAAGCCCTGATCGAAACCTTCCTGCAAGAACTGAAGAATTTGGGAGATGTCGGGAGATTTGGGATTGACTGATCATCTTCTGCACCACCTGGTAAATGCTTTCCAGGTACAGTTGTTTATATTATTAGTGGAAGATCTGCGAGAGGCCAGGAGGGTATCTGTCACCTGGTCCGAATAGCCTTTCTGTTTTAGCAATCTCCGTTCAACAGCCAGGCGGTTAGACTGAACCACTGCGGGTTTGGATGAAATATCGGTCCTTGGACCAGCATGTTGTAAGGTGTCGGAAGCATGAAGGCTGGGGACACTGCCAGTTCCAGAATGGAAGAAAGCCATGGACGACGTGGCCAGAAGGGAGCCACCAGGATGATGAGGACCTTCTCTGATAAGATCTTCCGGAAGACTTTGGGAATTATTGGTGTTGGGGAAAACACATACAGCAAGGTCTTGGGCCATGGGGCTGTGAGGGTGTCTACCCCGAAGGCTGCCGGATGATGAAACCTCGACATGAAGGCTGGGATCTGGTGATTGGAGGCTGAGGCAAATAGGTTCAGTTGTGGTTTGCCAAACCTCTGAGAAATCATATTGAAGATGGACGGATTGAGTTGCCACTCCACTTCTACTATGGTCTGACGGCTCAACCAGTCCGCTGTGGTGTTGAGGCGCCCCTGGATGTGCTCTGCTGAGATCGACAGAAGATGTTTTTCCGACCAGGTCAGAATGTTTATTGCCTCCCAGTGTAGTCAGGATGATCTGGACCCTCCTTGGTTGTTCAGGCACGCCTTCGATGACACGTTGTCCGTGCGAATGAGGATATGGGATCCCCTGATCACTTGTAAGAACTGTTGCAGGGCCAAGAAGATGGCCCTGGTCTCCAGAACATTGATAGGAAGGGTCTGTTGTTCTGGCATCCACTGGCCCTGAATGAAGTGACCCTGTACCGTGGCTCCCCATCCGTGCAGGCTGGCATCCGTGACTACCTCTATCCAGCTTAGGTGGAGGTACACCTTTTCCTTCTCCAGGTTGTGCCGTCGGGTCCACCATCTGAGACTGGATTTGAGGTGGGACGGTAAGGATAGGGTGCGGTCCCTCTTCTTCATAATCTGGTACTGGAAGGGCTGGAGAAACGACTGGAGGGGACGGGCATGGAGCCCCATTGGACCATATCGAAAACCGATACCATGAGTCCCAGTAGGCTGGGTAGCTGAAGCAGGGACACCCTCTTGACTGTGATGTTGTGGTTCACGGAGGATTGGATCTTGGTAATCTTGGACGCAGGAACAAAAAGTGCATTCTTGGAAGTATCTATGATAGCTCCCAGGTGTTCCATTCTCTGGGAAGGTGTTCTGTTGCTTTTGGTGGCATTGATCAGGAAACCGTGTTGACGCAGGACCTCCTGTGTCCTGGTGACATCTTTTATTGCTTGCTGTTCGGATTTGGACCTTATTAGAATATCGTCTCGATACGGATGTGTGTGGATGGTCTCCTGTCGTAGAAGGGTAATGGGCACTAGAAGTACCTTCGAGAAAACCCTTGGAGCCGTACAGAGGCCGAAGGGGAGGGCTCTGAATTGGTATTGGTCCTCTCCGATGGCAAATTGGGGAAACTTCCAATGGGACGGATGGATGGGTACGTGAAGGTAGGCTTCTGTCAAGTCCAGTGAGGTGAGGAATTCCCCCAGTCGAAGGTTTTCTATAATTGAGCGAAGGGTCTCCATGCGGAAATGTTGTAATTTGATGTGTTGATTTATGAATCTTAGATTTAGAATTGCCCTCCAGTCGCCGTTTCTTTTGGGAACTGTAAAGAAGTGAGAAAGCACTCCAGAGGACCTCTCCAATGGGGGAACCAGCTCGATGGCATTGATGTGTAGCGAGTGCTGAATGGCACGTTGCGTCCTGTCCGTTTTGATGAGACTTGAATTGTGTGGAAAGGAACGGAACCGTAGTTTGGGAATTCTGGTGAACTCTATGATGTACCCTGATTGAACAATGTCCCTGGTCTAGTTGTCCACATGGTCGCCTGACCACTGGGATTTGAAATGTTGGAGGCGACCACCAACTGGAGGCATGTAGTCAGGACTTCTTGTTGTTGTTCCTGTCGTTTCCGAAGGGCTTGTCTGATTTGGGCTGTGAACAAAAAGACTGGTTGTTGTTATTTGGTCGTCTGCGGAAACTGTGTTGAGGTTGCCATTGTCTGCCATCTCTTGGGGGCCTAGGAAGAGTCCTGTGAGAGCAAAACGTTGTATTGGGCTTGGAAGTGGAGTGCTCCGTTCTAAAAGATTTGGGCATGGTCTTTTTATTGCCCTTGGTCTCCACTAATATCTTTTTCAGTTCTTGGCCGAAGAGTGTTCCCCCTTGAAAGAGGAATCCTGCTACCAACTGCTTGGAGTGAAAATCAGCTTGCCAGGATCTTAGCCAGGCGTGATGTCTGGGGACCGATGCGGTGGCGATGGCCCTGGTGATGGTGAGGAAGGCATCAAAATTTGAATCTGCTAAGAAGGATACCATCAGAAGGACTCTCTCTAATCCTTCCCTAATACCCTGTGCTGAGGCTGGGACCATGTCCAGTAGCCTTCGTAGCCAGATAATGCCAGCTCTAGCCATGGTTGCAGAGGAGGCTAAAATCTTAAAGGCCATAGCCAGAATCTCATGCAGTCTTTTAAGCACGATGTCTGAACGTTTGTCTAGGGGGTCCTTGATGTTGCCATCACCATCTTTGGAAACCAGGCCGCCAGACTGGAGAGCAGCCACGGGGGCATCTACCAAAGGGATTGTGAGGAGGCATTGGACATATTCGGGGACTGCATACAATTTCTTGAAGCTAGAGGGAAAGCCCTTACTGGCAGCAGGGTTGACCCATTCTTTCTGTGCACATCTCTCAAAATATTCAGGAAGAGGAAGACATTCCTTATACTGTTCCTCCTGTGGGAAGATGCCTCTTTCCCCTTTGGTACAGCCTTTGATTGGCTTGGCAGAGGCGTTAGAGGACGCAGATGGGTCCACTGCATCCTCTGCATCCTTTAAGTCCAAGGCGGAAGTAGCTTTGGAGATCAAGAGGGAAATATCTTCCACTTTAAAAAAATCTATGGACCTGATCTGTGGAAGTGGGTAGAGCTTCCTCTGGGTCAGAAAAGTGGTCAGAAGCATCACATTCTCCCTCGCTGATCCCCTCCTCCCCGGGGAATGTTAGGGAACCCCTGTATCGGCTGGACCTGAGTCTGGGGGAACTGGGAGGAGAGGGGGAGGGGGAAGGGGATCTAGCACGTCTGTGGTATTCCCTATGGTAAGATCTAATCTCCTCCCTCATGGATTTCCTAAATAAGTCCACCAGCTGTTGTGAAGAAGCCTGTTGCCATCCCCCTTCCATGAAGGGGTCAAAGGCAGGTGCTGAGGTTGAAGCCTCCCCCCCACCATCACAATCTTTCCTGTTGTGGTGAGTGGAGTGGTCCTCTGTAGCTGCAGCAGATTCAGGCACCGTGCCCTCCACGACCCTTTCCAGGTCGTTGGCAGCATTCTGAGTTGGCTCCAGGTTTCTGGGACGCCTCTCCCCTGTGCCCTGAGAGCCTGGGCGAGGAGAGCCGTCTGCGCGGGCCTCTCCTGCCTGCCGGGGCTGGAGTACACCCTCCGCATCCCTGTAAGGGGCGCTGGTGTTCGCCGCTTGGCCTTCCGTGCCGATCGCAGCTCCTGGCCTCCCCCACGCACCTTTTTTCTTGCTGACTCCTTTGACTTTCCCGCCGCTTTGTGAGGCGGGTTTGGGCTATTCTGCCCCCGTTCTGGGAAAGAAGCCTTGCGGGCGGACTGGGTCCTCTCCATGGAGGACCGCAAAAAAAAACTTCTCGGGGGGGGTGTGTGAATGGCGAGCGTCCATTTTGCCCTAGAGGTTTTGGCAGGAAACGGAGGAGAGGGAAGAGGGGGGAGGTAATCCCGGTTTGCACCAAGGACTCCTTCCCCAACAAACTGGACGAACACAGGCAAAGACTAACTAAACAGACAAGAAACAAATAAGAAAAGGTTGAGAATTAAGGCAAAAAGCTCTAAGTTAGAGGAGCTCGCTCCGAGTGCTGCTGTCCCTGCTGAGGCAGGAAAAATATTGAAGACCAAGAGAGGCGTCCAATCAGACCGCAGGAAGTGACAAGATTTGAGATCCTGCCTCCCTGAGTTCCGGTTGGAAAACACCCACAAGACGTCCTCCTCTACCAGTAGAACGGCATATGCTCCACCACAGGTACAACAAACTATTACTGTCATGCCCCTACCAGAGTGTCTTTTACTGGGATGTGAAATGGTGTCACGGTTGCTACTGCCACCAACATGTACACAGGCAGCTAGCGGGTCTTCTTCTCAAAAACGACCTTGGTTGCTCACTAGGGACAAAACAGCTGCCTTTTGTCTGTGTGGAATAAGAAGTGTAAGCACCACTGACTGCTAAGAACAACTCTCGTGAATCATCGGAAAGGAGGTAAACAACGTGGAGGCCTGAGTGGAAAAGATGGAAGAAGCCCATTACTTGCGGCTTTCCCCACCAGATTTCTCGAGGCACCACCAGTCTTGACAACGTGAAGGGTGGTCTGTGGTCTGTTTTTCCAAAATTTCTCTTTCCATGCAGTCTATTAAGCAGAGTTCTAATTTGGGGATTTCTGCAAAGAAAGTGTGGTAACATTACCACTGTGTCATCTAATGGTAAGGTGCGTGGTCCATACGAAGAGCATCACATCTGACCACCACAAATAAGGCAGTTGCTTTGGGGAAGGGGTCCACAGGTATGCAGAACAGTGACCTAACTAAATGAACAAAAGGGACTGAGTTTGCTCCAGGAAGCAAGGTATGTTGAGAGAATCTGCGAGTTGTTAAAGGGCAAAAAAGAATGTGGTGACCTGGTCAAGCCTCCTCAAGACCTTACAGAAGCCTGAAGGAGGAGATCTGGGTGTGCAAGATAGTTTCAGAAGGTGGCTGGAGATAGTTTCAGAAGGTGGCTGTGTTACTCTGCAACAGAAGAGCAAGATTCGAGTTCAGAAGCATTGCAGACCAACAAGATGTTTGGGGTTATTTGTTTTGGAGAGTCAAAGCTCCTATTATCAGATATCCCATACTTGCCAAAATCTTGGTCTTCAAGTGCCACTGAATTTGAATTTAACCCAATCAAACTAAGCTCAAATTAAAAGTTCTACCCACATTTACAAGGGAGGAAGCCCTTTTTAACTTCCAATTGAAAACTAAGAGGGTAGCCGGTTATTCCAGAACAGAGCCAAAATAACGGCATAGCTGCTGCTGCTATTATTATTATTATTATTATTATTATTATTATTATTATTATTATTATTATTATTATTATTATTATTATTATTATTATTATTATTATTATTAAAATTTAAATTTAGTAGAAGCCCTACCCCCGAAGGGCTCAGGGCGGTTTACAAAACAATCAACATTTAAATACAGCAAATAGTTTCAATTAAAACAATAAATAAATTAAACATTAAAACACTAGCAGCAGTGATCTTCCACAATTAAAATAGGTAGATGTCCGGCATTAACCTCCCAGGAGGGGACAGGCCAATATTCAATCAGCAGATGACAAAGCTGTAAGGAGCAACAAATCTTTTGAAAGCTTTTGTCTTGAATCCATGTGCGTTTATGCCCAAGCCCATAACCCTAACAAAAAGACAAAAAACCCACAGCCTTTCAACTTATACAAAAGCTGTGACATCGCTGGCTGTCTACTGTCCAACAGAACGAGGTAAAAACTAGGCTTTCCTCAAAAGAACGGTACATTGGTACTTACCCTGAAGGGACCTTCTCCTGGTAGGCGATGAGGGCATCTTGGATTGGGTGATTTCCAACCTATACTCAGGGAGGCAGGACTAAATGATGTCACTTCCTGTAGAGGCTGGAATCCATCTTAGATCCCCAGTATTCCGTTGACTCAGCAGTGAGAGAAAAAACTCTATTATCTTAAGAAGTAGAACAGGAAGTAACGAGAACAACATAATAACGAAGAATAACATTGAAAACAAACATCAAAACGTGAGGAACTCCAAGTATTTTATAACTAACTACCCCGATCCATAGATCATAATAATAAACGAAGGAATGATTAATTTTGGAGACTGCATGAGAAAGTGCGCGACAGGGAGAGACCAAGATGCCCTCATCGCCTACCAGGAGAAAGGTCCCTTCAGGGTAAGTACCAATGTACCGCTCTCCTGGAGGCGCATCCTAGGCATCTTGGATTGGGACCTCCCAGAGCAGTGTCCCGAAATGCCTGCGGGAATGTGTTAGTCTCCAAATATATGTTCTGAAGCACTCTAGTTCCAAAAAAGCGGTTTCAAGTTAGTCAGCCATGGAACGCATAACCTAGTAAATGTCTGGATAAAAGGAGGGATAGAAGAGGGACCAGGTGGTCCGCCCTACACACATCCTCCAGAGGAACCTGTCTAGCCTGAATGTCGCTACGTTAGTTGCGGCGCTCCGAAATGGAATGAGCCGCGGATGCCGCGAAAGAGCACAGGTATGTGAGATGCTTTATATGCCTCGGTAATGCACATTCTGAGAGTGTAACTGAGTGCAGCCTTTGGACATCTGAGCTCCCAGATTAGGCATGGTAACGTTTATGAATAGGGATTCAGTCCGTCCTGATATTCTCTGTTCTGATGATAAAATGTCTTGAGCGCCCTACGGACATCTAAGGTGTGCCAAAAGGATTTCTTTGGGATGTGAAGGACTTTGGACAAAAAGGTGAGGGATGATCACCTCCTGCTTCATGTGGAACCTGGAAGCAACTTTTGGAACAAAGGTGGGATCCAGCCTCGCGACTACTCTGTCCTTGTGAAAGATGCAGAGCTGGGAGTTGACGGATAGAGCCTGCAACTCTGAAATTCTTCTGGCTGTAGTGATGGCAATCCAGAAAGAGAAGTTTCCATGCGAACCCATTTCCAGATGCATCGAACGGATGGGCCTCGGGAAGGAAGCGGTTTGGTGAGAGCTGAGAGCATTCGATGTTAAGTCTCCATGAAGGGAACCGATGGACTACTCGGAGGTTGTTTTTGTGGAGACCCCTTTGAGGAATCTAAAGCATATCTGGGTACCTGGACAGTGGTAGTCCACATGAACCTTGGGCCAAACAGTGCGTGAGAGCTGCCAATTGTCTGCTAAGAGTAGCACTTCTAAGGCCCTTCTCGAATCCGACCTGGAGAAACTGCTTAGCAAAACCACTGAGGGACAGAAGGTCTCAGTGGAGTCGATCCGGGCCTCTTGAGCCCAGGAGAGGAAAGGTCCTCCCACTCTAAGAGTTATAGATTCGAGAGGTTGATGAGTCTGCCGGGGACGCTGGCGATTGTATTGATGACCTGGCCGGAATAACCTTTTTTTGGATTTAGGGCCTCCCGCTCAAAAGCCAAGCGGTCAGACAAAACCACTTGGGGTTGGGATGGACTACGGAGTCCCTGAGAGAGCATGTCCACAGGCGTAGAGCAGCCTCAGGGCGCGGAAGTTGCCATATTGAAGGATTGAGGAGAACCATGGTCACCTGGGCCACCACGGTGCTACTAGAATTACGTCGGCTTTCTCTGACCAGACCCTTCCTTATGAGCTTCGGGATGACTGGGGTAGGTGGATAGAGCATAGAAGAGGAGCTCCCTCGGCCACCGGAGCCGCCAGTGCATCTACTGCTAGTGCTCGGAGAATAGAAAGTATCTGGTGAAAAATTGAGGAAGTTGTGCATTTTGAGCCCGAGGAGGCAAAGAGATCGACGGTGCAGGACCAACCCGAGGGTTTGAGTGATCCAGTTGGAAGATCGCCGGATGGAGCTTCCACTCTGCTTCCAAATCACCGATTATGGCGAGCTTAGCCAGTCCGCCTGAACGTTGAGATTCCCCTGTATGTGCTCTGCCTATTGTTTATAGGAGATGTTTCTCGGCCCATTGTGTCAGTATCTCTACTGCCCGTAGATGAAGGCGAGGGATCTGGACCCTCTGATTCATTTTAGATGGGCCTTTGCAGCGATGTTGGTCGGTTCGGACCAAAAAAGATGACAGCCCTGGATCCTGAGGCTGGAAGGCCTGAAGCGCTAAGAGAATAGCTTCGCTTAACTCTAAGAAGTTGATGGGCAGACGATGTTTGGGTCATGCGTCCAGAGACCCCTTGTGCTATATTGTCCTCCAAGGATGCCCCCCATCCGCCAAGAGCTCGCATCTGTGAACAACTGCATTCGATGAGGGTAGATGAAGACTTTCCCTTTGGAAAGATTTTTTCTGATGAGACCACCAGCCGAAGACTGTAGCCGTGAACTGATCCTGTGATCTGGAGTGACCTGTCTTCCTTCCCTCACTTGATCCGGTATTGGTGAGGCTGGAGGAAACTGTTGAAGGGGGCAGTATGGAACCTCCCCCGCACTGCAACATATCGAGCAACAGAGATGAAGAGACCCATCAGTCTGGCTTCAGCTGAAGAAGGGAAGCTCTCCTGGCAGGGAGGAAGACCGCTACCCAACCTCTGGATCTTGGAGAGAATTTTGGATCTACTTGAATGAAGAGACGACAGTGTACTGTGTCTATGGTCGCCCTGAGATGTTCCATTTGGGTGGCTGGAATCAGGGAACTCTTTTTGCAAGTTGGACTATAAACCCATAGTGACGAAGGGTAGTCAGGACGACATCCAGGTCTCGAAGGGCTTGTGTTCTGGACCCACGGACCGAACTTCAGGGATGTCAGCCCAAGTATGGGTGGATATAGTGAAGACCTTGTTCCCAAGAGCCATGATAGGTGCTAGAAGGAGCTTTGAGAACACTCTCGAGGGCTGTGGCCAGCCCGAAGGGGAGAGCCTTGTACTGGTAGTGTTCTGACTCGTGACGTGAACCTGAGGAAACGTCTGGTGGAGTGGGGTTGATGGGGACGTGAAGATATGCTTCGGTCCAGGTCGGAGAGATGTTAAGTAATGTACAAGCCTGGGCTTAAGAGCCTCCACTATGGATCTCAAGGTTTCCATCTTGAAATGGCATAGGCGCATGAATCTGTTCACGCACCCATGCTAGTTCAGGATGGCATGCCAGTCGCCCGTTCTTTTTGGGTACTGTAAAGAAATGTGAGTAAACACCACAAGAACGGCTCTGGAGATGGAGTAATGGGTTCGATCGCCCTGAATACTCAGTAGATGGAGAAATGAAAGCTTGCTGTGTGTCTCTCTTTAGTTTGTCTGGATTGCATTGGGGGGGTAGGTCCGGAATTTGGATCTTGGAAAGGTTGAAAATTCTAGGAGATAGCATTGTGTGACGACCTCCTTGCTTGTCCAGCTGATCGAGTATGGTGCAGCCCACCCACCGGGTGTTGAAAAAAAGGTATTGCAGACTCGACCACCTACTGGAACGTGAAGTGTAGTTAAGACCTGGGCTGTAGCTCAGGTTGGAAAGGTTTTGCCACCTCTATTGGGTTTGTCTAAGAAGTAGTTGGGACTGAAAGGAGCTGCCAGAGAATCCCTCTTCACGAAAAGGAGAAAAGATGTTGCTGTTGAGGGTTGTTGAGAAAACCACTTTCTGCCATCTCTGGGAGTTCGTGCAGAAGTGTGGGCTGGAGATTGCGAAATGAAGTGTAAAAGGTTTGTAGGTGGAGGGAGCCCCTGGTCTGGCCTAACGTACCTAGGAGCATAGATTTCTTGTTTCCCTTAGTCTCCCACCAACACAGCTGCCTAAATCTTTGCCAAAGAGCCTGGAACCATGATAATCGTGAAGTAGACACCCACCTGTTTTGAGTGGAAGTCTGCGGGTCCAGGCTCTCAACCAGGCTCTGTCTCCGAACCACTACCTCCCAAGGCTGAAATGCGCGGGAGACTAACAGGAGAGAGAATCCAAAGGTGGAATTCTGCTCCAGTACGAAACTGCTGTGAGTACTCTCTCTAAACCCTCTCTGAGGCCTTGGCGCTTCGGGAGGGATCATCGTAAGAAGCCTCCGAAGCCAAAAGGATGGAGGCTCGAGACCCATGGTGGAAGAAGGGGCTAGAGCCCCTAATGGTAAGGGCAAGTCTGTCATGAATCCCTTTTCAGGGAAAACGTCCGCCCCTGGCGGTTCTGACGGTATCCCTTAGGGAACCCTCCCGTCCTTGGTGACTAATCCACTAGAATTGGAGGCAACCACAGGTGCATCAATTAGGGGAGTTTTAATGATGTTATGTATGTGTTCGGGCAGTATATATAGACTCTTGAGATGTGTGACGGGCAACTCTTACTAGCCTCCAGATTCACCCATTTGCTTTTTTTAAATTCTTTTTTCAAAAGTACCTTTCGGGTGAGTGGAAAAGCTTCTGGGACATCCTCCGTCTGGGGGAAAATTTTTGTGGCCCCTTTAGGGGACACCTTTAACCTGTTCTCTTGAGGATGGGAGACCCTCAGGGTCCCTCAAAGCGTCTGCTGAACTCCTGGAGTTCTAAAGTGGAAATAGTTTTGACATAATCCAAGGCTAAATCCTCCTTTCTAAAAAAAAATCTGATAAGTTTTCTTCTTTTGGCTCAGCGATGTCCTCCTCCCCTTCAGAGAAATGCTCTGAGGAATGTCCCACTTCACACCTCACTGAATTCCCTCCTCCCATATTCATTAAGGGGATCTCTATAAGTGGAGGCGTGGAGGGCTGGGGAGATGGTGGGGGAATTGGAAGAGCTAGATGAATCGGTTCTGCGTCCTACCACCCCTCCTAGAAGCGGGACCTGGCGTCTCCCTCATGCGTCTACTTTCTTTTTTCTTGTCATGGAGGGAGATCTCTTCCCTCATTGCAGCCCTGAACATACTCATTAGCTCGGGAGCAGGCATGCCCTAGCCCAGGATGCAGGGTCTGGAAGGGAAGTTGGAGCAAGGTTCCCCGCTGGGGGACTTCCCTCCCCCACCGGGCCCCTCTTGATCTTACCTGAGTCGCTTGAAGATCTATGAGGGAGACTGCCGGGGAGGCCGTTTGATCGTCCGCTCGCTTCCTGGGTCCCTTGCCGACAGCTCCCCCTGCGCCCGCCTGCCGCTGGCGTGTGCATAACACTTCTAAAAATTGGGAGCATGGGGGGAGTGCGGAGCTACACCTTCCGCCGCCAGGACTGGGACGCTGGTGCTCCTGCGCCTTTGGCACTTAGCCCGGGAGGGCTCTAGGCGTGATTTCTTGGCGGCAGGGGCTTTGTTCTTTCCGGCCTGCGCATACCGCATCTTCCTGCAGGGGGAGCACCGAAGCCGCCGCCCTTTGCCACCACCGCCGCCGCTCGATGCGGCAGAAGAAAGAAGTGGACGGAGCCTCAAGCCGAGGACTCCTGACTGTTGCTCTTCTGATGCCCCCTTCGGGTTTAAGCTGCCCGAGTGCTCTCTCGCCGCTGGTCTTAAGCCAAAAGCAGACTCAGGCGGGGGTGAGAAGGAGCGAGCGTAGATTCCATGGGCGGCCATTTTAAGGCGGCCCGTTAAGGTGGGAAAAAACTGACAGTTGGAAAAAAACTGACAGGCTGATTCACAAACTGACAGGCTGATTCACAAGAGGACAGGAGCCGACAGAAACAGACACACAGAACACACGTGAGAATAGAAGTAAGCTGAGAGAAATAAGGTAGAAATAAGGTAGAGAAATACAAGTAGCTTGGAGCCCTCTCACAAGCACTGCGCTCCCTGCTAGGCAGGAAGTAATACTGGGGATCTAAGATGGATTCCAGCCTCTACAGGAAGTGACATCATTTAGTCCTGCCTCCCTGAGTATAGGTTGGAAATCACCCAATCCAAGATGCCCGAGATCGCCTCCAGGAGAACCAGCAATTTTATGCCAAGGTATTTCCAAAGGTGAATTCCAACGTATGGATTGCTTTACTTGCAGGTGAGCAACTACACCAATAGCTTTTGGAACCAGAACCCACTTCTATGCTTCCTCTCTGGTCAAAGCAGGCAGTGATTGGAGCCCATGGAAACAATCTGGGTTGCTTTTGCACTTTCGCACGGTGACGCCTCTTTTTGAAAATTTCCTGCCATACACGCATAGCCGCACAGACATGCAAAAATGAACCCCCACAGCCAGGCCGATCATCCCACAACATGATCGGCTGCACCTGTGTAGCTACATAGCTACATAGGTGCAACATGCAAAAAAAGAAAAGAAAAAGGGGCCTCCCTGCAACCGCACAGGAACGGCAGCGAGATTCTCCCTGATCGTGGACAGCGTGGGGGAAGGGTGGAAAATAAAACACCTCCTGCCTGGCCATTCACAAGGGAGCCTCTCCAACTCAGAATTTTTCAAAAGGATGGCTGGCTTAGTGATTTTCGAAAATCCCAGGTTGAGGGAAATATAACCGGGCAGACTCATTTTGGGAAGGGACCTGTGCCAAGTCCCCTTCCCGCCCCCCCAAACAGTTTATATAGCATCCTACACCCATTATATTTGCCCTTTGAGGAATCAACCTCTCTTCCGAGGTCCGTTTGCAAAGAAACTCCCAGCTACTATCCCCCTCACTGAGAATAAACTGTAAAACCACACTCCCTCATCAGTGAGCACTGAACAGCTTAATGCTTTATTTTTCAGTGTATCTTTACTGAGCTCCGAGCTGGACGTCATTGCCATCTTGAGCGTTGTGACGATGCAAACCATCAAACTTCCCAAAGCCTCTTCTCCAAGCTCCCCCTGGCCGATCTCTTCCTTCCAGGTCTTACAACCCACACATGAGTGAATCAAATGCCTCTTTTGGGTTGCAGTCCACAGTCTGACAACGGCTGCTTTACATTATTCTGTTGTCCGACAAGCGGCAGTCAGTCAGCCTGGTCAAGATGGTGACCCGAGTCACAACTGCCAAGCTATCTAAACGCAGTTGGTTTCAGGCCTCTATCAACTAATCTGGCACGAACTGTGTCCTACTTTAGATGAAGACACACTTGATCAACCGCCCTTTTAATTACAGCCTCGATAACTGTGTTGCCGGCAAGCTGAGTGGCGCGCGCGAATAATGAGAAGGGTGATTTGCTGCGCAAATGACTCAGGGTGGCTTTCTAGAGACAAGAAGGGGATATGGCCTGGTCCAAATCAGGGGAGAGTCATAATGTTAATTTAGCACAGTGTAGTTAACTACTGAAAACCGCTGCATTAAATAAATCTGACGCCACCGACAAGAGAGAGAGCAATCTCAAAAGAGAAGAACGCAAAAGAGAGTAGGTAAGTTACAGCAGATGCAGCAATTTGCAACTAAGCAGGCATGGATTGGGCCATTCATATTACCGTCATGTAATACCCCCCACCGCCCAAAAAGGTTTGTGTTCTTCACAATCAAGTTGTGTTTCCCTTTTCCCTTTTCCATGCAATCAAGTGAAACTCAGAAAATGTTTTCTAGAAACAAAAAAACCCCATGAATGTGGGATTGCAGCCCTGCAAACACCCTGCATCCAGATGAAACACGCCTCCACACAGGATACGTTCAAGGTATTTTATCCGCTGAAGCAGGTACAATGTGCATTATTTCTTCATACAGAAGCAAACCAAGAGTCTCATACAAATTGTTATCCAAGCCAGTTCGTAGTTCAGCAGGACAGCCAGATGAGTTAAATCAAGATCTGACATTTGCGTTTGTTGCAACTGAAACTAATGCCAATTCAGCACAAGAGGCCAGAACACATTACGGCTTGGGTCCCACCCTAGACTTCCATTGGCGCAAAGGCAAAAATGATTTTACTAACCTCCCCAAATCTTTTCCTAGGGTTCCTTCATCTCACTGGAGCAGCGTCTCAGGGGTCATTTTGGGCTGCCACAAAGCACGGGGCGGGGGGGGGGGGGGGCTGTGACTTTGGAAATCTTGGACATCCATCCCTAAGGCAGACACAGCTAGAAGTACCCCCACCCCCGTCCCCCCGATCTCTTCCTCATCCCTTCCAAATCCACCCGACAATATAGAATGTGCAACATGGTGCCATGGTGATCTGAGATACCTGCCTCCTCTGCTTCATTGCCATCAGGTTTTTTTTGCACAACTGGACCATACGGGGAAGAGGTAAAGGAGGAGATGCCAAGAGGGTGCTGGGGGCAGCACCCTTTATCGGCATCCAGCTCCATTTCCAACTTTTGTGGCTACAGAAAAGGCAATTCCCAGCAGGAACCGGACATTTCCCCACTGAATGGACTACTGGTAAAAAGATAAGGAGGGGTTAATAAGTACTTCCTGCTTTTTTATGTGAACATGTACCAGTCTGATGGACAACGGCCTAGCTGAAGAGCGAGCACTAAAGAACCTTAATCCCAATAGAGGTGCTATTGGTGTGCGTGGTGGGATTGGGGGGGGGGGGTGGTCTGACCAGGGAATGCATCCCCACTAAAATCCCACTAGATAAATAATAATATAACAAAGTAATATATACCGTTTTGCGTATGAAATGCTAAATTACAAAACCAGTCAGGACTGCACTTCCATAGCTTGCACAGAAAAATCCTTCCTTCCCATTCGAAGGTTGGTCTGAAAGGAATTCAACGCATTAAGCTTTTTAAGCATTAAGGTTTTAAAATACCACAACCGTACCAGCAACCCCTTTAATTGAAAATTTCTCCCACATTAGAAACCATACCCCTTCTCCAGGGCACAGGCCTCTGCCAAAATGCACGCTACAGGGTCTTCACACTACAGGGCCTTCACCAGCAAATCTCTCCTGCTTTTCAGCAAGCTGAAAGTGTGGCTGTACTCCGTGTGGCTGTACTCAGAATAGTGACTCAGCAGAAATGCTGCTCTCTGATTGCTTGAGTGAGTCAAATCTACTCCCGTGACAAAGCCATCAAAGTAGCCTTTCTGATAGGGCAGTGATGGCGAACCTTTTCGAGACCGAGTGCCCAAATTGCAACCCAAAACCCACTTATTTATCACAAAGTGCCAACGCGGCTATTTAACCTGAATAACCCCCTCGAGCAGGGGCCAGCCTGCTGTAGCCTCCAGCAAGTCCCACATGCACCACTCTGCGCCTCTCTAGCATCTCTGCCGCCGCCGCTGCCCCCCCGGGCAGCAGCCACCTGGAGCACAGGCACCAGGCCCACCAGCCAAGTCCTCCCTGTTCGCTGAGGTGCATGCACCTCAAGTCCAGTGACCCAGGCCAGTCTAGATGTGTGTGGGGGGGATGATTCCCCCCACACATGACGAACTCTGTGTGCACATGCCCACAGAGAGAACTCTGAGTGCCACCTCTGGCACCCGTGCCATAGGTTCACCACCACTGTGATAGGGAATCTGAACTCACAGCAAGTCTTTGCCCAGCGGAAAGTTCAATAGCATCAGTCTTTTTATTGCCACAACATAGCATATCAAGAAGCAGAGCAAACAGCTGCATGAGAAGGGGTCACGACAGCGGGGAGGGGGCATAATTGCTCTCGGCAACCCAAGCCCACGGAATCTGAGTTGCTGCCGAAGGAGAAAGAGCAAGGGCTACTTAAAGCGGAAGCTATAACCCAGGCACTATTGCAGCTCTATAAATTTCACATTAAAATTGAGTTTCATTTCCTACCGTGAACGCAAATGCAACCACATACTGGAAACAGAAATTGTCAATAAATATTAAGAGGATGGAAGTTACGATCGCACTGCTAATGTACGCTTTCGGAGGTATAATTTTCACAAGACCAATAGAAATCAATCAACCACACACAAACAGAGTGAAAGCCGATTTTGGTCCCTACATGTTCCAAAGGCTTGAGACACGCGTGAAAATTATACACTCACCGTATATTTTTATTTATATATTTGATTCATTTCTACCTTGCCTTTCTCCCTAGTGGGGACTCAAAGTGGCTTACATCCATTTCCTCTTTTTAAAAGAAATCATCTTATTTCTGTGCCCAGGTAGGCAAGACACGCAAAAGGGATACCATGTGATACAGACTCGTGGTACAAAACTTTCAACCAAGAGCCAAGTTAATGGCCCAGATTCAAGAGCTATTTTAAGAACACTCAAGGGGATAGAACTCTTTCACCCATCCAGCTGACACCCATGATCTATTACAAACTGCTTTCGAAAGCCTCCTCAAAAATACGCTGCTATGGGGCACAGGAAGCTGCTGTTCAAGAAACAGATGCCCAAACTTGTTATGGGTGCCAGCAGTGGTGAGATTGAAATAATTTAACAACCGGTTCCAGTGGTGGGATTCAAGTAATTCAACCACTGGTTTGTTTACAAGCACTATTTTAACAACCGGTTCTGCCGAAGTGGTGCAAACCTGCTGAATCCCGCCAGGGGTTTTAAATCCAGAGGGCAGCCAATGAGATGAACATGCAGCTGATGTCATTAAGGTGGCCAACCCATCAGGAACCTCAGATTAGTAAAAGCACCAGGCGGAAGAAGAAACATCACCGGCATAACTACCCCAAGCCATGAACCCCCAATAGGTGTATGCATTTTGCAAAATTAACTCTCCCCTCCAAAAACACCTGAAAAATACATTATTGGTATCTGGGGTTCTCCTGAAAAAAAAAATGGCAGCAATTTTGGTAGCCGAAAAGTAGATCCAAACCATGCCAAAATTTTCCAGCACGGTTTATTTATTTATTTTATTTATTTATAATTAGTCTTGTATACCGCCCCTCCCCCGAAGGGCTCTGGGCGGTGAACAACATGATAAAAACAATAATTACAATACCCCCATTAAAACAGATTAATAACAATGCATTGCAGTGGCGTCCAACATAAACACAGACTTCAGAGCTCTGTTTGAGAGGCTGTGGAATGTCGAGGAACCTGTCCAATTACTGAAGGGTCGCCCACTGGTAAGGTCGGGGGAAGAACTGTCATCCTCTGGAGTAAATTCTGTTCACCTGGATCATGTCAAATGTGACTGTCATGACTCCTAGAGGTTTGGACAGGAAGAGAAGGGAAGGCCGTTCTTGGATTTTTATCACTGTGAACACCATCGTGATGACCTTCTGGGTCTTGTCCTCTAGCACGAATAGTTGCCCTTGACCGTGTCGATCATTACCCTTAGGTGAATGAGCTGTTGGGTAGGTTGCAGATGGATCCTTCCCAGAATCACGAGGAACTGTGGTCTTGTAGGACCTGAATGGTCATGGATCTTATAGTAGGTCGCCCAATAGGGGTGTATGTGTCGCAGGAGTATTATGGGACCTAGAAGCAAATATCGAGAGGACGCTCGGGCAGTGTGAGACTGTTGAATAGATATATGTAGATGAGTCCCCGTGAGGTCCAGTGAAGTGAGGATGTCTCTTGGGCGGAGAGCTTCGGCGATGGGCCTCAGAGATTCCATCTTGAACTGATCAGATGGATGTACTTGTGCACGATAGTAAGATAGAGGAACACCCGCCAGTCTCCGTTCTCCTTCGGCACCATGAAAAGTGTGAGTAATGGCCAGAGGCCTTCTCTGATGGCGGTACCGCTTCTATGGCCTGGGTGGCCAGGAAATGATCGACGGCGGCACAAATACTAACCACCTTCTCTGGTCTGGAACTGATTGAAGAGAGGTAGAAGTTGGGTGGAGGAAGGTGATGAAATTCTATAGTGCAGTCTAAGGACACTACCTCCTGGGACCACGCAACGAAGTGGTCTCCTCTCCACTGAGCCAGAAGATGAGAAGGCGAGCTCCTACCGGTGAATCGATAGAGTCAGGATCGAGGAGTGACTTCCATCCTAGGAGCCTGTCAAATTGTGTTGGGGTCTGAACTCACCCTTCCTACTAAGGAACCTCTAGGTTGCCAGTTTGCAGTTGTTTTCCCTGGCAGGGCGCTGAAGTACTCCTGGGTGCGGATTAGTTCTGGGCCAGGAGGGGGAGCTCTCTGGATGAACAGGCTAGGGCATGGTCTCTTTTATGGACTTGGTTCCCACTAAGATGTCATCAAGTTTCTTGTCGAACGGCCTACCCCCCTGGACGAGTAGGCAGTCACAATAGATTTAGACAGATTGTCCGCCCACCGGGTCCTCAGCCAGGCGTTTCTCCGTGCGCCCACGGTGGAGGCCATGGAATCCGCTATGCAAGAAGCTGTTATTCTAACTATTTCCAGACCGCCCCTGATGCCACGGCTTTTGGGGGGTAGAATTTCCATGACTCGGTCTAGCCAGCTAGGATGGCTCTGGTTACAGTGGAGGCAGGATCGATGGTCTTCATGACCAAGGCGAGGACTAATGGGAGCACCTGAGTGCGGCCTCAGATCTTTATAGAAGGGATCCTTGGGGTTGCGCTCCCTGTCCTCAGGAGACAATCCTGAGGATTGAACGGCCACCACGGAGGTAATTACTAATAGGACTTTGAGGAACTCTTCCACAACTCGGGCACCACATAAGGCTTGTGTGCATTAGACAGGAGGTGTTTGTTGGAGGCCGGGGTCTCCCATTCCTTCTTAATAAAATATTCCGGTAAGGGCAGGGTGGACTTAGATGGTTCATTCTGTGGAAGAAGGTCTTGCTGCCTTAGGACAGCCTAAGATGTTAAGTGCCGGACCGCTGTCGGAGGGTAGAGGGATCTCGGACTCCTGTAACTCCAGAGCTGCCACAGTTTTGGCGAAGAGGAATTCCAGGTCCTCTTGGTTGAAGTCCTAAAGGACTGATGAGAGAAAGAGGTCATAAATTCCTCATAATCAGAAGGGCTCACTAAGGAAGTGGGATCCCGCCCTTCTGGGTGGCTGCCTTCTCCTCCTGTTGAGGCCTGATGGAGCGCATGCTCAGGGGGCCTAGGTAACCCCTAGTATGTCTTTGGAGCGGAGCAGGCAGAGTTGTTGCAATAGAGGTAGGTGGATCGCCAGTAACCCTGGATCCCCTGCCCTGGGTTTCATAGGCTCCTCATTGTTGGAAAAGCGCTCTAAGGAACTGGGTTCCAGCCCTTCCGTGAAGGCTTTCTTCTCCTCCTGCTGAGGAGTGAGGGAGCACGTGCTCAGGGGACCTAGGTAACCCCTAGTCTGCCCTTGGAGCGGAGCTGGCAGAGTTGGTGCATTAAACGGAGGTGGACTGCCAGTAATCCTTGATCCCCTGCTCTGAAGGTAGCACTCAATGTGTTCCTGAATGACCCTCTGGAATACTGGGAATTCAGGGGAGGGAAGGACTGCCATTCCCTAGTAGAAGGATGGGCCAGTTGTCTCTCTGAGTTGGGGAAATTCCCTCCCCCTCCGCGTGAACGGACTTGCCTGCGTGAAGAGGAGGACAAATGTGCAATGGGACTGCCGCTCCGAAGTTCCCTGCTGAGC
Organism: Sphaerodactylus townsendi; assembly: GCF_021028975.2. Lineage (NCBI taxonomy): Eukaryota > Metazoa > Chordata > Lepidosauria > Squamata > Sphaerodactylidae > Sphaerodactylus > Sphaerodactylus townsendi. The sequence continues at coordinate 146,518,052 of NC_059427.1, read as the reverse complement.
GATCCGTGTGAGAGTCTTCTGGCAGTGCGTGTGAGAGCACTAGCCTCCCCTGCTTCGCGGGAGGCTCTGGCTGGATGTCCACGCCTGTGCGTTTTCTGTCAGATGCTGAGCAGATGTAGTGCGCCAAGCTATTGGCTGCCTCTGAGGCAGTCTTACTTATTGCGGCTGAAGCTCCGGAGGAGGAGGTGAGGCGGCTGGGGGGGGATACCGCTTCCTCTTGGAGGAAGCCCTAGTGGCTTCTGCGCCCCCTCCCCATGGGAGGTCTCCCTAGAAAGGGAGAAGTTCTGATCCGCCATTTTGGTGGGAACGGAGAATTGGGCGGGAAGGGAAGAGCGGAGGGAGAAAGAGACTCCCCAAGCCTCCACACACGCACACACAATAACAAGAATACAAGGTAACACAAGGGAGAAGAAAAACTCACAAAAGACGACACTAGAAATAATTTTTGGAAGAAAGCTAAGGAGTCCGAAGGATCTGTGCACTCCCTGATCAGGCAGGAAATAGAACTGGAGATAATTGGAGTCCTAGCCTGAACAGGAAGTGATGTTTTTGATCCTGCCTCCCTGAAATGGGGTGGAAATCACCGACCGAGAAGGTCTGTAAGGTTGTTTCGGTTTCCTGACAGCCTGAAGTCAACCTTGAGTCTACATTCCTCCATCTGGGCATTGCGCCCAGGCCAATCTTTATCTCTGTCTTAACCTTGCTGCGTGCTTGCCATCTTTGGCTTTTGATCTGTGTGAATCTCTGTCTTTGTGGGAACAGTGGGATGAGAAAGCAGGGTTGTTTTGGGTTTGGGTTTTCGCAGGAAAACATTTGCCCGTAAAAGCGGCCAAGCTGGGGGAGGTCTGGTCAGATTCCACATTGTCTGTAGAAGATCATGATTGCCAGTCGATAAAGAGCTTTTAAAGTTAATGTTGACCTGGACTTTTCTGGTTCCTTACATTATGTGGAATCTGACCAGACTCCCCACCCCCACCCCCCACCCCCAGCAGCCGCTTTTACGGGCAAATGTTTTCCCGCGAAAACCCAAACCCAAAACAACCCTGTTTTCTCATCCCACTGTTCCCACAAAGACAGAGATTCACACAGATCAAAAGCCAAAGATGGCAAGCACGCAGCAAGGTTAAGAGATAAAGATTGGCCTGGGCGCAATGCCCAGATGGAGGAATGTAGACTCAAGGTTGACTTCAGGCTGTCAGGAAACCGAAACAACCTTACAAGGTCTCCACCTCCAAGAGAAGTATAGTGTACCACCTGTAAGACAAAAGGCAGGCAGGAATTTATACAGAAAGCTAAGAGATATAAAGTCCAAAACTGACCTCTCCATTTCCAGACATCTTTGCCTTGTTGGGCAATTAGTTGTTAGAAAAGATCTGTAGGTTAGGTGAAGCAGCAGGGGTTCAGAGCATTCCGACTCATTTATGCCCATCCATGAGGCCATGCAAGGAAGTTGGCTCCTTTTTTATAACCCCATATCCATTTTTTATCGTTTCGCCACAAGTACACAAGGGATCAAGCCTGCAGAAAACACTCGGGGTAACTCTGCATGTTGACTCACTCTTGAGGGTCAGTTTTAAACACTGCAGCCCTCCCAAGATCTTGGGAAGGGTGGTGTTAAAACTTAAGACAGTATATATGGGAATTTCAGGAGGTCTTGTATGTGGGCACCCCGCACCAGACCCACACTCACTCAGCTTCATCTAGGGCTAGTGCATCATTAACCATTAATCCCTGCCAGGGGACAAAGAAGGAAAAGCTCCCACATAAGACCATCCCAAAAAGTGCCAATGCAGCTCTGCTGATTTCGGCTCCAGAGCTTTCTAATAAAGCTGACCCCCCACGCAGAGTCCTAATTGTTATAAGGCAGTAAAATATGCTGAGCTGTTCTGCTCCTTCCTCCGCAGCGTCACAATTGCAGGCTTCATGTTCACTAAACTAAATTCAGCCTAGGACACCGTAGGAAGTGAGTCCTCTGTCCACAAGCAGCTCCTTCTGCTGTTTAGTAAACAGGCTGACAGCCACCAACACAAGATGCTGGGTCTGGAAATTTATGACCGAATACGCACTCTGAATTATCTCAATAGTCTGTTTTGAAGAATCGCTACAGCTTGTAAACAGGACTTTAAGAGGCGTACCAGGCACGCGCATGATGTTATTCACATTGATTTTAACTCTTCTCCAGCCAGAAGACTACTAGCTGCTGTGGAGTTAAACAGGTTTGTGTCCGATACAATAGTACACGGAGACAATTCTAATAATCCATGTTGGCCTTGTTTTAATTGCTTTTAGAGGAATGTTAAAATAAGATCATTATTGTTAATTACAAACTCAACACTGGAAAGATGATTATTTCTTAGGACTTTCCATTTATACTAAAGAAAGAAAAGGTTAGAAATAAGCTCTAGTTCTCATTCTTGCAGAGAGAAAACATGAATGCACAATTGGTGTAGAAATCAAATCAGAGATATCAAAATAGAGCAACAGCATGCACTATTTGCTTAAAGGGCTGAATTCAAGATTATTGGATGCCTGGGGCAAACAAATTCACAGATGCTCTTTCACGAACAAGCCTAGCTAGTTTTTCACAATGGCGAAAGCTTTTATTTATATATATATATAAATATATATAAATAAAAGCTTTCGCCATTGTGAAAAACTAGCTAGGCTTGTTCGTGAAAGAGCATCTGTGACTTTTATATATATAAAATTTCTAAAACGCCCGCTCCCGAAGGGCTCTGGACGGTGTACATTGATTGACAGCAGTTTGGACATAGGAAAGTGAGTGCCTACATTTTCTTTTACCAATTAGGCACTCGACCAAAGTCTAGTTCACACACTTCTTGAGAGCCTATTTAATTCTCCTTGCATGAAAAAAAAAGCTCAAAACGAAACAAACCTAAGCCCACCAGTGCTTTTCGTAGCCTCTTTTTCTCAAACTGGAGGCCAAGAGAATAAAGAAAGCAGGAATCTCATTTCACTGCTGCAAGAGGCAGAAAATTTAAAAAACAGAGCAGGCCCAAGCGAAATCACATCCAGTTTTTGTTTTTTTAAGATGTAAATGGAGAATTGGAGGCATATTCTCAGCTGAACTTCAAATGGCACGGGATTTTTCAGTCACTGCAACTACTTGGACATACCTGGCATAAGGAAGTGGTCTGACTAATGTTTGCATTCTTATCATGTTTTAGTAAAGGGAAGGGAGTGAAAGTTGCATCTCTGCCAAGGGTAGAAACACTCCTAATAGTTTGCACCAAACGGCTTGCAGTAGAGATACTGATTCTTCTTAAAACCATCAGCAACAACAGTCAATGAATATACAAAAAATGACCCTGGGTTCTACATTGAGATCAGAAATCATCAAAGTCTGGTCAGCCTGGACAACATCTTCCAAGTTTTTAAAGGGGCTTGTTTGCGGCAGCATTTCTGCAAGTTTATGACTCCTTGTTTTTTGTTTTGTAATAGTTACTGGGCACGTTAGCAGCAGTGTGTTAGCAACAGTGTTTGCATTAGTTTATGACGCCTTGGTTTATGCTCTGTATACATTTGTGATGACTGTTTAGAAATGGAGTTTGTCAATTTCGGGGTCGTTGTATAGGTCACAGTATGAAACAGTGTATTTGAATTTTATGACAACCACACTATTAATGTTGTTATCAGTGATTTTGTTTCCAAAAAGAGATAATGGAATTTTTTGTATATTCACTGACTGTAGTAAGTAGTTGACTGTTTTAAGAAGAGGAGTTTGGATTCATATCCTGTCTTTTTCCTCTAAGGAGACTCAAGGTGGCCTACAAACTCCTTTCCCTTCCTCTCCCCACAACAGACACCTTATGAGCTGAGAGGGGGCTGAGAGAGTCCGGAGAGAACTGTGATTATCCCAAGGTCACCCAGCAGGAATGTAGGAGTGCAGAAAAACATCTGGTTCACCAAATAAGCCTCTGCCATTCAGGTGGAGGAGTGGGGAATCAAACCCGGTTCTCCAGATTAGAATCCACCTGCTCTTAACCACTACACCACGCTGGCTCTCAAAGAACGACTGTTGGTATTTACCCATGAAAGATCACTTTCCTCTGAGTGGAAGGAGGACACCCGGGTGTTTTCTAGTTACCAGTCAGGGTGTCAGGATCAAACTTCTGCTTCCTAGAGACTCTGGAACACGCTCACTTGTCCTCCAGTTCTGGTTACTCCGAAAAGCAGTCTTAAATTCCACATTGATTCACTACCCTTCAAATAGCATGCTCTATCAGAGAAAGAACTGGGTAAAAGGAGAGCAATGGAAAAGTGTTTCAATAATATGACCTGTTAAAGGACATCAACTAGGAAGCACAACAAAGATAAAAATGTACAGTAAACAGTTGCTTGGCAAACGATGAAAGAAAGGCAACGATGATTTGGGAGGGCAGATGTCCTTTTCTGCTCAAAGGAGACTGATCTTCCACGGGTCAAGTATCAACTGTCATTCTCTCTTTGAGCTCGAGATATCTGGGTGACCTCCCCAAGCAGTGTCACTACTGATTTTCTGGGTGGGCATCGCTTTCTGGATCAAGTATACGCTGGAGTACTCCGTGCCCAAACTTTGCAGCCACAGCACTAAATGAGTTAAGTCTATAGTGCCTAATGAAGCTAGAGAGACCTTTGTTGCAGATCTACAAATTTATTTATTTTTATTTATTTATTTCTCCAATTTTTATACCGCCCGATCCCCAATGAATGTTGTTGCTGAATGCAGTGTTGGTCGAAGCATTGAAAATGGTATTGTGAACGGAAGAAGCTGTAATTTCAAAAGGCACCGGACTCTTTTGAGCCTTATAAGCCTCGGCGATGCATTCCCTAAGACATTTGCTTATGGCAGCTGCTGAAATTCTAGAGCCCTTATTAGGGTTGGAAACAGAAATGAGTAGCAACTCAGACTTCCTAGGCTTTTGCCCTGATTGTAAATGTTTTCAGCAATCTTCTGATGTCTAAATTTATGCCAGTAAAGCTCCTTTGGATGCTGAGGTTCTGGATAGAAGGTAGCAAGGAATATTTCCTGTTGTCTGTGAAATGAAGAATTTACTTTAAGAATGAAGGTAGGGTCTGTGCAAAGAATTACTTTGTCTTTATGAAAGTCGCAAAGTTCAGGTTTGACTGAAGGAGAACTTAACTTTGAAACCCTCCTGGCTGACGTTACCACCACAAAGATGGTTTCTAAAAAAAGATGTTTTAGAGATATATCGGCAATGGGTTCAAAGGGGTGCTTAGTTAAACCAGCCATGCAGAACTGTATGCAAATGCCAAGTAGGAAAGTGATGTCTGACGGGTCCATCCTTGAACGCTGCCCTTTTTAGGAAACTCTTGACGTGAGGATGGTATGATAAACGCCAACCCTCCAACTCAGGAACTACAGAGAAAATTTTGTGTGCTGTCTCCTAAGGGTGGCTGAACAAAGCTATGCTGTCCTGAAGGGATCCTAACACCTTGATTTCTGGTTGAAGTGGATCCACCTTCTTCCTTTGGCACCACCTAACAAAGACCTTCCAGGTGGTGTTGTAAATGTTCTTTGTTGACTCTCTTCTGGAACCTAAAATGGTATCAGTGACTTCAATACTATAGCCATGAGATATCAGCTCCCTCTTTTTGCTCTCCAGGCGGTCAAATTCTGGATGGAGAATAGGTCCTCATCAAAGAAGATCTCTGACCTTGGGGATCTGAATGGACATCTGAAGAGACATGCAGAACCACAGTCAGAAAGGCAGCCAGAATCACTTCTTCCTGTATCTTCCAAAGCAACCTGGGGATTATTGGCAGCGGAGGAAAGGCATACAGTAGTCCTGCCGGCCAGTTGGTTGACAGGGCATCCATGGCTTTTGCCGCTCAATGATAAATCCGAAAGAAAAATGTGGGGACCTGTTTGTTGAGATTGGAAGCAAAGAGATCCAAGACCAGGAGTCCCAGCTCCTGGGTGATCTGAGCAAAGACTTCTCAGATATGTTTTGGCTGCCATTTGTACAAGGACATGTTTGATGTTTGAAGTGGCAGAAGACGAGGAATATTGCATGCAATTCCAGCTGGTTTATAGGCAGACACGACTCAAGGCTCAACCGAGACCCCTGAACCAGGGATCCCCAGCCCACTAGGGTGGCATCTGTGAATATTTGTTTGGTTGTACTTGTCCAGCAGGATTTTCCCTGAGATAGGTTCGAGGATTTTGTCCACCACAGAAGACTTACTTTGACCAGTCGAGGGACTATCACTGACCTGTGGATTTTGTGGGTGATTTGATGTTGGAAGGGCTGGATCAGTTGTTGTAGGGATCAAGAATGCAAACAGCCCCACTGAACTGCCTCAGAACAGGCGATGAGAAAACCCTTCAGACTGGCTAAGGCCATCAGAGAACTCAATCTGTGGTTGGCTACCACCTTTATCTTGTCTCATGATTTCCTCACCTTCTCCAGTGGAATGAAGTGCTTGCAGACTAATGTGTCTATCATCATGTCTAGATGTTCTAATCTCTTAGAGGGGACCACCAAGCTCTTCTTGTGGTTCACTAGGAACCCATGATGTTCCAGAAATCGAATGGTTCACTGAAAGTCCAAAATGGCTTGCTGATGCAAGATCTTATCAAGATGTCATACAGGTGAAGGAACAGGCCTTGTTCTTTGAGGATCACTATCAGGTTAATTAATACCTTGGAGAGAACTCTGAGCGCTGGGCAGAGGCCAAATGGTAGTGCACAAAATTGAAAACAATAATTTTTTGATGCCAAATCAGAGGAATCACCAGTGGCCCTCAAAAATAAGGATACGCAGATAAGCCTCGGTCAGTTTGATTGTAGAGACTTGGTGACTGATCTGAGGGTTTCCATTCTGAGGTAACAGAGTTTGACAAAGCTATGTACTGTTGAAGGCTTTCATGGCCGGAATCCTCTGAAGACGCCAGTCACAGATGCAGGCAAAACGTCAGGAGAAAATTCTACTAGAACACTGGTGGCGAACCTTTGGCACTCCAGATGTTATGGACTACAATTCCCATCAGCCCTTGCCAGCATGACCAACTGGCCATGGTGGCAGGGGCTGATGGGAATTGTAGTCCATAACATCTGGAGTGCCAAAGGTTCGGCACCACGGTACTAGAACATGGCCATACAACCCAGAAACCACACAACACCCCATTTGACAAAGCTGTTTACGAACTTTCGGTCAAGGGTGGCATGCCAGTCCAAATTTCTCTTGGGGACAGTGAATAGAATGGAATACACTCCGGTTCCCCTGAGAAAAAGAGGGACAGTTTCTACTGCCTTTACCTATATGAGACAGTGGATAGCTTCAAGAGTTCTTGATCTTTTGATGGAGTTATTTGATATGGGGGACAGTTGGTTTGCTCCAGCAGCAGAGAGAGAAATTCTATCATACAGCCAGATGACACAATCTCCATTATCCATGAATCTACGTTTGACTCAGCCCAGCTGTCCCAAAATAAGGCCAGTCTGCCGCCTACCGGAGTCGACCTGGTGTCTCGCCTTGGAGGACTTATTCTCCCGGTCATTTCTGTTGTTTCTCTGTTAGAATTTACAGTTGGGGAATACCTGTCTGGATGATTGTTGAACTGAGTTCCAGGAGGACCTTTCGTAGTCACGCTTGAACATGTTGGGAGCAAAAGGGATAATAAAATGCAGGTCTTTTGTCAAATCTCCTGAAGATGTGGTTTACCCTTAGTTTCAACTAGGATCTGATTTAGCTCATCTCCGAAGAGTTCATTGCCTCAGAATGATAAGGCTGTAACCAAGGTCAGCTTGCCAAGCTCAAAGCCAAAGGATTCTTCTGGTCACAGGTGCAGGGGATATAGCCCTGGTGGAAAAGGTTAGGGCGTCCAGAGTAGCGCCAGCTGAAAAGGTGGCTGTTCTTAGGATCCTACTGACTCCCTCAATCATACTTCTGTTGTTCTCTGGCAGAAGCCCCAGTAACTTCCAGGACCAGACAATGGCCAACCTGGAGATAATAGAAGCCATGATTGAAGCTTTAATTGACATTGCGATGGCCCATGGGTCCTGCAAGAGATCTGGCCAGCCTTGCGATCTAATGCAACCTTAATCTGTCCCTCTCCATCTTTTGATACCAAGCCCGATGACTGAAGCATCTAAAAGGGGGACTTGCAAGAGTTCATTCGTGTAGTTAGGCCTTACATATAATTTCCTAATGAAAGCAGGGAACTGCCTTTTCCCACTCTTTTTTAAGTTGGACCTCAAAAAATTCAGGAAAGGGAAAACCCTTTTGAGGGGCAGAGGTACTGGGAAAGAATTCCTCCTCGCTCTTGTGTTTTGATTTAATGTTTTTTTTTTAGGGGAATCCTCCCAGCCTCCCCAGTCAGCCTTAAAGTTCAGGACAGCAAGAGCCTTGGTCAGTAAGTTCTGGTAATCCTCTGCCTTAAAAAAGAGATTGTTCAGGGACCTGAATGTCTTCTGCCTCCTCCTCACCAGAGAAGCATTGCCCCTCTTCACTTTCATCCTCCTCATCTCCAGAAAAGTCAGATAATTCACACTCTGGACTAATGCCTGGGTCTCTTTTTAGCTGCTTTAGTTAGTCAGCCAGAGGAATTGCCTTGTGTTTTATTAAGGGGAGAGTTAGTCCTAGCCCATTTCCCCGTTGTCTTGCAAATTTCTCAAGCGCTGTCTAAAGAGATCGGACATCTCCTCCCTAAGGGCACCTCTAATGAAGCCTATTACCTCCTTATTGAGTCATTTACCCCAGCCATTCAGCGGGTGGGTCTCACTATGAGACTGAACAAATGTCAGTTTTGGATGCCTGCGGAGATTTACTTGGGACACAGAATGGGAATATCACCCCAATGTAGGACAATGTGGTGGCAATCCAAAATTGGGAGGCCCCCATGGACAAAATGGCAAGTTTCCTGGGAGTGGCAAATTACTACAAATGGTTCATCCCAGACTTTGGGACAACAGCGGACTTTTCTGCCTCACCAAGAAATCCCTGCCAAGCTTGGACCCCTGCCTGGCAGACTACTTTTGAGCAGTTAGAAAGGGAATTGATCTCCCAACCTGTTCTCAAAGCTCCTGATTTTGACAAGCGTTCTTTGTTGCAACTGATGCCTCTGACTCCGGAATTGGGGTGGTTCGAGGGAACAAGACATCCTATAGTAGATCTCAGCAGGGAACTTATCCCTCGGGAGAAAACCCTATCTTCAGTGCAAAAGGAGTGTTCGGTAACTGCATGAGTACTACGGGGGTGGGGGTGCAAAAATTTACCCTCCTAACAGACCACTCACCTCTTCATTGGCTGCAAACCAGGAAGAGCTCGAACACACAGCTGCAGAGGCAGTCATGGAAGATTCAGGTATTCAACAGGCAGACTGAACATCTTGCTGGAAGCAACAGTGTGGTTGCAGATTTCCTTTCCAGGAAGGACATAAATTAAGTGGATTCACTCCTAGATGTAGTATTATGCTACAGGACTTGTGTGTATATTCTGAAAAGCAAAGCATGCTAACTTGTAGTTGTCCTAAAACAGATTTGTTGGGATTCGCACAAGAGAATCTTCTGCTGGAATTGGTTGTGGTGGGTCTTCCGGGCCACCTTGTCTGGCAGGGATTTCCTGGTGAGGCAGAAAGGGGTCCGCTGTTGACACTCAGCTTGTATATCAATGGCTGTCTTCAAGCTATATATTATTCTTCTGATTCATGCCAGGTAGGCTGTAGAAACCCAGAAGCAGTGCCAGAAGCAGTGCCCCGAGCCAGTTTTAAAGTAGATGGTGGTGGAAAATACCATCAAGTCACAGCTGACTTATGGTGACCCCGTAGGGTTTTCAAGGCAAGAGACCTTTGGAGATAGTTTGCCACTGCCTGGCTCCACACAGGCTGAGAGAGTTCTGAGAGAACGGTGACTGGCACAGCGACTGACACAAGCCCTCTCTCCAATCTGACAAGGCGGATTCTCAGAAGCTGTGGCTTTTGGGACCAGGGCGGGGGCCATGCTCAGTGAGGAATATGGCTGTCGAGTCCACCCTCCATGGCAGACATTTTCTCGGGGGGGGGGGGGGTTCAGCCCCCCCCATGGAAGTTGACAACCCCATTAAAGGCATCCATTTTGATCCACCATCCAAGTGAAATTTGAGGGGGTTAATATTTTTTAAGAGTTCAAAAGAGTTCAGGAAACTTGACAACCACAGCTTCAAGGGCCAATGCAGATCAGCTCCACCTTTGACATCACTAGTAATGGCAGAGAAAGGTATAAAGAAGCGCCAGTGGCTACGGAACCTTCAGTGGGTCTGTCTGTCCAGCCAGAGGCACATGTAACCTGAAAAGAACCCAGCCAGGTGCAAAGAGATCCACTTACAGATGTCCAAAACACTGAATCAGAATGCATAAAAGTTCTGGATTGAGACACCAGTTTCTGCGGCCCCGTGCTCCAAGTGAGCCAGTCTTGAATGCTCAGGGGACCATTGATGCACTTCACTCTCTAGGATTTTCAGGTAATCTTCTACCAAGTTTAGGATAATTGCTACTTTGCTTTCTAGGCTGCTGAACACGGTGAAATGCCTGCAGCATTGGATTCTGCTCTGAAAGAAGGATCAGAGCAAGGCTTCAAGTTCCATCAAACTGGCAGTTTCCTGTGGATTCCAGATCCCAGGACAAGATCTGGAGAGCCACAACCCCTCCCTTCAAAAAATCAAGAATCCATAATGACCCATAGAACAGATGTAACCTGGAGTTGCTTGCCTCCATATGACTGTCATTCCACTGTCCGCCACTCGAGGTCTTGCTTTAGCTGTGGACTCCCCTCCATTCTTTCAAGGGTACAAGTTACAGATTTTTAATAATGCAGGATGCCTGACTGAAGGAACTAAGAACAAGATCTTCCCAAAGATACCGATGGCCACAATCACAGAGCTTTGCACCAGAGCCACTGCCTCGATTACCTTCTTGCTGTCAGGTAGAACAGGAAGTGTGCCTTTGACCAAGCCAGTGATTGTTTCAGGTGATGGATGACTTGACTCTTCCGGTAACACAGCAGAAACCTGCGGCTTGACAGATACAGGATAGTATTCTTGTATATCAATGGCTGTCTTCAAGCGGGAGGGAGACCTGATTGAAAAGTCAAGGTAGGGACTGAAGCGAATGTCCTGGGTCTGGAAAGTTGCTTCTGTGGAGATGGTGGAGCTGAAACTTGGACAACTCAAAATACTGGTTCCGAAACAAGAATCTGAGGAACCATCTGCAAGATGGACAAATGGGGACACACTATGAGACCTCTCAGCTGAAGAGCCTCCCATATCATCTTCAGAGTCTTCATCAAACATGTCCTGAAACTTCAGGTTAGTTCCCAAACAATTTTTTTTGGGGGGGGGGGGGCGCGGGGCGCGACGACTGTGTGGATATAAAGGAAAGCATTTGATGTGATGGAATGGATTGGCATCAATAGCCAGCATATATTTTGTGCCAGGATATAGATCATCAGAGGTAGAAAATCCCAAGAGTTAAGATAGTCTTCCTCACCCACTGCTCAGCGGCTTTTATTAACCAGATTCACAGAAATATGTATAGCCACAACGATACCACAGACATCAGTTGTGTTGCCTAGTGATATTTCCAGACTGCTGGCTCCAGTAAACTATTCTGATGTATCTGTCTGGGTGACGGGTTTAACATTGTTTGGGTCTCATCTCTTGCAGTCACTATGCAATCTGGACAGGGACCTCTTCAGTTCAAAAAGAGGATTTTCTGGTACCTGTCCTCTCAGTTGGCTTCTGTACAACAACACCGTTGAGGACATGGGACTTGGAGAATATCTTGGGAGTCTAGTCTACCACCTGACGTGAAAGCTCTCGTTCATTCTAACTGTTCTGTAGTCTGCCAACCTCTTGTCTTATGTCTGAATAAGAAGTTTCCTGAGTCACAGGATGCTCTTGTCATCATATGAGTGGCCACCAAGGTTCTGATGGACAGAGGCAAGGCTTCATGACATCTTCTTTATGCTGCATCACTCTTATATTGATGACATCTCTGCGTGAACACATGCCATTCTGAGGGGCAGCCACCGCTGAAGGCAGGCTAGAAACACGGGCATCAACTACCAGCCCCTTAAAACAGACCAGAAATCTTGTGGAGAAAAGAATATGGTTTGCTAGCATGCCTACATGCAAAAACACTGACTGTTACAGGCCGTCCACTTTTTTCCTATAAAAAAGCTTGGGAAGAGAAATATGGAACATCTCTTTGGTTCTAGAAAATACCTGGTCCTCTTGGGGGGTGGGGGTTTAAGTTGCATGATTTTCAGAGCAGACACCTAAAGGATTTTAGTATTCAAAACAGCAGCAAAAGAAAATCTTGTGAGAACAGGCAGTGGGATTGTTGCCCCCTCGGAGAAGATAATTGTTCAAGACCTTTGCCTTTTTCTTCCTAGACCCAATCTGAGATAATTGATTCAATGGTGAATTCATTCTCATGTCTGTGTGCAAAGGAAACAGAATGGCTGCTTAATCGGGCTAGATGACCTTTCCTAGCTACTTCGGTGGTCTAAGAGGAAATATGGAAGGATTGCTAGAATCTAGGCCAGGGTTCCCAATGTGGCACCTACAGATGTCATGCCAACACCTTTCCTGATACCTAAATGCCTAAGGTGGGAATATTAGATGGGCATTTGCCCAGCACAGCTTTGACTGACTGTGCAGATAAACCACTATTCGTAATTACTGCACAGCAATCTAGGGTCGTCCTTGCCTCCATACTTCAGAAATTAACAGATGTTCAAGACCACACAAATATTCTCCTGACACATTACACAAATCTGTTTCCAAACCAAACAGACCATTTATAAGCGCATTTCTTTGCCTGCTTCACTGGAACCTCTAATCTTCCATTTTTATAAATATCTTTTTGATTGATTTCAAATACAGCCAAAGGTAACTGCCTTAGAACTCCTACCAAGTCCTTTACTTCCTTTCCAAGACATTAATTATTTCCTTGTGGCACTGTCCATACCAACTACCTGGACACGTTTCATAAGGGCAATATGCCAGACATAGTCAAAGCTGGGGAAATAAGAAGCAGAATTTCTGCAGATTAGGTTACAAAGTATATTTAATAAAGTGCTTTAAATCACCAAGGCAAGATTTAAAATTATTCAAAATCAATTATGTTTTGGAGAAACCAGGGAGGGTAAAATATTCCAACTGCCACAAAAGGGGGGAATTGTTTGATTCATTCATGTATTGCAGGGGTGGGGAATTATTTTTTCCATGGGGCCGCATAAGAAACAGAAAATATTGTGGAGGGTCAGGGCTGTTGGGGGGTTTAGGCGCGAGTCTCCCCGCTATAGCCAGCAGCCAAGGCAACCGCTTCATGGGCTTTCATAAAGCATGCCTCGCTCCCCAGCAAGGCAGGGGGACCAGTCAGGGTCATCCGGCGGGCCGGATGTGGCCCGCGGGCCGTATAATGCCCAGGTCTGATGTATTGTGTACTTTTGTATGGTGGAAGGTTTTGTGTTTATATTGTTCTAGATTATTAAGGCACTTTATTTACTTTTTCACCTTACTAAGTAAATAGTTTTGTTCAACACAGGTGTTGTTGTATGGGTACATTGATTGTAGTAGCAGTAGGACTGGCAGTGTTTTCCACATTTATAACTGATATCTAGTATGCTAGTCCTAATCATTATTGTTATATGACCTGGAGCCACCCTGCTGGTTCTCGTGGGCCTTGGCTGAGACTTTGTCCATGTAAACAAGGATGTGACAAGAGAGGATATGCTGTTGAAAATGTCAGATAGCCTGAAGTTCCAAAATGATGTTTGGACACTGCTCTTGAGGGACCAGGAGCCCTGTGTGGGTTTGTCTAGCAGAGCGGCTTCCCACATGAACAGGCTGGAGTCCGTGAAAAGCTGCAGGAGGTCCCTTTTCACACAGGGAAGGCGTTCAGGGGGTGCTCTGTGTTGATTCACCAGCTCAGGCGCCATCTGACTTCCAGCATTAAGGTTAGGGACTTGCCCTGTCTGCTGGCAATGTCAAGTTGAAACGGTTGTAGAAAAAGCTGCACTTCCCTTGTGTGCAGTCTCACCCACGGCACAGAGTTCAGGCGGGAGATCATAAGGCCCTGCAAGCTGGCTAATGTGACCAGGCGTTCTGTCGCCTTCCTCTGGGTCTACGCAGCCAGCTTGAAGATCTTGCGCACCTTTTTCCTCCAGGAGGAAGAAGAACTCTGCGAGGACTCCCTGGGTGTCGGAAGCACCAAGTAGGGTGAAGGTGGCTCTTTTCCTAGTTGATCACTTACCTGTGGGTTGACAGGAGTCGGATCACCTACTGAGTGTCCTGGCATGACTTCTCTCAGGATGAAGAGCGGATGAGGATGCCATCGGAGGGGGATGAAGCTCCGACCTCTTGCTGCCTCAACAGCCTGCCCAATACCCTTTCTCTCGTTGATCTTTGCCATTCCCGCTTTACTCACAAGCCTATCAGGTTTGCTGGGGATGGCTGCTGGCTGTTGGGGCAGCGTGAGGTCAGGGTCTTTGTCCCCCTCAGACAGGAGTTCAATCTCCTCTTTGCTGGGCTCTGCATGTGCAGCAGCTAGTGGATCCACTGCCCTCAGGGGAGTGGCAGGGAAGAGAGCGGAGAAGAGGAGAGAAGTCAAGCTGAATTGATAAAAAAGCCTGAGGGGGGATAGAAGCCATAAGAAGGAGAGACTGGATCGGAAAAGGACATAAAATAGCTAGGTCCAGAAGAGAAGACAGTCTCTCTCTAATCTCTTCTCCGATGCGAAGTACAAACTAAATGGGTTCCTGGGGCCAATAGAGGGCCAACAACAGGAAGTTTGAAAGAGTGCTGCTTCCCGTAGGAATGGGTGGGAATAACCCATTGTCAAGATGTCTTGCACTTCACAGAGAGAACAGAAGCACAAAACTCTGCAAGATCATCTACTGGGTAAAAGCAGAACACTCTAAAAAGCTTATAAACCGAATGTAACAACATTAGTGAAAATTTGTCTATCCCTTTTTTTAGAACACAACCAACAATTTGAATAGATGTGGACATAAACTTTATTTGCCTTGCTAAAAGAATAGCAGCAGAGGCACAGAGCTCTCTTACTATATTTGAAACAAATCCATTTGATTGTTTATTCTACAGTTAAGTACACAACACTTTCTGAGTACTAACGGTAAAGTTATGGATTTCCCCCCATTCTATCTGCTGAAGATATCCAAAAAAGAATGCTATGTAGAGCCATTCACTTCGCAAGTTTGGTTGGATATTCTGAAATACGTTCAAGGGTGGACTTGCTTGCTTTTATTTATGAAACAAAACATCTGAAAGGAATGGCACAGTCCTACAAAGCAGTACATAGAAAACCAAAAGTATTCAAAGGCAACCAGAGAGCCAGAGGCGTACCGGGCCTAAATGGCACCCATGGGCATGACTGCCTCCCCAGGCCCCACCCCCCCGACTCCCCGCGCTCCCTCCGTGCCCAACTTATGGGCTCATGGGGCGGCTCGGGAGGGCGTTGCGAGAGCATGCCAGCTCCTGGCCTGGCCTGCCACATGGCACCCACCTGGGCCGTCGAGCCCCGCCCCACTCTGGCCTCCCTGCAGGCCAGCTCCTGCCCTACCCAGGGCCTGGGGGGTGAGGCAGGAGCAGGCCTGCAGGGAGGCCAGGAAGGACTCAGCAGCAGGTGGCTCGGGTGCATGCTGTTTCATCAAATGGAGGTGGGTGGGGGCCGTGCGCAAAATGGCGTGTGCCTGGGGACATGCGATACTCCATGTCCCCATTAGCGGAATGCCACTGTGAGAGAGCTACTGCTAAAGAAAACTACAGAGAAAGGCTAGAGGTGGAGCAGAGCTCTCCTTGCCTTCAACAAAAAGGCAGGAAAAAACAGGATGATTGGGAGAGGTTATTGAGGAAAAGATGGAACCCAATATTGCAAATTATGCTACCTCCATCCCAGATGAGAAAACTAAAATTTTGAACAGTTCTTAATTGGATGGATTCTCCT
Organism: Sphaerodactylus townsendi; assembly: GCF_021028975.2. Classification (NCBI taxonomy): domain Eukaryota; kingdom Metazoa; phylum Chordata; class Lepidosauria; order Squamata; family Sphaerodactylidae; genus Sphaerodactylus; species Sphaerodactylus townsendi. The sequence continues at coordinate 146,502,080 of NC_059427.1, read as the reverse complement.
CTGGTTTAAGGATTAAAAAAACACCTAAGGGATAATGCTGAGATAAATGTGTAAAAAGAGGGGATGACTGGCTAGTACAAAGCACTTCAAATCTTTTTTAAAAGTCATTATTAGAAGGAATATAAGCTGTTACTGAAAATGCACTTGTTAAGGTTGATTTAACAGATTCACTTTTGAATTTAAAAGTGGGAATATGAGGTGGATTATTTTATTAACATTTTTATACATTTGCCAGATTAATATATTAAACACAGAAAGAAATAGGGCAACAGGTACAAAATGAATAAATGGGGGGGGGGGGTCTCAACCCAACCAAAACCGAGAGTTGTGTGTAATGAAACAACAAGAAGAAGTTGATGGTGATTCTGATTAATTTACAGACATGTTAGCTTTGAAATTTAAAACTTTTCAAGAGCCACTATATATGATGTTTGACATATTAGAAAACAAATTAGAAATGAAGATTCATTAAGCTGAGATAAGGACAGAAAGAATTGAAGAAATTAAAGGCATTAAGAAAAAATATTGGGGATCAAGTTAAAAATGGCTACCGGGGGGGGGGGGGGGGAGCTGGGAACACCAAGAGTCTGTACATGTATCTCAGAAAATCCCTGTGTCAGCTCCAACTAAATAACTGGATTGTGTGTGTTTTTGTTGTCAAACCACAGCTAACATATGTGACCCTGTAGGATTTTCAAGGCAAGAGAAGTTGGGGTATTGTTACGGTGCTGCAGGTAGGTGCTAGCTAGGATGTGGCCAGACAGACCAGAGCCCAGGTGGGCAGCCAGCGAGGCGTAGTCAAGACAGGCTGGAGTCAGGGCAGGTGGCAGGCAAAAGCGTAATCCAAAGCAGTCCAGAGTCAGGGCAGACAGCAGGCAGAGGTGTGGTCAAGGCACTCCAGAGTGAAGGCACAGGATAGAGATCAGACAGGCAGGTTGAGAGCCAGAGGTCAGAGGGAGACCAGGCGCATGGAGCTTACCATGAGGTACACTTGTTGCACCCAGGCAGAGTCAAGCCCCCGACAGAGTTTAAATAGGAGGTCTTGCCTAATGAGGCTTAGATCTTACAAGGACTCTGTTCTCCCCAGCTCCAGGTGCCTCCATTTCGCAGAGCCTTCTGCCATACCTAGCAGCAATGCAAGCACTTTACCTTTTACTCTGTAACGGCAGCCTCTGCCTCCACTATGAAGTTGGCTTGTTACTCGGCTCTTCTAGGATTCCTGATGACTCTCCCTGCTGCACGGCATCAGGCTCTGCCTTGGCTTGCAGGGAAGGGCTTGAAGCTGGCTCTGCTGCCTGTATCTCCTTGTGAGGAGTCAGCTTTGACTCCACAGTGCCTTCAGGCTCTACATCAGAGTCCTCGGTGTCCAAGGACTGGCTCATGACACTTGCCATTGCCTGCCTTGGCACCAACCCGCTGGTATCCCGTGCAGGTCTCCCTCAAAATATGTGACAGAGTTGAGGCTCAAAGTGTGTAACTGGCCCAAGGTCACCCAGCAGGTTTCCATGGCAGAACAGGAATGCAAACCTGAGATTCCCAGATCCGAGTCCAGCAACTTAACCACTACACCAATTACCAGTAACAAAAACAGACATGAAATCAAGCATTAAGTGCCTAATATAGGATGTTAAAGGATTAAGCACAGCATTCAACAGACAGAGCAATAAAACACTGCAAGAAGCACAAGCTGCTAGACTATCCTTGGACAGACGCCTTAGACTGCCAGTTGGCTCTGGCAGAGTTTGCAGAGTATGCTCTGTGCTGTTTTTGGGTATTGTGGGCCCCTCCTACCCTTCCATCTTATTTTCACCAAATGATTGTCATCAAATATTGGAAGGTTTCCTTTTGGTCAGGCTAAATACTTTCCCCTCCGCTGTTTTGATGGGTTGATTCCAAAGATTACCCTACTCAGAAAGATTTTGTGTGTGTGTGTGTGTGTGTGTGTGTGTGTGTGTGTGTGTGTGTGTGTGTGTGTGTGTGTGAGAGAGAGAGAGAGAGAGAGAGAGAGAGAGAGAGAGAGAGAGAGAGAGAGAGAGAGAGAGTGCGTGCGTGCGTGCGTGCGTGCGTGCGTGCGTGCGTGCGTGCGTGTCTGGGGCAACCGAAACTCCACCTCGGATTTTCTCTAATTGTGTACTGGTTCCTTTTTTGAGAAATCTTTGCATACAGTGGATGATCACTTCTGATATTTCCCTTGTTCCTACACAAGGGTGGAAATAGAATATTATATTTGCAAGGCTGGTTTTGCCCAAAAGCACATGGACATCAGATTGTTCAATAAAGTCACTAGCAGAGAAGGGCTCAACTGATTTTCATACAAGGAATACATGAGAAATTTCTGAAAATGATCAGACAAAAGCTCTTTTATTTTTGCCTCAGGACTAAGCAAAATTAAAGAGGTGGCAAGGATATTTTCACAGGGTTTTTGTTTAAGATGAAAAAAGCTGTAACAGATCAAGTAGTTAAATTTTTTATTCCTGACAGCACAAGTAAATGGGCAAAAATTACTACTGGGATTTGTATATGCCCCTAGTTACGATTGGAAAATCTTTGATGAATTAATAGAAGTGATAATTAGATATTGGTGCTTAAAAAGAATGGAACAAAGGACTTGAAAAAGAATGCACCGGGAGAATTACTAAAGAGTTTTTCAGAAAGTCTGAACTGATTAAGTATGGAACAGCAGGATATATCTTTATTCTCTCATGTACACAAAAGTTATTCCAGCTTTGATATATTAATCAGAAACTGAATCAAAGTGGGAAATGTAGACATAATAGTATATCAGATCACTTCTATGTAAGCTTTGCAGCTATGAAGTGGATAAGCAATGGAGAATGAACGAATATCTGCTATCAGACGGGGAAGAAGTAAAAACGCTGAAGAAGAAAATTAAGGGTTGTTAAGGAATATGATACAGAAATTGCTAATAGTATAATTGGGGAAGCTTAGGAAATGTACATATGGGATTCAAATAAAAACAGGTGGAGGTGAAAGAATACCTTAAACTGAATAAAGCAGCCAGAGAATAAAAATAAGATCAGAATTCAGATAATTACTCTGATCATTATCAGAAACACAACTTATTGGTCCCTGACGTACACTGAACAAAATCAGGAAATTATTGGTTCAAGAGATTAAACCAATATATCAGGGATCTCCAAACGATTGTCAGCGGGTCAAATCCCACATGCAACAAGATTTTATCCAACACACAGCAACAGTTTCCCCAACTGGAGTGAGTCCCAGAAGCAGGCCGGCAGAGCTAGGCTGAGGCACCAACTTCTCTCCTCCTCAGATTCTTCTAGGCTTAGAGGAATGACAATTAAGGTCAGAGACCAGCTGCCGAGAAGGAAGGCTGAAGGGGACCGAGGTGGGCAGGGTCTGCTCTGGGAAATGGGAAAGGCATAGGTAGGAATGAGGGGAATCTCTCTCAAATGCCCCCAAAGGTAAACAAACGGGCCAAGCCTGAGGAGGCAACAGCAACTAGGCAGGAAGGTGCAGCTGGTGCCCCCATTCCTCGTCTCTCTTCCTCCCTTCTCCTAAGATGGGGAGGCGTTGCTCAGTGCATGCCCCTAAGCTACTCTGGTTTCTGCCCCTCCTCCAGCTGTGCTGTGGAATCAGTGGAGGTGAGGAAAGAAGGAAGACGCTCCAAAAGACAAAGCAGCCCTGTGGGGTTGCCTCCTCACAGTCACTCTAAAGCCCAGCTCTTAAAGGGGCCACCGCCTGCATGCCCACCAGCCAGGAATTGCTTGAAGGACACAAACCGTCACAATAACTCTTCTGGCCTTCGTGGCACGCCGCAGTGCAGTTAGAAGACATCAGTCCTTTGCTCTTCCTTCCCATCCCCACCGCCCACAAACTTATTTTGAAGTATTTCACTTTGCTTGCCCGGGACTAAAGAACTTGGTGCAAGGCATGATGCTTATTCAAAAGGGATTATTTCCATGCAGGGGATTCAACAGCCTGGCATACTTACTCAAAAGTAAATGCCCGTGCCATGTTATTTAAAGTAAGTGTTTCCATGCATGGAGTTAACAATGGAATCCTAAGATCACTTTCCTAGAAGCAAGACCTGTGGAACAGACCTGAGTCGGATCCTGAGTAGTCTTGCTTAGGATGGCACATTAAACAGCCCAGTCCTTGATATGCTTCCTTAAAAGCAAGTGTTTCAGTGCAAGGGACTAAAGAGCCAGGAGCAAGGCATGCTTATCCCAAGGCAAGTATTTCCGTGGAGAGGATTTAACAGCCTGGCATGGTTAATTAAAAGTAAGTGTTTCCCTGCACAGAACTAATGAGCCAGGTCCTAGGCACACTCACTCATGTAGGCAGGTTCGTCATCCTGCCGTTTAATAGAGAGATCCAGTATGTGCTCCGCAGGAGTCAACTTGAGAAGATTTAATCCCAGGGCCCGGGCACGCTTAAGCGTTTGCTTGTTCACTGACTAGATTTGATAGGCCGCCCCTCCCCTTCCAGGAGGTAAATGCCATTGAAGTGAGCGGGGTTTGCTTCCGCTTAAAGAGAAGGTATCTCCTAACACTTTCCAGCACAAGGGCCTTTCATTCAGTTAAATTTTATTCATTCGTTTATTTTACAAAACTGAGTTGTTTTTTCAGCCCATGAATATTTACAAAATACACGATGCGGCCATCTACTGAAATGTTTGGAGACCCCTACAATGGATCTGTATTAGGATATAAACCATTAAAAGAGCTCTGTATGACGGAGAAGTAATTACAGAAAGGTTTGTCGACTACTAGAACTAGTTGTACGCATTAAAACAAACTACAAAAGAGCAGAGATGAGAACTTGTAAAATAAAGGCACTTTTAAACAAAAATTACTGCCAGGCAAAGGTGTAAGATGAGAGGAACGGAAGTAATTCAATGAACATCAAGAAATAAAAGTCCAGACCCTGAAAGATTGCAAGCCAAACATTACATTGATTCCGAAAAAGTGCTGCCTCTTTGTCAGTTAATAAATTAAGTTTGGAAACAAGTTTGGAAACAAATCTTGGAAACAAGCATACATAGTACTGATATATAAAGAGAAAAACCTGACAGATATAAGATCATTCAATCTCTAGCCTAGCGATTCCCAACCAGGGTTCCATGGTACCCTGGGGTGCCGTGAGCATGTCCCAGGGGTACCACGGCAATGCTACCAGCCCCCCTCACTTTTGCGGTGTCTCCCACCAGCACCAGCAAAGATATGGAGCTGGCCCAGGGGGCAGGGCCTGCTGCAAGGTCAGCAGCCACTTCCCACCCACCCACCCCCTTGCTTCCCTTCACCCTGGGAGGGGAAGGTGGAGGGTGACAAGCAGGGAAACTGGGAGGGGAAGGTGGGGGGAGGATGGCAAGGGTACTGTGAGATATGAAGAGTGAGGTCAAGGGTACCGTGATGTTGAAAAGGTTGGAAAACACTGCTCTAGTCCTTTCAAACCAAAGTATTAAAAATATGGCAGCTATAAAGTTAGTAAAACCTAAGGGCATCTTAGTAAAGATATATTAAAATGAGGAGGAGGAGGAGGAGAAGGAGGAGGAAGAGGAAGAGGAGGAGGAGGAGGAGGAGGAGTTTGGATTTATATCCTCCCTTTCTCTCCTGTAGGAGACTCAAAGGGGCTTACAATCTCCTTGCCCTTCCCTCCTCACAACAAACACCCTGTGAGGTGGGTGGGGCTGAGAGAGCTCCAAGAAGCTGTGACTAGCCCAAGGTCACCCAGCTGGCATGTGTGGGAGTGCACAGGCTAATCTGAATTCCCCAGATAAGCCTCCACAACTCAAGCGGCAGAGCTGAGAATCAAACCCGGTTCCTCCAGATCAGAGTTCACCTGCTCTTAGCCACTATGCCACTTAGCCACTCTTAGCCATGTCTTAGCCATGACTACGCCATGGCGTTGATAAATCCTTTTGATAAGCTAATGAAGGACAACATCAGGTTGTATATTATAGAACAAAGGAGGATGGGTGTAAACATCTATGACATGTACTTCCCTAGATAGTGAAAAAGACTATAACGGAGTACAAAGGGGTTAGGGGTAAGGCAAGGTGGGCATCTTCTAATGAGGGTAATTCCCACGGATGCTTACAGAGACAGAACGGTACATTGGTACTTACCCTGAAGGGACCCTCATTGCAGCCCTGAACATACTCATCAACTGGGGAGCAGGCATGCTAGCCCAGGATGTAGGGTCTGCAAGAGTTGGAGCAGGTTCACTCTGGGGACTTCCCTCCCCCACCGGGTCCCTCTGATCTTCTCGCCTTGGAGTCAGCTAAAGATCTTATGAGGGAGACTGCCGGAGGCCGCTTTGATCGTCCGGCTACATTCTGGGTCCCGCGACGATCCTCGCCATCGCTGGCCATGGCTAACACTTGCAAAATTGGGAGCGTGGGGAGGCGGAGTTACACCTCCAAGGGTCTCGGATTGGGACGCTTGGTTCTAAGGCGCCTCGGCATAGCCCTTCTGGAGGGCTCTAGGCTGATTTCTTGGCGGCAGGGGCTTTGTTCTTTTTCCGCCTGGCCATGCCATCTCCCGCGTGGGCGGCCGCCGCCGGCCGTCGCCTTCGAGCATGCGGGCAGATGAAGAGTGGACGGAGCCTCAGCCGAGGTCTCCTGACTGTTGTTTCATCTGTTGCCCCCCTTCGGGTTGCTGCCCAGTGTCCCTCTGGCCGCCGGCTTCTTCCAAAAAAGACTCAGGCGGAGGTGAGAAGGAGCGAGCGTAGATTCCATGGGCGGCCATTTTAAGGCGGCCCGTTAAGGCGGGAAAAAGTGAAAGGCTGTTTCACAAGAGGACAGGAGCCGACAGTAACAGTAGAAACAGACACACAGAAAACACACGTGAGAATAGAAGTAAGGCTGAGAGAAATAAGGTAGAAAAATACAAATAGCTTGGAGCCCTCTCACAAGCACTGCGCTCCCTGCTAGGCAGGAACTAATACTGGGGATCTAAGATGGATTCCAGCCTCTACAGGAAGTGACATCATTTAGTCCTGCCTTCCTGAGTATAGGTTGGAAATCACCCATCCAAGATGCCCGAGATCGCCTCCAGGAGAACTTCCACTTCCTGCCTCCCTTCTAGGAATACATGGATCAGTTTTGAGCTAGGATTAAGAACAACAAGAGAAAGAACAACACAAGACTGAGAGAACAGTGAACAGGTGAAAGCACTAACCTGCCTGGAACAAAACACTAAATAGAAGGCAAGAGAACGACCCATTGGATACTTACCGTGAAGGGGTCTTCTCCTGGGTGGTAGGAGTCCATCTTGTTGGGGCGTGTTCCCCATGCTCGATCTGAGAGGCAGGAAAGATACTTTGGTCACTTCCTGTCTGGTGTTGGCGCCAAAAGTCCCCAGTATCTGTACTAGCCAAGGAAGAAGAACTAGACACAACAAGTATTGAAACAAAAACACCAAACAGCAACTTCGGAACAAACAACAATGGGAGGAACAAACAGCCTCCTAACTGTAGCAAGATAATTAAAACCAAACTATCTAAGGTGTAGGCTCTGAAAGGAAGGATTTTGAGTTTGTTAATGAAGGAACATGAGTTATCGGTCAAGAATGCTACATAGGGAGCGCCAAGATGGACTCCTACCACCCAGGAGAAGACCCCTTCATGGTAAGTATCCAATCGGTTGTTCTCTTGGATGGAGAAGTCCATCTTGTTAGGGAGGGTAGCATTAATCCCCGATAACACGTTTCAGGATCCTTCTGCTGAAGGAAGCCTGGTTGGCGGCTAAAGAAGACAGCCTATAATGTCTCACAAAAGAAGATGGATTTGCCCAGGTAGCAGCCCTACAAATCTCCTCTATTGAGGCATGTTTCAGCAAGGCCGCATTTGCGGCCACACTTCAAGTAGAGTGAGCGGTTAGACCTGACATAACGGGAACCCCTTTAGCCCGATGGGCTTCCGAAATACAAGCTTTGATGTTTGAGCTAATGGAAGCGACTGACATGGGATCCCCCAGCCTAGGTTGTGTGATATTAATGAACAATGATTCGGATTTTCTAAAGTTTTCTGTATGAATGAGAAAGGCTTTGAGAGAACGGCGGACATCCAGATGATGCCACAACCGCTCTCTCGGGTGAGTAGGGGTGGGGCAAAAATTCAGTAGAGCCACGTCCTGCTGCATGTGGAAAGGTGTGGCTACCTTAGGTCTAAAGGAGGGATCTAGTTTCAAGATCACTTTGTCAGGAAAAAACAAACAGAAATTAGGGTTAGATGATAGGGCCCTAATCTCAGCGACACATCTGGCTGATGTTATAGCTATGAGGAAAACTAACTTCATCCGGAGCCATTGGAAGTGGATTGACTGAATAGGCTCGAACAGAGAAGGCATCCAAGACTACGTGGAGTCTCCAAGATGGAAATTGGTGAGCAACAGGGGGTTGTACCCCCTTCAGAAATTTGTTGTACAGGAGGTACAGGGGGTACAGATTGTTGTACCCCCTTCAGAAATTTTAGCACGTTGGGATGTCTGGAAACCCGTGCAACTCTGGAAGTACTGTATTGAGTGCTGCCATCTGTTGTTGCAGGGTGGCACTGCACAGTCCATCTTGGAAACCCTGCTGCAAAAAATCCAAAAACACAGGTAAGGTGGGGTTCTCTGGATCAATAGACTTCCGTCTGCACCAGTGAACAAAGGCCTTCCAGGAAGAATTATATATGCCAATAGTTGATTTACGATGAGCGGCCAAGATGGTATCAATAACTTTCCTGGAATAACCCTTCCTAATCAGTCTCTTCCGCTCCACAGCCAGGCGGTCTGTTTGAGCCAACCTGGATTTGGATGGTAAATGGGATCTTGGGATAAAAGATCTGTTGTGACCGGAAGATGGAACAGAGGTTTTGTGGACATTTCTTGTAATACTGAGAACCAAGGTCTCCTGGCTCAGAACGGTGCCACCAGAATTACTTGACGATGTTCTCGCTGGACCCGGTGAAGGAACCTCTGGAGAAGAGGAATGGGAGGGAATGCATAGAGAAGTCCGTCCGGCCACTGGGCTGAGAGGGAGTCTGTCGCCAGAGCTAGATGATGGTGGAATCTTGTGTAGAAGACGGGAAGTTGCGCATTGGTTGGCGAAGCAAACAGGTCTGCAGTTGGTATCCCAAATCGCTTGGTGATGGCCCAAATACCTGTGGTTTCAGTTGCCACTCTGCCACGCTCAGGGTCGACCTGCTGAGCCAATCTGCTTCCTTGTTGAGTGAACCCTTGATGTGTTCGGCTCGGAGAGAAGCCAGATTCAGCTCTGCCCACTTCAGGAGTTTGAAGGCTTCTTGGAACAGTCGAGAGGATCTCGAACCACCCTGGTGGTTGATGTAGCATTTCGCTGACACGTTGTCCGTGTGGACTACGACATGCTTTAGATGAACCTGAGATTTGAAGTACATCAGACCTAGCCGAATCGCTTTCAACTCCAATGCATTGATGAGATTGTGAGCTTGTGCAGATGACCAGGTGCCCTGGGTCCACAGTTGCCCCAGCGTTCCCCCCCAGCCCGTGAGGCTGGCATCGGTGAAGAGGTGTATTGGATGTTGCACAACAAAAACTTTTCCCTTGTCCAGGTTGTGTGTGACCATCCACCAATTCAGACTGAGATGCACGGAAGGTGATAGTGTCAAGGGTTGATCCCTTTTTTGAATAATCTAGCGCACCCAGGATCGAAGCAGCATTTTGAGTGGTCTTGCATGGGCCCAACCCCATTGTATTAAGTCCATGGTTGACAACAGGAGGCCGAGGAGACTGGCAAGTTGTAGAAGGGTCGAGGTTTTTTGAGCAATGACCTTGTTGATGACCTCCAGGATCTTGGTGATTTTGTGCAGAGGGATGAAAAGTGTACAATTGGTGGTGTCTATGGTGGCACCCAGGTGTTCCATCCATTGACATGGTGCCATGGAGCTCTTCGCTTCGTTGACAATGAAGCCGTGATGAGTGAGAACCTGGTGTACCCTCTGTACATCGTGGCATGCTTGCGCCTTGGATCTCAACCTGATGAGTATGTCGTCAAGATAGGGATAGAGGTGAATCCCCTCCCTGCAAAGAAGGGCTATGGGTGCAATCAGAACCTTGGTGAAAACCCGTGGAGCGGTTGCAAGTTCAAATGGAAGGGCAACAAATTGGAAGTGACTTGGACCGTGGGCGAAATGAAGGAAGCGGTAGTGGGACGGATGAATGGGAATGTGGAGATAAGCTTCTGACAGGTCTAAAGATGTCAGGCAGTCCCCCTGTTGAAGAGAAGCCACCATGGACTGAAGTGTCTCCATCTTGAATCTGAATTTCCGAAGATGTTGGTTGGTAAAGCGGAGATTCAGAATTGCCCGGACATCCCCATTTTTCTTGGGCACTGTGAAAAAAATGGGAGTACACTCCCTTGAAATGTTCCTCCTCCGGGACTGGTTCGATTGCATGAATGGAGATTAGATGATTGAGGGCCAAGAGGAGGTTTGATTTTTTGTCTCTGTTGTGACTGATGGGTGAAGGAATGAACAGATCTTCTGGGAAATACCTGAACTCCAGCGAGTAGCCTTAACAATTTCCCTGGTCCAGGCATCCACGTGCAGTCCCATCCAATGGTGTGAGAAGGCCAGGAGCTGCCCTCCCATGGGAAGGGATGCCGAGTCATGCTTTGGTGTTGTTGGTATTGTTGGTAGTCTTGAAGGACTTGCCTTTGGCTTGTCCTCGAAATTCAGAACATCCGTGAAAGGAATTGTTGGTTTGCCAAACCACCTTCCTGGAGTTCCGGTTGGAGCGAAATGAGGACCGAAAAGCACGAAAATTAGCCTTGGGTGTGTACCTCAGTTTATCCAGGCAAACTAGCCTTGGGTGTGTACCTCATTTTGTCCAGGCAAACAGATCGGGGCATAGTTCGCTTATTGCCCTTTGTCTCAACCAATATAGAGTCCAGTTTGGAACCAAAGAGAGTGCCCCCCTGATAGTCAAAATTGGCCACTACATTTTTTGAATGATTGTCGGCTTGCCAAGGTTTCAGCCAAATAATGTGTCGTGCTACAGCAGCCATGGCCATGTTTCAGGGTGAAGTGATAAAGCATCCAAGGTGGCATCCACCAAGAAGGACACAGCCATGAGAACCCTCTCTGCTCCTTCCCTAATCCCTTGGACTTCTGGCGGAATTATTGAAAGCATTCGCTGTAGGCAAATAATGGCAGCCCTAGCCACTGTGGATGATGGGGCCAAGATCTTGGGGGTCATAGCCATACCCTCGTGGACTCTGCGGAGAATGTGGTCCGCCTTTTTATCCATAGAATCTTTAAGGTTCCCCTCCCCATCTCTTTAGACTAGACCCCGAGTGTAAGGCAGCCACGGGCCCATCTATCATGGGAGTTTTGACCAAATTATTGAGATGATGTGGGGTCAAATACAATTTCTTATATATAGGAGGAAAGCCCTTTGTCCAGGGATGGCCGGAACGCCCCTCCCCGGACTGGAAGGGCCGTCTGTGCTGGCCCGGGGTGAACTGACGGCCAGGGCATGGCCCCCTGTCTCCCTGGAGAAAGGAGAGAAGCAGCCGGGCAGGGGGCGGAACAATGGCCTGAGTGCAGCATGGCGAGCCGGCTTCGGGCTGGGAACGAGGCCCAGGAGCGGGATAGGGAGCGCTCCAGAAGGCACCGGGGGGTGATATAAGGCGGGGAAGGGCGGGCACGTAAGGGCGAGGGTGGGGTCCATGGAGGCTGGGAAGGTCAGAGCAGAGGAAAGAGGAGGGGAGAGCGGCGAAGGGAAGGACGGCGGAGGAAGGGTGAAGAGGAGAAGGGGGAGGAAAGGAGGGGAGAAGGTGGGAGAACAGAAGAGACTAAAGACGAATGGAGGAAGGCCAGGAAGGCCAGGAAGAGGAGGAGGAGAAGAAGAAGAAAGAGGAGGAGGAGTTTGGATTTATATCCCCCCTTTCTCTCCTGTAGGAGACTCAAAGGGTTTGACAATCTCCTTGCCCTTCCCCCCTCACAACAAACACCCTGTGAGGTAGGTGGGGCTGAGAGAGCTCCAAGAAGCTGTGACTAGCCCAAGGTCACCCAGCTGGCATGTGTGGGAGTGCACAGGCTAATCTGAATTCCCCAGATAAGCCTCCACAGCTCAGGCGGCAGAGCGGGGAATCAAACCCGGTTCCTCCAGATTAGATACACGAGCTCTTAACCTCCTACGCCACTGCTGCAAGAGAGAGGCAAGAGAGAGGGAGAGCTGAAAGAGGGAGAGAAGTGTAAAGGGGTGAAGCCTGGGAAGGGGAACAGTGTGGCAAGTGAGTCGAAGGGGAAGCCTAGGGCAAGGGAGTGGCGAGGTGCCTTTACCAGCAACCTGTGGCTCAAGTCGCTGACATTTGTGTGGGCCCCTAACACCGGGGCGACAGATGGGGAGCCCACCACCCCAGAAAGAGACGTTGGGACAGACTGCCAGTCTCAGCTCCAGGCGGGGAAGGGGGAATGGCACACCCTTGTTGGTGGAAGGTGTTGTCAGGATTCCTATGGGGTGCTGGGGCCACTGCTGTTTTGTGGGGAAGGGATTTCAGTGGGAAATTATGTAGTGTATTTCTAACCATTTTCACCAGCAGGTGTTGGCCAAGGCCGACTCCAACAAACTCTTGTCTTTATCTCACTGTCTGCATATTTCTGCTTTCGTTCACATGGGGGGAGTAAACCCTCACTGGTATTACTGTTGGTTTGTGCGGGGAAAAGTCAGTTATGGCTTTTCCACGCTGTTCTCAAGATGCTGAATAAACCTCTGTTCTTTACAAAGTGCTGTTTCCATCATTAAGGATCTGACATTAAGCCAGAACTGCTCTCATCATGCTGCTCTTCATGCTCACATCTGCAGCGGAAGTTGCGCATTTGAAATACATCGTTGCTTTTCTTCAAGGACTGTCTGGCCTCCCCTTGTCTCCTCGCGGCATGGCTAGCCTGATTGAGGAGGGGGTGCCTGGCTTGACTTCAAATTCCAGCAAGGCTGGTTCAGCAGGGTCTGATACCCTTCAGAATGACAAATCGGGTCTGGCAGCTTGCGATCCGTACCTGGGAGCAGGTGCGAGTGGACAGACTACTTCATCCCCCATTCTGGGAGACGGACTGGTGGCTACCGGGGCTCCCCAATATCTGGCTGCTCCATTACCGGGAGTTACAGTAAGACAGAAACAAACCTCAACTGTGCCTACAGTTCCTCTGTTGCATTTGGACAATGGGCCCGCTTGGGCCACGGCTTCTTTGGCAAAAGTACTTGGAAGTTCAGCACTGTCTGGAGAAACCGCCAAACCAGGGGAAGCTGAAATGTGGCGCCACTTCCACAGTCGCAAGGCGGTTTGGGACAATGAGTGGGCAGAGTACCAGAGGGCATTGAACCAGATGCACCAAGATTTGATGGAGCTACACCTGGTTATAGCTTGTACAGAAATGGAACGGAACCAGGCACGTGAAGAGGCCCGTGTCACTCATATGCAGCAACAACAGCAACCTGCACCTGTTCCCTTAGGTGCTGGTGCTCTTGTGGATGGGGCTGCGGGTGATGGCCTCCCAGCAGCCGTTCCATCAGATGGTGCTGCACCAGCCCCAGCCGGAGGACTGCCAGCACCACCTCTGGTTCAGCCGGGCAACGGCGCCGCCAGAGGGCAACCGGCTCAGCCAGCAGGTGTTCCAGTGCAACCAATATCCCTAGATTTTCCTGCCCCGCCAGTTTAGCCGATCCTTCCTGTGTTTCCAGCCCCGCCAGCACCATTGTTACCGCCATTCCCGTTCCAACCACCCTATGGGTACCCCATGATGCCCCTATGGGATACCCGCAGCTCCCTCAAGCCCCTCAAGTATGACTGATGGCACAGTATGATGGCTCACAGAAAAAACTTCTTGCATTTTTGGTTCAAGTCAGCACCTGTATGCAGCAATATGATTGTCAGTACTAAAATGACTTGGAGCAGGTGTATGAGGTTGGCTCTGCCCTGGATGATATAGCCACCAAATGGTATGTGCGGCTTTTCCAGAGAGGGGCTCCGGAGCTCCGTGATTTTCAAGAATTCATGATGGCCCTCCGACGCCGTTTTGAAAGTCCATTTGTCAGGGAGGAGGCCAAGAAAGAACTGATGCTGATGCGTCAAGGGACTATGCCTTTTGTGGAATTTGTGGAGAATTTCCATATTGTATCCTTCACCCCTCATAAAAGACTTACTGGCTAATTTGGGCAAAGGCCGTATTTTTACAAAGTTGGATTTGCGGGAGGCTTATTATCGAGTCTGTATAGCAGACGACTATGAACATCTTACTGCTTTCAACACCCGTTATGGCCAATATGAATATTTGGTTATGCCATTCGGGTTAAGCGGGGCTCCCGGTGTGTTCCAGAGTCTGGTCAATGAAATTCTGGACGATTTGCTGTATAAGGGAGTTGTGGTTTATTTGGACAACATTCTTATTTACACGGAGGATGAGGCATCCCATGTTGCGTTGGTTTGGGAAGTGCTGCAGAGGCTGCTCAGCAACTCTCTTTTTGTGGAACTGTCCGAATGTGAATTTCACCAATCCAGGTTGGATTTTTTGGGCTATCGGGTTTCTGCTGCTGGGTTGGAAATGGATCCTGCTAAAGTTGCAGATGTTGTTAACTGGCCCCCTCCCCAGACCTGGAAGCAGCTGTTTATCTACCTAGGACCATTAGAATGCTAGAATTTTAGATTTTTAGTTGTAAATCAGACCCGTTCTACAACAGCAGGTCTTTTATATCTGTTGGTTTGTTCCGTGTTTTCTTAAATAGTGGCTTTAATCCTTTCACCCCTTTGTTTTTAGAGATGACATTGTGCATTACAACCAGAAGCAAAGGAAAAGGATTAAAGGATAAGGTCACCTTTGGTGCTGCTACAAATGTTGTGTGGGACATATTGTTGTATTAATGTGGGTTATTATAAGTTGATTAATTTGTTATGAGTTGTTAACCTGATTGTATTATTGACTGAACTGCTGGGTTGGAGGTTATTGGAATTGGTACTATTATTATGTTTAGCTTTGTGGTTATGTAATATTATGTTATTGGATATTATGTTGTGCACCGCCCTGAGCCCTCTGGGGGAGGGCGGTATATAAATTAAATATCAAATCAAATCAAATCAAATCATTTATGGGCTTTGCTAACTTCTATTGTGACTTTATTCCTAATTTTGCTGAATTAGCATTGCCAATCACTGATCTACTGCGTACCAATGGGAGGGGACCCAGTGCGGGGCAGCCAAATGCCCCACTGCTTTGGTTAGACAGCTGCCAGAGAGTGTTTGACACTCTTAAAACTGTATTTGCATCTGAACCTATTTTGCATCATCCCGACCCTTCCCAGCCGTTTGTAGTGCATGTAGATGCATCCGATAAAGCGCTTGGCACAGCACTTTTGCAGCGGGATGCTTCTGGCCAGTTGCACCCCTGTGCCTATCTCTCTAAAAAGTTTTCTGGCCCTGAATTGAATTGGACTGTAGGTGACAAGGAAACCTGTGCTATAAAGACAGCCTTGTTAGTCTGGCGGCATTTTTTGGAAGGGGCAGAACATCCTTTCCAAGTTTGGACTGATCACAAGAATCTGGCATCCCTCTGCAAGCCTGGTCATCTGACCACCAAACAGATCCGATGGGCGGACTTTTTCAATCGCTTTTGATTTACATTACATTTTTTCCTGGGTAAATCAAATAAACTGGCCGATGCCTTTTCCCACCTGCCCGACGGGGCGGACTCAGTTGTAATAGTCCCAACTTCCCAGACCATCCTGTCTCCTGCCCATCTGGGCCGAGTTGTGACACACTCACAATCACGCCCTCTGAAAACACCTGCCCCTCAGCCTCCCTCTTCTTTGCTAACTGCGTTTTTGGAGGCGAGCACAAAGGTGGTTCCTGTGGAGGAAGGTGGTGACTCGTTGCTGTTGTGGGATGGACTTTGGTGTAAGGGTGATCTGTTGTATGTTCCACCCGCCCTTCGCCTTGATGTCATCTGCTTGAGCCATGATTCTAAAACGGCCGGTCATTTTGGATTTGTAAAGACCCTGCATCTTATTCGCTGGCAGTTTTGGTGGCGCTCCATGCGCAAAGACATTGAATCGTATATTCAAGGTTGTCCAGTGTGTGCCATGGTCAAAAGGGTTCCGGGGAAATCTCCTGGCTTATTGCAGCCGCTGACGCAGCCGCTGACACACACACACGCACGCACGCACGCACGCACGCACGCACCAGATGGTCCCTGGAAAGTGATTTCTATGGATTTTATAACTGACTTACCGCCCAGCAATGGGAAAACAGTGATCTGGGTGGTTGTGGACTTGTTTTCCAAGCAGGCGCATTTCATTCCTTGTACGTTGCTACTTACGGCTCAGAGACTGGGTAAATTGTTTATCCAGCATATTTATCACCTGCATTCTGCTCCGGACAAGATAGTGTCTGACAGAGGCAGTCAGTTTATTTCTAAGTTTTGGAAATCCCTTTTGCGTTTATTGGGTATTGAACAGGCCCTCTCCTCTCCTTATCATCCTCAATCTGATCGGGAATCTGAGAGATTGAACCAGACACTGGAGCAGTATTTGCGGTGTTATGTAAACTACCAGCAGGACAATTGGGTGGACCTGCTGCCTTTTGCCGAATATGTGTACAATAACGCGGCTCACAGCAGTACTGGCAAGACTCCCTTTGAGGTGGTTTCGGGACGTTCCGCTAAGCCTATCCCTTCTCTGCCTCAAGGAGCAGCAATTCCCCCGGAACTAAAAGAGTGGATTCATAGTTTATCTGCAGGGTGGCCTGCTATTTGTCAAGTGCTGCAGAAGGCTCAGATTGCTTACAAGCGGCAGGCTGACAAACATAGACGCAAGCTCCCTCTAGCGGCCAGAGATATGGTCTACCTGTCCACAAAAAAATCTATGTGATATTCATAAGCCCACTAAATTGGGGTTGAAGTACATTGGGCCATACAGAATTTTGAAAATAATCAATGGTGTAACTGAAGTGGACTTGCCTAAGGCAGTGAAAGTGAACCTTTTGGAGACTGAGTGCCCAAATTGCATCATTGGCATCCATCATTCTCATGTAGGCTCCCACTTAGACCAGGTAGTAGGACAAGTTCTCAGGGTCCCCGTCGAAGGTTGCCTTCAGCTCCCTTCTCTTCCTCTGTCTCGGGGCTAGATGTGCTGGCCCTGCTGGAGCCGCTCCCGCTCCACTGGGCCCCACACCTGCAGCGCCTGCCTGGGTGGGGGTCTGGGCTGGTGGGGCCTTTGTTGCCATCAGGTGGGTCATTTGGCGCTGCATAGTGTGCATCTCAAGCCACATCTGGTCGCACTCCCGTTGGAGGTCTTCCTTCTGTCTCCGGAGCATCTCGGCCTCGCACCACCATCGTCCGGCCTCTCATTCGAGCTGTGGGAGCTCCCAGCGATCGCAGGCCGCAAGGGCTCCCTCGTGTTCTCAGTCCCATCGCCTGGTGGAGGCCACCGCCCCTAGCCAAGAATACCGGCCCCGGGGATCTGCCGATTTGGTCCCAGCCATAGCCCTCAGCTGGGGTCTCTAGGCCACGATCTGGGCCTGGGGTAAAGATGTCCCTCAGAGGTGGCTGAAGACGGGCCACTCCGTTGCCCCCATTGTTGGTGTCCGACCCACTGTCGGTTGTATTGTGGTTCCCCTTCGACCCAGACAAACTGGGAGTAGGTCTGGGTGTAGAAGAGGGGATCCAGTAGTTTCAACTAAATGTTAGGGTCTGGTACACCAGTCAGCAAGCAAAGACTCAGGAACATTTCAAGATCTTTATTGGAACTGTGTCAGCCCAGGGTTCAGATAGCCGAAACTAAAGTTTGACTCTCTGACCTCTGGTATATACCTGTAAGATACAACACAGCTCAACCCCTAGTCCCCCCCCCCACCCTCACATTCTCATAAGGAGCAGCAGTGGCGTAGGAGGTTAAGAGCTCGTGTATCTAATCTGGAGGAACCGGGTTTGATTCCCAGCTCTGCCGCCTGAGCTGTGGAGGCTTATCTGGGGAATTCAGATTAGCCTGTGCACTCCCACACACGCCAGCTGGGTGACCTTGGGCTAGTCACAGCTTCTCGGAGCTCTCTCAGCCCCACCCACCTCACAGGGTGTTTGTTGTGAGGGGGGAAGGGCAAGGAGATTGTAAGCCCCTTTGAGGTTCCTGCAGGAGAGAAAGGGGGTTATAAATCCAAAACTCTTCTTCTTCTAATATCAGCATAATAAAGATTGATGTGAACAGAGTATTGTTTTGGAGTATTCCAGGTGGTTCCCTCCTTCGGAGGAAGGCCAATAAGACAGAACGGTTAACCTCTACTGACTAGTTACATTGCAAGCGAGGGAGACCTTCTTAGTCTTGAGCAACGATAATGGCTCAGCCAGCTGATGCAGACATGTGAGATGCCAGGCCGAGAATGGCATGGCCTGACAGTAGGAGAGTACCCAAACATTCAGGAATATCCTTTTCTCCTCAAGCAAATATCTCAATAATTGTGTCATGGTTAAATCTCTGTTCCTTTAAAGAAATTTATCTATAAAAATAGAAAGAAAACAGGTTAATAAACGGCAACAGATTCAAGAGTTCAGTTCCAAAGAAGAGATACGAGAGTAATGTTTAAAAGAAAAGAAGAGGATTGGCATCTCCAAACCTCAGTGTACATTAGGTGAGGTGGGTAAAAAGGAGTACAGATATGGCATCCAGGGTACTAAAAACAAGAAACTTTGAGTCATCCTGGCTTCAGCTCATAAAATATGGGAAAGATCTGAGATACGGGAGCAGAAAATTTAACAGATACATGGAATAGGCATAAAAGATTAGTTCTCCAGTCTCTCCATGGGAGATTCTTTGTAACAAACCATTAGACAGATCACATGCCTTTTAAATTGCTTAATTATATCTGCTTTAGAGCAAGGGAAAAGCACGTGAGCGTTAACGGATTTCTGTTTGACATTTAAAGACACTAAGATCACAGACTTGAAGACAAAAAGGACAATCCAGTAAAGATTTGTCATTTAAACCAATGGAGGACATTGGAAAAACCTCCTATGAAATTTTGTATCATTTTCAGTGAGGGAAAAAACTTTGCCTCACCAAGCCCCCCACCCCCGCAAGGAAATTTGTCAAGTCATTGTTGACTTCTGGCAACCCATTAGGAATTGCCCATGCTGGCAGGGGTTGATGGGAATCATAGTTCATGAACATCTGGATCAGAGTTTGACACCTTTGCCTTAGGGTTTTCAAGACAAGAGACGTCTCAAATGGTTAGATGCTTCCAAATGGGCTGAGAGAGTTCTGAGTGAACTGTTACTGGCCCAAGGTCACCCAGCAGGCTTCATGTGAAAGAGGGGGAGAATCGAACCCAGTTCTCCAGATGAAAGTCCACAGCTATTAACAACACTGGCTAATACCTCTTGTAGGGTAAACATATTCCAAGATTTTTTCAATTTTGAGATGTAAAAAATATATAAATAAATTTGGCAGCAATTAATATGCTATAATGTGTTTTGTGATAATACATTATTAAAGAGTTTAGTGTTTTCACTGACATAAATTTTAGCTTCATATCCAAGTAGGCTGATAATTCTATAAACTAGAAAGTTTCTGTCCAAATAATACATTTTTATTAGTTTTTTTTCGACCTCTCAGATGGCAAAAAATTAAAGATAGATGTGCAACACTTTGCAACTCTTTCTCAAGCGCTGTGGATACTGGACAGTTTGCCTATAGAAAATGAAGGTATTTGCACTTTTAAATTCCATATGCCAAACAGTACAATCTTATATGTTAATTACATTATAAATGATGTACTTTATATCATTAAAGCAGTAAAAGTAGTTTAGGTTTGATAAGAAAGGACTGCATATATTTTCCCCAAATTCCTGAGGGTTTTTTTAAATATAAAAGGGGGGAGGTGCTGCAGCTTCAGATTTTTCAGAAATGTAACGACCCATTGGATACTTACCATGAAGGGGTCTTCTCCTGGGTGGATGGGGTTAGGGTTAGTCACTGCCCAAATAAGGAGCTCCCTCCACCTCCCAGATGGGTTTGAGGAAGCCCAGGCAGCAGGAGGTAGAGGGAGCTCCTTATTTGGGCAATGACATCAGGGGGAGTCACTGCCCAAATAAGGAGCTCCCTCTGCCTCCCAGGGTTTGAGGAAGCCCAGCCAGCCAGGGTTCCCCTTCACCCTCTGAGGAGGGCAGCAACAAGGCTTGTGCAGTTGCAGGGAGGTCGTCCGGGCCACGCCCCCAGCCTTGGCAGAGGCCTGAAGAGCCGGCTGGTAAGCAATGACTTGTGTATAAGCCGAGGGGGCATTTTTCAGCCTTAAAACAGGGCTGAAAAACTCGGGTTATACGCGAGTATATATGGTAAATAAAATGCATAACTGGCAGCCTGGCAACTGTACACACATGGACAACAGCAGGAAAAGGTGAAGACTATTTTTCAGAACTGTGGGGATGAAAGACACTTGTCTACGGTAGTCAACTGCCCACAACTTCTGATCCACACCTGCACAAAGGAAGGGTAACACCTGTTTTATTGAAGTAACCAAATTCATATCTTTTCCTTTTACATTTCAGTTGTGAAAAGGCTTTCTAAGTTACATCACGTTCCTGATACGAACAGCTTATGACAAGGACAGATCAATTCTATGATCTCCTCCGTGTACCAAGAGCTCAAAAACTTCTGCAGTTTAATCTCCCGTGCGGTGAGCTGGAAACATTCTTAGTTCCTACATCCTGTGTTCGTGTATCTTGTGACATAGGCTTCCCAGCTTGGCGGACTGACAGGTAGCTCCACGGGGTTGCAGAACTCTCCATTAACTTGGAAACGCCAGACATCTCCTTAAGGAGCTCAAATTGTTAATTCCCAGTCCCAGGGACTCAATTCTTCCTCATCCAGATGATGCCTGCTACTCAGGGCCACTTTCTCATTCTATGATTTTAAGTCCCAAAAAAACACCTGATTGGGACCTCCCTGAGCAGTGTCCCTTATAGGGTGGGTGTTATTCACCAAAGATGTGCTCTAAGACTCTGTGACCAAAAGCAGCATCGTTGTCCGCCATGGACTGGAGTCTGTAATGTTTGATGAAGGATGTACTGGAGGACCACATAGCTGCTTTGCATATGTCCTCCACTGGAATCAGTTACCGAAATGCAGCGTTAGTTGCCATACTCCTGGGGGAGTGAGCCATGATCCCTGGAGGTATAGGTATGTTGGATGACCTATAGCCGTGGAGGTGAACCTATGGAACTCCAGATATTCATAGACTACAATTCCCAATTGGCCATGCTGGCAGGGGCTGATGGGAATTGTAGTCCATGAACATCTGGAGTGCCATAGGTTCACCACCACTGACCTATAGGCTTCTACAATGCACGCTCTAATGGTGTTACTAATGGCTGCACGTGACATCTGTGCTCCCAGGCTGGGCATAGAAACGTTAATGAACAAGGACTCCGTTTTGCTGACATCTTCGGTACGGATAATGTAAGCCTTAAGCGCTCTCCTGACGTCCAGCGCGTGCTTTGGATGCTTTGGAGAAGGAAAATTGTGGGAAGTATTATTTCCTGTTTGAGATGAAAGGACGATCCCATCTTTGGAGTGAATGATGGATCCAGGCACATGACTACTTTGTTTTTGTGGAATGCACACAATTGCGAGTTTACTGTGCCTTCTCCATCCTTTGTAACTAATCCCCCGGATTAGATCGCCACTACAGGGGCATCAATTAAAGATGTTTGAATAATGGCATGTATATGGTCAGGTAGAGGAAAGGCCCGAGGGGATTCCTCTGTTTGTGGGAAGATATCTTTCTTCCCCTTGGGGCATCCTTTGACTAGCTTTTTAGAGCCTGAGGAGGCAGATGGGTCTTCTGCATCAGAGGAGTCCTGTAATTCTAAAGCCGAAATAGTCTTAGGCATTATAAGTGCCAAGTTTTCTTGTTTAAAGAACCTTTGACGTTGTTCATTTGATTCAATGGGGGGTTCCTCTCCCTCTGAGAAATGGTCACCTGAGTCTCCTATCTCACTCTCACTACACTCCTCATCTGAAATGTTCAGGGGGTCCTGGTAAGCAGAGGTGGATGGCAAAGGGCTATTTGACTTAGAGGAGGAACTGGATCTATTTCTCCTTCTACGTTTATCCCTATGATGGGATCTACGTCGCCCCCTGCTGTCGGTTTTTTGCTTCTCTTCATCATGGAGAGCAATTTCCTCCCTAATAGTCTTTCTAAACAACCACATTAGCTCTGCAGGGGAAGAATTAGCCCATGATTCCATATCAGTTAAGGAGGTTGAGCGATTTCCTCCCCCCCCCCCATCTCACCCCGATCTTGCCTGGGATGGCTTGCGGCAGACTCGTCCATGGATTCGATCTCAGCATTGGAACGGCTGCATGCGGTCTCATTGCGGCCTGTGCAGTCTCCACCCCCTCTCTCTGCAGAGTGCTCACTGCGTCAGTCCCCTGACTGGGACCGTTGAGATTGTGGGGGCTGTCGCGGAGCTCCACCATCCACGTCCTGGCTAAGGATGCTGGGGTCGGTCTCTTGGCGCCTCGGGTGCTCGGCTGTAGCCATGCCCGTGCCCTTCTTCTTAGATGCGGCTTTCCCAGACAGCCCTTTTGCCACCGCCGTTGAGGATTGTGAGATGGATGCCTCTGAAGAGGCATCTGCCTGACCAGGACGTTGCGACCCTACACGGGTGGCTGCCCGAGTTCCCTCCGCCACGGACCTGCCGAAGGTCTCAGGTGGCGGGGAAAAGGAGCACAGAGAGGCCATTTTGAAGAGGCCTTTGGGTATTGCGCTGTCCCTCTTTTGGCGGGAAACAAACTACACAAGGGGGGAGGAGGGGGACACTCAGAGGGGGGAAGAACACACACAAAACGAAGAACTGAACAAAAAGATGATTAGAAGACGAGAGCACAGTGGGGAAAAGACTATCTGTCCTAAGGTCCTTGGGGTAAAGTCCAAGACCTGCACTCCCTGCTGAGGCAGGAACAATACTGGAGCCAAAATGGATGCCCAAGCCTTCTGCAGGAAGTGACGACAAATTTGGTCCTGCCTCCCTGAGAATGAGTTGGGAATCACCCAATCAGGATGCCCGATGTCGCCTCCAGGAGAAGATGTAGCCTGGCAGCTTTATAAGCAAGGCCTTCTGCAGGAGCCATCTTGCGAATGGACAAAATCAAAAACAGCCTGTACATGTGCATCTCCATTGTAGCCCCCACCTTATGGAATACTTTGCCCGGGGAAGTCACAAAGGCTCCCCACTCTCCTGACCTTCCACTAACTATGCAACCCTGAATAATTCCCAAGAGCCTTTTCCACAGGTTATAGCACTGTACTGTACCAAAATGTACTGTACTAAAAGATGCCTGGGTAAAGAGTGAGGGATTGTGGACAATGATACCGTATATGCTGTAAGTAGGATCCTACTATGTAATTTTCAACATAATGTAACATGTCGTGTTAATACTTATGCTTTGCTCCAGCTCCGTTTCAGATTTCTGGTTGGTTCCAGATTTCCACACTCCAAAACCACACTGCATTGTTTACCGGGTATCCCATCCCGCTAGTTGTACTGACTTTATATAATCTTCCAGGAGTCCCACTGAGAAAGGCAGACTATAAATAACGTAAATAAAGGCCTTTGAAGAGATCCGTCATGATCGCTCAGTCTCTACAGCGGCCACACACGGAATAGAAAGTGTAATTCACTAGAAGTCATCAATCCCGTAGTCCTCCGCTGTGCTTCCTTTTTCCTATATTGGCACAAAGGAACGATCAACAGAATCCAGTCCTTGAATTTTCCAACTTTTGTTTAAAAACAAACCATAAATGTCTATTTGTTTTAGAGACAATATAATCCCTCTGCATGTTAATCTAAGTGGCAAAACCCGCAGAGAGACTGAGTGAAGTGGCAGAGACAAAGTCTCCCAGTGGGAGACAGAAGGGAGAGAAGTGCAAGACAGAGGAAGAAAAGTTAGAAGTAGAAAAACGACAGCATGGGGGAAAATAGAGATTGAGGGAGACAGACTAGCGCAGGTAACCTCGCTGCCTGCTACTCCCCTTGAGGCAGGAATAGAACTGGGGAAAGGGGCATTCCCACTCCAACAGGAAGAGGAAGAAAAAATCATTTCCTGCCTCCCCAATTGGATGGTGGGAAACATCCACAAGATGTCCTCCAGTTCAGAGGAGAAAATATGCTATATAAGCAGCTCAATAACAGGAAGCTTGTACCTGCCTTGTACCACTAGGTAGCTGTTCTAAAATTAATTTTAAATCCCTTGTGCTCTAATTTTTGCGTGTTTGTATTAGCTTAAAACAGCTTCACATCCCCCTGTGCACCACAAGGTATTCTAGCACCACAAAACCCTCCAGCTACGTAGATAACTCCATTTTGAAAAATAACAGCAGTAGCAACAGATGTTGTATTAAATTATAAAACAAGTAATCTTTTGTTAAGGATACACATTTTAATCTCATGTGAAATCAAACTAGCATAAATTTCAGGAATAATCCAACAGGAAGAAGCGTACACCGCTTGTGAAATCCTTTTGTGCATTTGCTGCGTCGATGGTGTCTGTTCCTATAAGTATCAGCAAGCTACCCATCTGGTCTAGAAAGTCCACCTCAAAATTCACACATTCTTGTATAAATAGTTGTGACTCAATAAAAAAATTAAAAGACTGTAATTTTTAAGTGAACAAATCTAAATTAGTCATATGCATGCCTTTCGTGAACAGGAACTGCTGCAGCCGCCTTCTCTGTAGTGCATCTGCCACCAATGTTTGGTTTCTTTCACAGACAGGCATGAAAGAAAGTGGCCGCTGATATCCGTGACGAAACAGAGTGCCATCATCAGAAGGAAAGTTTAATTGCGGCCCTTTAGTACTTTCACAAAAAAGCAATAAAGAGTGAACCAGAAGCCTGAATAAGGAGGCCAGACTAGAGGCCGACGGGCAAAAAACAACGATTATGAAGCAAGGAGATCTGTATGCTTTCTGATCAAGAAAAACCAGGCACGTGCCGAAAGTGCAGAAGAAAAACATTAGGTACAAATTGCAGAACCTGGTGCTGAGAATCTCAGCTTTCATTTATACCTTGAATGTACATGAATTCACACTTGAAAGTGTATAGTAAATCCCTGATGAAATCTCCAAAGATTAACTAGAAAAACTAGTTACCCACACTAAGTGAATGCATGCATGTGTTCATCTCAGATACATTACGCACACCGATTTGATATACCGGTATTTGCATTACTTTACAGGTTACAGAATTCAGTTCTCTGCTTTTAAAAAAAAATGAACAGAGCATACATAACCGTGGAAATATACAGAACCCTCCCAGAGTACGCTAAGAGTGCTTACTCATAATCCACCTACAAAAGCACACACCAGAACCAGGACACCTTTAAGAAACTACAGCTATTATTTTCTTTACACAACAAGCTAACATACTGCAAATCAGGTAAGCACAATAAGGTTGAAGTAAAGGAGGGCTCTTTACCACCTGGAGACAACATATTGCTGAAAGCAGGATCCGTGCTGCCTGGAGAAATTCTTCTGCCCATCAGGAAAAGTGTAGCGCTGCTTTAGAAGCTGTGTCATCATATCAATAGTGCTGCAAAGCAAGCTTTAGTGCCCAGCAGATCTCTGCTCCGGATGCAAGAGACAGGAAACCAAACAGCTCTGTACTAAAGACCTTTTCTAGCACAGTTACATTATTGGGGAGAGGGGGAGAGATCCCAAAATTACATTTGCTTTAAGGATTTCAGATATGCTTCAAATTTTTATTTTAAGGAAATGGACAATTGCGGTAAATATTTTCTCCATTGGAAAGACAACATGGATCCTTAAAAAGTGACAAGCCAGGCAGGCATTGAAAGTATACCTTCAACATTTGTGTAGCTTCATAAATACATCTTAAATAGTGCAAATTTTCACTTTGCAGACCTGAAACACAGGCAAGTGTTTGCTCTCACAGTCCTGCCCCCCAATCAAAATGAGCATCAAAAATAAATGAGGGAAGCAGGAGCAGAATAGGAAAACCCAACGTACCAAGACCACGCTAAGATTGTACATTCCTAAGCGGGCATAATAAAGGGAACTTGCAAACTGAAGAACAGTCATATTCGCAAATAGTGAACAGGACATTCATTACATGTTTGCCTGCTGGACCTCCAGAACAACAACAGCAATCCCTCATGTTTGGATTGACAGTGTTATGAAGTTATGCGTAGGTCAGCTTATAAAGTAACTGTCAGCTCCTGGACAACTTGCAGATTCAAGGACTCATTAACAAAATTCTGAAACAGCTCCCCAGCCCACCCCATTCTGGAACAGAGCAGAACACTAAGGCTAAGCAAGCAACGGCAGTGCATTTAATACATTCATACCAGCACAGCAGTATACTCAGACCACTTCACTGGCTCTCGTCAGGCTCTATTCTCTGCGGCTCCTGACGTTGGCTAGCTGTCGGCAAGTCTCCTTACAGCGACATCTACTTTAAGAAGCGTAGCAGAAGGACGTCAGGGCCACGATCCAGCACTGACAGCTTGAGTTACATTTTGATCCTTTCAGGAGCCAAAGCAGGTCTTCATAGGTCGCCTCATTTCTTTCCCTCCCACCTGGGAGGGGAGAGAAACCTCCCAGAGAAAAGGGATATTCTGAAAAAAACCTAACCTCCAAAGGCAGACTAGGATGTTACAAAGACAGGTTAACTTCATGCAGACAGAAGAAAATACAACATCAGCTGAATCACGGCAGAAACCCTGGAGTGAGGAGAAAAACGGCTGCTGAATCTTTGCTTGCTTAGTTTCAGTCCCGCCCCACCCCCCCATGACACAGCGTACTGAGAGTGCAAAATGCCTACCAAATTCCTCAAGGATGAATTAGGGAGCTATTTGCAGGATACGGCTACCACATAGGGCTGATCTTCACCTTGGTAATTTCTCACGGAAGCCTAGCTGCACCCTCCGAGCTCAAACGCTAAGATAAATCTGTTTCAAAAGAATGGCAGTTGCAGAACGAGCCACTGAAGTGGCCTTCGAGTTCCAGGACCAGGACTGCAAAACGAATCGCCACTTCTGAGTCAAGAGTGCGGGAAATCGATCTCTTTCAGAAGCATACAAAAAAGCAAACATTGACGTTGCTAAGGTCTTCCAACCTGTTTGACAAGGAGACTTGCCGAAGCCAGAGGCGATCCAATTCTGACAAGGACAACCTCGTTTCCGGATTCTCACATCTGCCCTATGCAGTAAGCAGGGGCTGCACGCTTCCTGACCTTATGTCCCTACGCTGAAAAACTAGGCAGTAGGTGAACGGCCTCAGGAGAATGAACAGAGGTCAGATGGGGGAAATGTTCATCTCCCACTACATGCCTCTTGCGGTGGAAAGACAGACCCCGTTACACTCACATTCCGGCTTTTTGCATGAATGGGACAGACACAAATAAATGTACATGCCGAAACCCATCTACTTTGGCCTGTGTCTGTTTCCCCACAAGCGGCAAACGATCTTCTCAAAAATATTTCAACTGCTTCTCAGCATGCCCCTGGGCAGAGATGTAGTAATTAATGACAATGTGTCCTTAAAGAGTCAGAGTCCTAACCTCCTAGGATGGTAATATGCACACGGGGAGGGTATCAAGTAAAGCAATATAGAGGGCAACACCAGTGGGAAGTTGCAAACTATCCAGAACAGCCCAGTTTAATCCTTCCAAATAAACAGACACCAAGGCCTGAAGCTTGGCATACAGCACAGAGGGGAAATTGTTAAGGATCTAGCCAGCCTGTAAAAATACAATCCACACAATGCCAACAAAACCAAGAGAAAGCCTGGTTTATCAAGCACTCTCTAGCATGCCCAACTTTAAGCAGGCTTTAGAGCAGGGGTATCAGAGGCAAACCCCGCCCCCCGGGGGGGGGGTTGCCTCAGCTGGTACATGGGTCCAATAAACCCTCCCAAGGCAGTCATCCCCCCTTGGCTGTGGGCTTGCCGACCCAAGGACCCTCCCCTCAGGGGTATTTTGGGCCAGCCAAGGTAGTTACCCCCCTACCCCACCTCCACCCCCACCCAGGGCCTGATCTGACCAAGTCACATCCTATCCAGCCCTTGTGACAAATAAGTTCAACACCCCTGCTTTAGAGCAATTCCTGCCCCTCTCCCCATCCCCTGTAGCAGTTTCTTCCTGCTCACCAACAGAAACATTCGCTCTTGTTCAAAAGGCCCATGCCATGCCTCCCCAAACATTAATGCAGCAGCAGAAACCATTCCTGGCAACTAAGCTACAAGAGGATTTTCATGGGAAACACTGGAAGCCGAACATCACCCACTTCAGGAAGATGCTGGGGGGGAAGAATTAGGACTAATAAAAGGAAACACTTCTTCACGCAACGTGTGATTGGTGTTTGGAATATGCTGCCACAGGAGGTGGTGATGGCCACTAACCTGGATAGCTTTAAAAAGGGCTTGGACAGATTTATGGAGAAGTCAATCTATGGCTACCAATCTTGATCCTCCTTGATCTCAGATTGCAAATGCCTTAGCAGACCAGGTGCTCAGGAGCAGCAGCAGCAGCAGAAGGCCATTGCTTTCACATCCTGCATGTGAGCTTCCAAAGGCACCTGGTGGGCCACTGCGAGTAGCAGAATGCTGGACTAGATGGACTCTGGTCTGATCCAACAGGCTAGTTCTTATGTTCTTATGATGCCGCCATTTCCAAGTGAATTGCCGTTTAGGGCTGCTTTCTTAGGGTCGAACCAGACAAGGCACAGATCCTTGTCACCTTTAAAGGCGCAGGCACAGTGCAGGGGCTCACTTCAGATCTGGCCCACACAAGAAGGGGAGAGGAGGTTTAACTCTTCCAGCAATTCCCTAGGCTGATCTTTGGAATTATGTTTATAAGATACCGCCGCTGAGCTGGGCTACCGAAATACTGAAACTACTGAAATTGTAATATTTTTGGAGTTATTGGAATGTTTTCAGAATGATTTCAACTGTTATTTATTGTTTTATTGTGGGCTTGTTGATTTGTTGTTCCTGATTTGTACACCGCCCAGAGCCCTAATCGAGCAATCGGACTATTTGATATACCACAAATCCTATCGGGGGGGGGAGGGGGGAGAGAAGCTAGCTAAACACACACAGAGTCCCTAACCAGTATGATTGTTCCTGCTGCACACAATCCCCCTAGATCAGTGATGGCGAACCTTTTCGAGACCGAGTGCCCAAACTGCAACCCAAAACCCACTTATTTATCGCAAAGTGCCAACATGGCAGTTTAACATGAATACTGAGGTTTTAGTATATATATATATAAACCTTTAATGGCATAATTAAAACAGCAGCAATATACCAGAAAAATGGCGACCTCAGTGTAATGATACAATCTCCAGGTTTGTGTAATGATACAATCTGAGGTTTTAGTATAGAAAAAACAGTTGGCTCCAAGGCGCGCATTACTCGGGAGTAAGCTTGGTGGTAGTTGGTGGCTTTGCTTTGAAGCAACTGTGCAACGCTTCGAACAGGTGAATCACGACCCTAGGAGGGTTTACTCAGAAGCAAACCCCACTGCCGGCAACTGAGCTTACTCCCAGGTAAAGGATCATTTATTTATTTATTTATTTTATTGTTTAGTTTTATATCCCACCCTATCCCCGAAGGGCTCTGGGCGGCGTACAACAAAGTTAAATCATAGTTCGACTAAATACAATCAAAACTAAACGATTAAATTCCAATATAAATAAATTACTAGATCCCCATTTAAAACAGCGGTTAATACAAAGTTTAAAATCGAATCGGGCGCCCAGCAAACCCATTTTTGCTTGCTTTCGTTCTTCCCATGAAAATCAGTAGGGTTTAACAGTGCTTAACAGGGTTACCTACACTGCTTCCCCAAAACTACACTCCTTCCCTGAGCCTTCTGGGGCGGGCAATCTAAAAATATAATAATTAAATTAAATAAATAAATAAACTAGGTCTTAGGTTTAATGCTAATAATCTCCCTGAAATAATTACACTATTATCACATGACGAACTCTGTGCACGCGTGCCCACAGAAAGGGCTCTGAGTGCCACCTCTGGCACCCGTGCCATAGGTTCGCCACCACTGCCCTAGATTAAAGTATGGTTTTCTCCAACCAAGTGGCAGAGATTGCCAGGATACGGACCAACGTGTGCAAGTGGCCCAGGAGATGAAAAGAAACCTCCCCAAATTCCCTTGTTCCGTTTCTAGACGCACACACAGTTTAAGAACGCTCTTGCAGAGGTTTCAAAGCCAATTTCCTACGTCTGTTTCCCACAAGAAGTTGTGCACCCACTTACTCTTTTTGGCAAAACAGGTTGTGCCCGCGTGATCCACCAGATCTGTGCAGGGGTCTGCAACCTGTGGCTCTCCAGATGTTCATGGACTACAATTCCCACCAGCCCCTGCTGATTGGCCATGCTGGCAGGGGCTGATGGGAATTGTAGTCCACGAACATCTGGAGAGCCACGGGTTGCAGACCCCTGCCCTAGGAGATGGGGCGGTATATTAAGTACGAGAAACAAACAAAGGAAAAATAGATGGGATGCACCTTCTGTTTCTTGTGAAGGGACAGATGATGGTGAAGGTCTCCATTCATTACAGCTGCAAGCAGAGGAAGGTGTAAAGCTCCCTTTCCCCATTCCTGCACAGTTCTCACCAGAATCCTGTATTTCAAAGCTGCAGCCGCATTGTCCCTACATTATGGACACAAGTTTAAGGGGGGAAATAGGTACACCACCATGCATTACGGCAGCACAGGCTTCTTCGGTTACAAGTGTACGTTTAAAAATCCTGCCGCTTTCTAGGACAAGTACATGCAGTAAAGTTCTCACAAGTGAGATCTTCTCACTATATCATGTATTATTACAGTGCAATCGGGGGTGGGGGTGGGGGGGGAGATCCCCTTCTGGCACCCAGCTGCAGAGGGGCTCTGGGACACCTGGTTGCGGCACTCAACTGCTGCCAGCAGCCGCGCTGCCCAAACCTACCCCAATGTCCCAGGGACGTTCCGGGGACAGGGCCACCCTTAATGGGCCTCCAGAGTCCTCTTGACCCCCGTATGCCAGCGGAAGTGCTGGTGGAGATAAGCCACGACTTTTGCAGCATATCTCTATCCTCCTCTATGGAGAAGTTTCAGGCAAAACAATTTTTCTACCATTTGGGGCTTCCCTCCTCCCTGTGGGAAAGCCCTTTGGAGCAGGCGCAGCAGCACTCGATCAGCACCATCCCCCGCCCGCCAGCTCTGGAGTGAGCTGTTAGTTCGACTGTTTAGAGTCGTATGTGAAGCAGCTTTTAAGTCAGAGCAGGCTTGGTAAACTGCTGTTAGACAGCATAGTGGAATCTTAAGGAAGAGTCGGGCAAATATGTAGAGCTAGCAAGATGATGGATAAATGTGTGGAACTGGGGCTTTAAACATGAGCAACAGCCAAGATGGAGAGTATTAGCAGACTTTGCAGTAGCTCCCCTTGGATTCCGTCTCCTCTCTCTGCAGCCACATCTGCCTGCTGTTATGCACAAGAGCACACGTACCTTTTCCCCTTCTCTGAAAAAGGAGCTCAAGGAGCTAGCCCTGTTTTCTGAGAATTCCAATGCTGCTTCTGCTTGGAGCAACTTAGATGTTCAACAGGAGGCAGAAATATGTCTGCACATAAGGATGCCTGAGGATCATTATATAGGAAGCTTATGATAACGTTAATTTGAACGCATAACATTATCTCAGTCATCGGATGGGCCAATAAGATGACTTCTAGCCTAATTGGCTCACTCTCAGCAGAGTTTGGAGGCTAAGCAGGGTCTGCCACGGTCAGCACTTGGATGGGAGACCACCAAGATAGCCTGGGGTTGCTATGCACAGCCAGGCAATGGCAAGTCTCCTCTGCTCATCTTTTCCCTTGAAAACCCTCTGGTCCTGGGGTCACCATTTGTCAGTTGCAACTTAACCTCACACAATTGCTATTAATAATAAGCCTTAATAGTAAGGTTCAAGAGTAATGGCTTTCCTAAGGCTACCTAACGAGGCTAAAATGAACAACTTCCCAGCTCAGGCTGTGGATCAAAACAGAAGCAATTCCTTGGGTTTAAACCCAGGAATAAGGGAAAGATACAAGCAAAACTGGGAGAGTGATGAGGAGCTCAAGACCCCACAGCCCACTTTCTCCAGACACTTTGCTCCTGGTTGAAACTGGCAGCAGCTGTACAAATGGCTGAGAGAAGATTGCTGGGACAACAGGGATGCATGGAGCTAAGCCAGGGGTAGGGAACCTGCGGCTCAAGAGCCGTGTGCGGCTCTTCTGCCCTTGCACTGCGGCTCCATGAGCCGAGCCGCTGGCCCCATCCTTGCCCGCCCTGCAGGCAGCAGGGAGGGCGCACCAACTGCCTGCGGCTGGCTGGGCTGCGCCACGGGCTTCCCCTCTCGCCTGCCCCGTTGAAGCGGGGCGGGCGCTTTCCCGGCGGCCGGCAAGGCCGAGCCACTGGTCCCATCCTTGCCCGCCCTGAAGGCAGCAGGGTGGATGCATCCATGCGCTTCTCAGAATGAGCGGAGTAAAAGGTTAAAAAAAACCAATATATACAGTGTTATCTTTATTTTAAATGTCAAAAATTATTTGCGGCTCCAAGTGTTTTCTTTTCCCATGGAAAAAGGGTCCAAATGGCTCTTTGAGTGTTAAAGGTTCCCTACCCCTGAGCTAAGCCATGGGAAGAGGGGGCTCAGCACCAACCGGTGCTTTTAAAACAGAACTACCAAAGGCCCCGCCTTTCTCCCTGACTGGAGCGGTTCCACATCTATTGACACAGAACCAACCTGGTCACAGTTAATTTGGCCCTCAGCCACGACCGGCTCTCACAACACATTCACATGGCAACCAGGGTATGGACAAGATTTTAGGGGCAAGCACCAGAATGTCGGGACCACAGGGATTCTCTCAGCTCTGCCTTACTGCACATTGTTATGCGTCACTGAGCTAGTCCTAATGAAAGGCATTATATAAATTACGTTGAAGTCAGAGAGCTGTTTTTCCAGCTGCCACCTCAGAGACTGTGTTTCAGAGGGGTAAGCCCCTCAAAGTCACCCTGCAATTGCTGGGCTCAGCGTCAGATACCAGCCCAAGGAACACGCATGCAGAGGTGGGTGTCAAAACAAGCCATTAGGAATGTATGAAATTAGAACCTCCACCACCTTCCATGTCTTGGGGACAAGCTGTAACATTTAAATGACCTTCTCTTCAATCAACTTGTAAACTGTCCTATTATGAACTGATAGCTGAAAAAGAGCTCTCTTTTTAAATTAGCCGGAGTCCAAAATCAACTGGGCTGTGGCGAAAGAATGAGGAGTTTTGTTTTTTTAAAGATGGAAAAGTATTTTACAGTTGGAATTGCCAACCGCTACCACAAAACAAGAAGCCATCCTTACCGCAAGTTATGGTGTTAACAAATGTCCAAACATAGAAACTCCAAACCACAGCAGAAAGTCATCTCGTTGCCCAAAGAAAACACATTCCTCGCCTTCCCATCTACTTGAATGTGCACCGATGCTGCTAAAGCTTTGGAGCTCTTCTTCCTCCAAAAGGCATTAAGAACAGAGTAGCCTAAACAAGCAGATGAAGCCGTAGGCAAACAAACATCGTGAGCATGTTCAGAGCAAAACCCTGCAAGGCTCAATAATATAAAACCCCAGCGGAACCACACATGCATGTGCCTCGGGCACCATGCCAGAGACTTCTCGCATTTCATTATTCCCGTCCCTTTTATTGAATACCTGTCGGTATGTGATTCAGTAGCCTCCCGAAGAGGCTACTACAATGGGCACCACATAGAGCTGCCCCTGAAGGCAGTTTGCAGAGTTTAGCATATATGTAATTTTACAGCCATCATTTAGCAAAGGTGAGGCACAGATAAACCCTGGCTTCTGTGCACTGACTTCTTCCAAACCATTTCTGGGCATCGTTTAAGGTTCAATTGAAGCTGGAGCCCAGCAACACTTTAAAGACCAGCAAAATTCCAGCACAAGTTTTCGTTAGTTCTCATTCAGCGAACTGCGCACCTACAAGGTTGATGCTTTGATATTCGTAACCAAATCTGGAGGGGGGCAGGGACAAGATGTTACAAGGGAAGGCCAGTAAAACAAGATCCAGTATAAAGAGGGATCAGTTCGTTCCTAGTGGATGAAGGTGGGGCAGGATCTAGGGGAGCAGGTGCCCCAGCGGCAGGCAGAGAGGGGACAGCGGCAGGTGATGGATGAGGCTCAACTGCCCAAAAGAGATGGCTCATTCTAAAGCAGTGTGCCCCATTTTGCCCTGTTGCTAGGAGGTGGGGGAGGCTCAGTCACTGGGAAAAGATGGCTAGTTCTGCAGCACATGCGCCCCATTCTCCCCACTGGGCTGCTGCTATGAGGTGGGGAGACTCAACTGCCCAGCAGAAATGGCTTGTTTAGCAGCATGCATGCCCAATTAGGCTGCTGCGAGGAGGTGGGGGAGGCTCAAGCGCTTGGAGGTCAGGGGGGGCTGGTGACTGTTAACAGTTTAGAATACTCCACAGTGCTCCTCTTTCCTGCCCCCCTGAAGGAGCTTGGAATCAAATGGGGCAGAGGAGAAGAGAACGGACTCTTCTCTCCTCCCCACTCCGCCACTTAGGCAGTTTAAAAGGCCACGAGTAGATCTGCCCCATCATCTGATAGGCTTGGCCTTCTCCAAAGACTCCGATTTTACCCCTTGGGAAATGGAGTGAAGCAAGAAAAGGAGGCCTTGTCCATGTGTGATGTGTGCCATCAAGCCTCTTCTGACTTATGAATCAATGACCTCTGAAACATCCACTCTTTAACAGTCTTGCAAACTGGGGGCCGTGGCTTCCTTTATTGAGCCAATCCATCTTGTGGTGGGACATCCTCTTTTTCCATTGTCTTCAATGCTTCGTAGCATTATTGCTTTTTCCAGTAAGTCTCTGCCAGTGACTTCAGTAGCTTCAGTTTAGTCATTTTAGCTTCTAGCAGTGTAGTCGGCGGATGACGTGCAGCCCAAGAAAGCTTTATCAGTATAAGAAGGAGAATGAGGTGTGATTGGGGTTGGAGTTTCCCATGTCAACGTTAGGTATATTTACAACTATAATGAATATTTTTTTTAAGTCCAGGAAAAGGCTGGGCTGAAAAATTTCTTCTCCTTGGGTTGGGTTTTGATGCATGAAGAGGGATTGAGGGAACATTCAAACATTATAGTAGATAAAATAATGTAAAAGTGGAATTAATCATTCATAGTTTTTAGATAATATATTTCATCATTTAAAAGAGTTGTTGATTATCTACGTATATACAAAGAAATAAATACATATATAATACATGGGGGGTCATTTTGTACTTTTGCCCCTCAAAAAAAGGTACATCCAGCCTTGGGCAAAGGCCACTACAATCTGCTCTCAGATAGAGAAGGTACAAGTAACAAAATCTAATGCAAGATAAACTGATCAAATAGGACAGTGATGGCGAACCTATGGCACGGGTGCCAGAGGTGGCACTCAGAGCCCTCTCTGTGGGCATGCGCAAACAGAGTGCTCCCCCCCCCCCCACACAACTAGGCTGGTCTGGGCTGCTGGGCTCGATTATTAGCATTAAACCTAAGCCCTAGTTTTGGGTAAGCAGTGTAGGTAACCCTGTTAAGCGCTGTTAAACTAAAGCGTGATCCTTTACCTGGGAGGAAGCTCGGTTGCCGGCAATGGGACTTGCTTCTGAGTAAACCCTCCTAGGGTCGTGATTCACCCGTTGGAAGAGTTGCATGGTTGCTTCAAAGCAAAGCCATCAACTACCACCAAGCTTACTCCTGAGTAACGCATGCCTCGGAGCCAACCGTTTTTTCTAAACGAAAACCTCAGTATTCAGGTTAAATTACCGTGTTGGCCCTTTGCGATAAATAAGTGGATTTTGGGTTGCAATTTGAGCAATCGGTCTCAAAAAGGTTCGCCATCACTGTACTAGGAAGTCACAGAAACAATAACTGAAATAACGGAAATCCATAACAAACCGGATATTAGCATCAGAAACGACATGAAACGAATTGAAGACGACAGAGCTCAACCAGATCGCTGCACTCCTCGACGCGGCAGGAAGATATTGGGGTCTAAGATGGCCGCACCAGCGACAGGAAGTGACCGAAAAGTATTTCCTGCCTCCTCAACAGCGAGTGGGAACCAATCCAACAACAAGATGGCCTACACCATCCAGGAGAATTACAGATCCCTGTAAAGAAGACCTGGAGAGTAAATAGTCATGAGCTTGCTAATGAATTTTAATTTGGCAATTTCATATTGAACTCACTGTTCAAAGTTTCTTTGTAACAGAGCAGCAACTTTTAGATCAATGACAGCAGATTCAAATGTTCATCCACTGTTGTTTTTTTTAATATTTTGATTTTTTTTAAATGCCAGGTTTGTATCCATAGGGACGGACTTAATTTTCCAGTGCAGAGAGTTAGAAGGGCACTGGTCACATGGACAAGCGAATAAGACTGATAGAGTATTGCTGGATGTGATGTTTGACAAAACCTGTGTCCGGGGGTCACCGCAGCGGCTCGCCCCAGACTCGGCGGGCCAGGGGGCGGGGCCAGCAGCGGAGCGGCAGCGGGAGCCCAGTCGGTGGGGAAGACACCTTCCCCTCCCCTCCCAGGGGGCACCCTGTGGTTCCGGCAGCTGACTTCTTTAGGAGCCCCAAAGACCAGGGCTGCAGACGAGGAGACCAACACCTCGGAAAGGGACGGTGGGACGGATTGTCAGCCCCAGCCGCAGGAGGGGGAGGGAGAGCGCCACAACCTGATAACACAGAGAGCCCAGGCCCCTCCCAAGGCTTTCAAACCTGTTGTCCCCACATACACACACACCCCTTCCAGTGGCCCACCTGGCTATACATACAGACACTCACAAAAGGGGAGGGGATTGCTCTTGCTAAAAACCCAATTCTACACCTTCTTCTTCTTGATATTTAACCACACCCTATGGATGTACACTTCTGTGCATCTTACAAAGTAAACTCTCATAGATGTGCATGCTGAAATAAAATTTTGAGCTTCTCAGGTTCCAGTGGGCTCCTGTGTCATTTCAAAAGGTGTGGGAAAAGAGCCAGGGGAGAACGCCACTCGGAGAATCAAGGAGTCACAGTTTGCCAGGTGCTGGCTAAGGCTGCGAGGAAGGACATCTGCACATGGGTATGCAGTCAAAAGGGGGCCAGGGGGGAGAAAGAAAATAGCAAAATCCTCTTCATTATGTGAATAATTTTCTAGGCTAAGAAGCTGAACTTAAGGCAGCAAAACGACAGGATTCAAGAATGAGCTATATACTTAAAGTAAACCCCTCTGGGTAACACTGGCCGGTACTTATGCCCACCAATCCCACGCCACTATCCACACCTTCCTATTCATTCATTCAGCCCCTCTATTCCACTGCCTATTCCACAGTTAGACTGTACGCTCCTTGAAGTGACAAGTAAGGGGTTTGGTGTTCCCGATTTTACATTACAAAGTATCAAGTACATTTAATACTGAAATAATAACAGTCATTTGCCGCATACATAGAAGCTTTCTTTAAACATTAAAAACAGGGACAAACATGCGATCTGCAAACAGAATTTCAGAACCCAAATACTACCCAGGTTGGGACATTGGCTTGAGAATAAAGAGCAGGTGACTTACAGTGCAATCATATACAGACTATACTCCAATCTAAGGCCTTTTGTTTCAAGTGCTGCTCGAGCACGTTACCAGGCTACCCCTATACGAAGAGCCGAGGAACTAATGGGGAAAATATAGCATTTCTGGCTTGTAAGAAATTTATGAATAAAATCCAGACCCTGCTTAGCTTCTGAGATCGGACACATGCCTTCTATGTTGGCTGCAGATCTGACATAATGGCCCTAAATATCCGTGGTCTGTTTAAGCAGACTGCTGAATACCTACATAAGAGTTAAAGACAGGATATGAACCAGGATATGAACCCACAGACTGAAGGGGGTTTGCATACCATGGTCTGCATTAATCACTGCACTGTTGCGCTTGCATTACGCATACAAATCTTTACTGAAGGAGACTACAGGTGCTCCATTTCTCTGTTCACGCAACAAACACTATTCTCTTTCTATTCACAACCTCCAGGGACAGGGTTGACACGGGCAAATGAGACCGTGATTTCACTGGGATCGTATGAGTGAGGATGTGCACACCATCACATCACAGTTGACTTATGGTCATCCCACGAGGTTTTCAAGTCAAGAAGCATTCAAAGGTGGTTTGACATTACCAGCCTCTATGAGGGCGGAGAGAGTCCTGAGAGAACTGTGATGTTAAACCAAGGCTATAATGAAATGGTGGACCGCTAAAAGACTCAAATCTCCTTACTGGAGTAATTTTGTATTCCGCACTATGAAATGTACTAAATTATCAATTTTTACCAATAATAAACAATTACACTTTTTCCAGCGTTCAAACGTCTTTATGTAGATCCTCTCAGCCACTTACTTGATAACTCTATTTTACTTCTGCTCAGCAGGAAAAGGGAATGGGACACAGAGAATAGCAGCTTGCCAAAAAAACCCCACCAAGTTCATATCTGGCCTGACGGGGATCGTCCACACTAGCCTGATCTTGTCAGATCTCAGAAGCTAAGCAGGGTTGCACCTGGTTAGTTCTTGGATGGGAGATCAAGGTTGCAACACAGCAGCAGGCGATGGCAAACCACCTCTGTCATTCTCAGGGTGGTCATAGTTCAGGTGCAGCCTCACGGCACTTTCCTTCACCCCCAAGGTTCCCATCAACACAGAATCTAGCTTTGTACGCAGCTTTCCATTTTAACACAGATAAGGGTTCCCTTACAATAGATAAGGGCTAGCAATCACCAGGTTATGGTGAAATTCTGATTAGGCCGGTAGAAGGAACTGTTGGTGTCTGTAGCACTAGAAACTACAAGAGAAATTCACATGCAGCTCAGACATTGAAGCTAAAAGGCAAGTCCCTTGTTAAAAACAAAGTCACTATCCCAGACCTACGTAATAAAGGGTAAGTTAGAAGCGACATTCTGTACACTTTCCTGTGCGCTTTACATTCGACACAACTCACCAAGTAACATGTACAGGAAATAAATGCAAAGGTGTGTTTGTTTACCAAAAGGCATGGCATGGCCAACAACTGCAAGCCTGGCTAATTCTGCCATAGAGCTGCAAAGCACAATGCTGGAAAAGGCAATACTGCTGCCACTCTGGCCAAGATCCATGAACTTGAGAATCACATACAAACCTTTACTAAGAACACCAGTGTTCCAACTCAAAAAGCTTAGAACTCATGCCCACAAATTCACATTGGCACGAACCATTCCTACCGCCTGGGGATTAACTTTAAGACAAAAAAAGATGGCAAGGACATTTTGTTAAATATTTAGTTTATTCAAGTATTATCAATACTCATCCCTTGACTTAAACACTTGTCACGCTCTACAAGGTCAAACACACAGTGGCTCCTGTCAGTGGGATTGTACTCTTGGTACACCCAAAAGCAGAATATACTAGAGGCAGCATACCTCGCCTTGTATCTTCTGTTTGCCAGAATACAATTTATGTTAAGTCAGAACACTTTTTTTGTGTGGCATCTGCAGATACTTAAATCTCATTTCAGCCAACTCAATACACATGTGAAACAGTGGCACCTCAGATTCTGAATCTCAAATCCAGATTTGTGTATTCTTCCAAACCCGCACATATTGTAGCCTGACAAACACAAAGCTCTTTTGCGCCCTAAAGAATCCACTGCGGTGGAAAGGTCAAGGCAGCTATTTGTACACCATTTTCAACTAGGGGAAGAGCCCTAAAAGCTAGCCACAAGAGACAGGAAAATATGTTTGACTTTGTAAAAGGCAGGCGACTAGAGTGGTACAAGCACAGCTAACACATTCACATAGCCAACTTCTACAATAGTTCTGAAATAGTTATTCACATGGTTATAGATAAGTACAACCATAGCTACTATGCAAGCAACACATGAATTATTGGTGGGATGAAGTCACGTCCAGATATCCTCAAGTATCCGGACTAAAGCTATATACAAAGCATTTGTTTGATTAGAGGCTGCATGTATGCAAGTCTGGATATCCTTTACTGGCTCCTCATTGACGATGTGATAGTATGATTCAGTTTCACACAATTATTACTGCCTGTGTTATTAAGGCAAAATCCCGTCCCCCAACGAGATAGGTTCTTGGTTTATTTACCCAAGGATACAATATTAATTTTTTAAAATACAGGTCACATTTACACCTCATAGGGTCTGTTCAGACAGCAGAAATGGAAGTAATTTAATAATTTAGCAGAACCAACACCTCCATGCAATAGGAGTAAAAAAGGCGTATGATGTTGAGCGAAGAGGGCACAGAACTAAGGCAAGTACACTAAGCTATGATTTTATCTGACTATCACCTCTGGTACTTTTCTTTGGCCCTGTATTGCTACATAGCGATAGGTAATGGCAAACCACCTCTATTTGTCCCTGCCCTGACCGGCTGACCCAGTCTAGTTTGATCTCATCAGATCTGGGCAGCTAAGCAGGATCTGCCTAGTCAGAACTTGGATGGGAGATCACCAAGGAAGTCCAGGGTCACTAAGCAGTGGCCAGCAATGGCAAACCACCCCGAAGTCTCTTGCCTTGAAAAGCGCATGGTCATCACCATAAGTCACCTGCCACTTTGCACAAACACGGTTTTCTTTACTGCATTTTTTAAACACAAAGAGCAGGAACTGTCAAACAGCATTCTCTGTCCATATTGATCATTGTTGTACATGGACTCTCTAGAGTATCACGTGTCAAACTTGGGCCCTCCAGATGTTCAGACTATGATTCCCATCAGCCCTTGCCAGCATGAGCCATGCTGGCAGGGACCGATGGAATTGTAGCCCATGAACATCTGGAGGGCCCAGGTTTGACACCACGTTCTAGGCAGTTCCAGTGCAATTAGGGAATGAATGTGTAGACAGACATGGCCTCCACTCATGCCTTGGTCTAGCCTCACCTTGTGGCATCTGCAGGGATTGTATATTCACAGCTACCTCAATCTAGCCTGCCTCAGGCAAGGCATTTCTTCCAAATGGTGTAAGCAAGGCTGGAAGCAATAGGCAGAGCAAGTGGAAGAAGCATGCCCTTCAGCCCTTGAAGGATTTAGCTAGTGAGGGAGTGAAAGAGGACCATTATTACAATCAATTGCTAAAAAGCAAGGTGGAAACATTGTAATGGGGATCCATCCAAGGGGTTACCATATACAGGGACTGATATTTAATTTAAAAAACCACCATAATTTTTAATTAGAAGTGAAAGATTCTGGCCGCTGACCACATAATGAAGAGCTCAAATCATGAAAATGTGAATTAGTACATTATAGTAAATTTAGCTCAGGGTAGGACCATGTTTTCCGATAAATTAGAATATAATTCCCCATCAGCCTCTGTCAGCATGGCCAATTGGCCATGCTGGTAGGGGCTGATGGGAATTGTAGTTCCTGAACATCTGGAGAGCCGCAGGTTCCCTACCCCTGCCCTAGCCAATGGGGCAACAGTGTGAAATGGTACCTAATCAAATTTGGGTGTCATGGACTACGAGATAAGGAAAGACAAAAACTGCAAGTAGAAATTTTGGTCAACTACAGAAAAAAAAAATCCCCAGAACCAAACTGTTTCAAGCAAGCTGTCAAGTTGTGGGATGTACATATTTATCCTTTACGCCTATCTCAATAAAGAATTCCGTGGAACTCCACAGCTTGCTTACTACTTTGAGGTCTTTTGGGTGGTGTTAATAGAAAGGTGTCACATGGCTGATGTCTTTAGACAATATAAATTAATGAAATAAGATAGGCAGATAAGGGAACACTAGTCATCAGAAAAGAAAAACAGTAGCTGGGATCTTTTGGGGAACAGGTGAGAAAAAAACAAAGAGAAATGGGATCCTTCCTCTCTACCTCTTGAATATCTATTTAATTTTTCACTTTCAGGAATATTCCATGCTGCTTCACAAGACCACAGCAAGCACTTTCACTAATAGTCAAAATAAAAGAATATCATGGTCTCAATCCACCCCTGACATCCAGGTGCTTTACTTCAGGGCTAACCGCACTCTGCAGAAGAATAACAAAGATATTTCCTCGGCAGCAACAGCAACAGCTTGCCTGTGTTAGTCCACTCCAACAAGTGAGGAAATCGCACCCACATCCAGAAATTAGTTCGGTACCTAGGGGTTCCACACTACGCTGATTTTCCGGCTTTGCAAAGCAATACACTCATCTAAAATATGGGTACTGTAATAAAAGATGACCACCACGCACACAGGAGTTTCCAATGTTCTCGCCTCTTTCAGTTTCTGCCTAGAACAGTGTTGGCAAACCTATGACAGGTGTGTCAAAAGTGACACACCAGCGTTCACCAACATCCAACAACATTCTCCCTGTTTGAGTCTGAATCATTTTTACAATAATTTGACA
This sequence comes from Sphaerodactylus townsendi, assembly GCF_021028975.2. Lineage (NCBI taxonomy): Eukaryota > Metazoa > Chordata > Lepidosauria > Squamata > Sphaerodactylidae > Sphaerodactylus > Sphaerodactylus townsendi. The sequence continues at coordinate 146,459,613 of NC_059427.1, read as the reverse complement.
TTTCTTTATATTACTTGTAGCACCACACATGATTGGACTGTATTTTTTCTAAATAAATATGTAAAGAATTACGTCTTTTGTTTTGGGGGGAAGGGGTGAAATTCCAGCAGCGTCAAGTTTGGCATTTTCCAAATTTTTGACACACCGAGCCCAAACGGTTCGCCATCACTGGCCTAGATGTCAATCCTTAAAGGAAAGTTGAAATTCTTAAAAATCTGACTCTGGCACTACACTAAAAGTTATGGCCTGTGTTCCATGGAAAAACCAGTCATGTAATAAACCAGGACAGATTTTGCAGCACTAACGACACACTGATTAATGAGTTTAGATAAGGCAACACTTTTAATGCAAGGGAATAACAAAAATCCATACGGCTAGGACGGTAACATAAAGATTCTGCTGTAACGTAAGGCAATTTAAAAGTTCATTACGAGTCTACAGCATGTGGCAGATAACATACTGGAACACTTCCAAGGTTTCATAAACAAAAGCATGGAAATACCACCTATGAGAGTGACAAATGGTGTGCCAATATCACAGCAACAGCTCGTATAAACTCACAGCTTAAGCGGAGCAAAAGAATACTTGGAGGAGCCAAAAAACGCTACAACAGTGTCGGGAACCTGACCTGAACCCAGCAAACTGAACTCTGATGTAATGGGAGGAGAGAAAAGGCCCAGACGGGGGTCCATTTGGACATCCGCCCACTATAAATGACAGCACATTTTGGGAGTACACCTTAATCCTAGTGACCTGGTACACCTGAGATACAACCATTAAACCCACACCAACAGGATTTAGATAACACTCCGTTTTATGTACCGTTTAACACCGAAAACAATGTTGGAAGAGATAAATGGCCGCAGGGCCAAAAAAGCAGAGAAGGCTCTGCATGACAGCCGGACCTAAGCTCATGCCATAAACGTCTCGACAACATCAGATAGCAAGAGGGGAAATATCGAAAAAAATTGACAATAACGACACCTAACCAAAGCAAGAAAGTTAGCCTCAACAGGGTGGCATAACATATGCCAGAGCAAGATCCCTCCATGGGTCAGACCACATCAGACAGAAAGACCCCGATGCCCGATAAACAGGAGTGCCAGAAAACCTTAAGAGCACCCACTGGATGTGTTGACAAAGGTGTGAAACAACCAAAGACTGGCATAAGCAAGCTGGCATAAGCAAAGAGCACCCTTCCCACCCCCAAAATCAGGCCTTGGGGCGGCATCACCCACAGGACAGGTGTATTTACGTGGGGTTTGGGTGACGGGGTTTGGGGCTGCAACCCCCACAGAAGATAAGGATAATATATATATGTCCACACATGTGTGTTAAGAATAGAAAATAAGGATGATAAATATGGATTAAGGTATGTATGCGGTGCATCATCACATCGAGTGGTTTTTAAGAGCTGGCATAATAGGCAAGGGGCAACCTGGGGAGAAGTTGGCACGGGTGGGCGCCCCAGGGACGGGGGGAGGGAAGCCAGGGGGGTGCCCAGGAGAGGGGGCGGGTCGTTTTGGAAGGGTGACATCAGCAGGGAAGCCCCCCGGCCGCCGCCACCTCCGACCCCACAGCCCCCCTCCCCCCTCGGGGCACACCCCGCGCCAACTCCTCCTCCTCCCCCCCTCCGCCCTCCCTCAGGGTGAGGGTCGCCCCTCCCCTCGCCCGGCAGAGGGGGGATCGCTGTGACGCACTCAGGGGCCCTCCCGGGCGCGCGGCGGGAAAGGGGAAGAGAAGCCGCGAGCGGGAAAGGAGCCGCGGCCCCGCCGCGCCTCCCGCCTCTGGCAGATGGTCCCTTTCAGGGCTCCCGCCCCGGGAGCTGGGATGGCGCGGCCCGGCTCTCCCTCCCCGCCCGCTCCCTCCCCGCCCGCCTTCTTCCTCAGGTCACTCACAATCTCTCCTCGTCTCCGCTCGGCGCCGCCGCCATTTTCTTCGCAGCGAAGAACCCGCGGGGGGGGGGGAGGGGGGGGCAGGCCGAGCCGGAGAGGAAACCCGTAGCGCCAGGCCCCGCCTCCCTTGGATGCCATTGGCCGGCCTGCCCCATCACTCAGGATACCCACCCGAAATTATTGGCCCGGGCTCTCGTACCCGGGCGAGGCTGCCGCGCTCCCGGCGGCCGTTAGAATTGGCGGGAAGCGCTGTCAGTTACAAGGATAAAAAGTGGGCGGGGGAGCCGAGCCCGCGTTGTTGCTGATTGGAGGGGGGAGGCTGTGCGCCTAGTGATAGGCCAGTGGGCTCATCGGTCACGCTGGAAGGGGGCGGGGTTTAGTCACAGGCTGAAGGGTTTTGAAATGTAACGGGTCTAACGGTTTTGTTTCTTCTCTTCCCTCCCCCCCCTCCCCAAGGCCGTTACCTCATCAATCCGTGTTGGGCCCCCATGCTGTTAGTGTCACCTTTATTATTTCGAGGCAATGGGCGGTGATAAAGACTGGCTCCGTTTTCACCCATGTCAAGGCCATGTCTCACCAACCAGTACATAACTTACCCTGGATCCATTCATGCAGGATATCTGAGATCCCTCACATGAAGACCTCTTTACATACAATATGTGGTGGGATCCAACCAGTTCTCCCCGCTTCTCTAGAAGTGGCTACTAATTTTTTTCTGAGTGCCGAGAAGGGGCTACTAAAGCAACCTCCCTGCCCAATAGGGACTGGAGGCGCGTGTGTGGTGGCGCCACTGTTTGAATCCCACCCCCATCGGAACCTGTTATTAAAATTTTGGGATCCCACCACTGAATATGCACTTACGTCAATCCAGTCTTTATGGACAAAGCATGTTAGCGGCCCAGGCAGACTCAAGCCAACCTCTTCTGTCCTTTAGTGAAGTAGTTGACCAAAGCTTCAATCCCACCCGGATTACAAAATGGAGCTCTATGGACTGCTCACATGTTTGTTCCAGCGGCACCTCCTTGTCACTTAAGAAATCCAACAGATGCAGCACTTTATCCATTGAAACACAAACAAATGAAATAAAAAAGATGCCTCGCCAGCTTGCCCGTTGGCAGAGCAAAGACAGCAGCGTCGTCCGGAAAAAGAGCAAGGAGCCCATGAAGGTTTATTCCAGGGCAAAGAAATATCCGGAGGCTTGCGAGGGTCTTTTAAATGTGCGACGGGTATCTCTACTTCATGCAGCAGCCCTGCACGTTATGTTCTGGAGGTCCGCATAAGTTGAAACGCTACCCTGGAATCTCTTCATTCTCGGTTCTGGTGGTTGACTGAGAGTTATTCATAAGAACTTTTAATATTCTTCCCTTGCATGCAGAATCTGCATGGTGTCATTGTTTCGTTTACATCCAATATTGGCTCCGATTTCTGTTTTTCTAGTTCAATATGTCATGTTGGTACCACTGGGGGATTTGTTTCATTAGAGAAGGGAGTACGTTTCTGACTGCTGTCTTCGTTGAATTTCTTGCTAAGCATTACAAGCCTATACCGCCACCACCCCTTTTCCTCCAATATCCTTGTCACAGGCACAGATCCATCTGATCTCCCACTAAATGACACCTTTGTCACATGGCAATTGTTTTCTTGCAGCCATGGGCCTATGCAGTGGAGTTTCCTGTGCAAACAACACGCTCTAAACAAAGTTAACTCAGTGCTCCCCTGGGCCAAACTCCATATCCCTCTTCCTTTCAAGCAGCCCGGAATCTTTCTTCTTCAGCCACTTCCGCGCATGCCACTTCAAGTAATTTTGAGCCCCTTTTCTAGTGCTGGTACACATGTCCCAGCGAGTTTCTGGCCTATGGTAGGGCTGCCAGTTCCAAATTGGGAAAGTCCTGGAGGCTTGGGAGGGTGAAGGGAGCTCAGTAGGGTACAATGCTACAGAATTCAACTTCCAAAGCAGCTGTTTTCTCCAAGGGCTGTCACCTGGAGACCAGGTGTAATTCCAGGAAATCTCCAACCGCCACCTGGAGCTTGGCAACCATTTGCTATCCCATCACATCCCAGTGGCTAACAACAGCACCTAGTTTTACCCTTCTGGCCTGGTTGCCACCTGCAAAGAAGAGAATGAACTAGACATGGTGGGGTCCAGCCAGGATAAGCACACTCAGACACCTTGTGCCGAAGGGAGCTGTCCGTGGAGAGCATTGGCACCCAGTTTGGCCAGTAAGGAAGACAGCAGATATGGCAGTATCTGGCTTTACCCGGCAAAGAGGAGCGCAGACATGGTAGGGTCTGGCTTCGGCCTGGGCCTGACAGAGCAGAAGAGGCGGAATACAGGTATGGCAGCACGCAGCTTGGCTGGCAAGAGGAGCATATGTACAATGGAGCCTGACTTGGCTGTCAAGCAAGAGCATGGCAGCACCTGGCCTGGCTGCTGAGAAAACACCCCTGGTTTCACCCTGGACCAGATTGGGACTGGCGAGGAGCGGTGCAGATATAGCAGTGCCCATCTTGGCCAGCAAGGAGGAACGCCACTCAGCTTGGCAAATGAGGAAGAGGACGGGCACTCATGGAAGTGCCCAGCTTTGCCATCCAGTGTGATGTGGTTCAGTGCAGTGGCCTCTCCTTTCTCTTCGGCTTATGGTGACTAACGCCGGCTCAGGAAATTCCTGGAGATTTGAGGATGGAATATGGGGAGGGATAGCAAGATATAATGCCATAGAAGCCACCTTCCAAAGTGACCATTTTCTCCAGAGGACTTGATCTCTGTCATCAGGAGATCAATTGTAACTCTGGGAGATCTCCAGGCCCCACCTGGAGGTTTGCAACCCTACTTCGGTGGGTTTTGCAGCCTTTCATTAGATGACAGACATGATCCTTTTCCAGGGCCATTTTGGCCTCCCAGTCTGCCACTGGGAAACACAGTGCTGGATTGTGGCCTACATCCATGAAATCGTTTTGCTGCCTGAGATATAATGCAAAGGCTGAAGATAGACTTTGTAGGAAGGGGGTTGTTCTTTTATAAGCTGTATGTTGTCTGTAACTGATGTGGCATAGGATTGGTAGGTGTTCCTGTTTCAAAAGCACATCTGTGAAAACATGTCCTCGTTCCAATATAGCAGCCTACAGCCTCCTGGCAGAAAATAGATATATGACATTTTTTAAATGCTAGACTGTTTAATTTTACAATGACTACCTCTCTGCAATTAGTGGGGTGTGTATCAGATCTCACCAGAGCAGCTTGTTTGCATTGTCTGATCTATTTCTCCACTGTGAGGGGCTAGATTCTCACCAAACGTGAAACAAGTTAAAAGAATGGTTGCATTATTAGCATCTTAATCTTTACTCAGAATACACTGAATATTGTTTACATGTGGCTGTTGTCAGCCCATGCTGACGTTGTTTACTTTGATGTATCTGAAGCACTACACATTCATTCTATTTGGGGCAAGTTTAAAACTGCCTTTCTGTCTGAATTTGGGGGATTAGATAGAAATTAGAAATTACCACCCTCTTAAGTATTCTTCAGTTATTTATGACCTTCTCCAGTATCACCCAGAACAAAACTAATGAATTTTACCTCAGATTTTCCTCTTTTTCCTTTTTCTTTCTTACTCTTTTACTCTCTGATGAAAGATTTTGGTATTTAGATACTTTGTTTATTTCACTTTGGCTGTTCTCTTACTACAAAAATATCCGGCCTGTTACAAGCTGGATATATTTGTAGCGAAATGTAGGCATTAATAATAATAACAGACATAGTCCTCTTACATATAATATGGTTTTATATTACTCCCCTTCATTTCCAAAGTCTTAGGAAAAATAAAACATGGCATATAACAATATAATCTGCCCTACTTAAATATTAAATTGTCATCAAAATTTCTCGTGTCTCATAGTCTTGCAGATTGTCCCTCAACTGTTCAATGCTAACTCACATTCTGAACCCCAAAAAGCAGACAGTATCGGACAGGAAGTGTAGGGGGAGACAACTTCTCCCCCCAATTCTTGACATTTATTTGCCTACAGTAGATTCTTAGCTCATACAACTGCACAGGAAATACTGTATAAAGTGAGTCCAACTTTAACTTAAAAGACCAGTGCAAATGTATAGGGAAATGAATATGACTGTATGCATGCTTCTCTATCATTTTAAAAACAAAGATAGAAATTTCTGAAGCAGTTGCTACATTTTTAATCCATGCTCTACATGATATGTAACAATGATCCTGTTTTTGTATTTGGAATGTATGGTACTTCTGGTTTATGCCTAATAAAGGTTTTTGGATTGGATTGGATTGAAAAACAGAGGGAAAGGTCAGAAGTACTGAGACAACCTGAAACATACTTATTTACCAAATCTCAATTTGCTTTGTTACTTCCTGAATACGAAACATATATTTTGATGTTCAGTTAAACTTACTGGCACGCAGTAAAGCTACAAACCTATTAACCCTTTGTTGGGGGTCAGGCACATTGAAGTTATAAAGTAGGAACTGCCTTGGAATGAACATACCTAGGGGAATGCTGCAAATTACCACAGTAGATTAATCCAGCTATCTGGAATCCATATTTATGTAGTGTGTATTAATCCAGAAGCAGAGGAAGCAAAATTTCCATTCAGTAGCACTATTGGGTGCCTTATTGGGTAATCATTGGGAGAAACTGCTGATCATGGTGCTTAAAAGTCTGTCCGTGTATGTAGTAGTGAAGAACTCAATTCCTGCATTAAATCACAGTCTCCTCAAAAATATTAGTATTCCTCTACTTTCTTTCTTTAATCTAGATCTGTTTTTTAAAATTATTCTTAACTTTCACTTTGAGCTTCACAGATTTCAGAACACATAATGTGTGCATGGCTCTTCTGAGTAGGTTTTTTTTTTACATTTTTATTGCTTAATTATGTTTGTGTTTTTCAAACACCCATTAGCTGATTTAATCTGATGCATAAATGGAAGAATATGTGGAAACTGAAAAGTCAGAGGCCTTGCCCCCAAATTTAAGAGCAATATGTTTGGCAGGGCTCGCAATCCGGACCAAACACTTCATTTTGTATTTTATAACATTTGAAAAAATACTTTTCCAATAGCAAATCGGACTGCATATTTGGTAACCCAGAAAAATGCTATGGCTATATCATTTTCACTAACATGACATGTTTCAACCTTTGAATCTCTGATCTAGGAATTTTGCAGCAATGTACTTGACTGGAAAAAATGTTGTTTACATTGTGAAAAATAAAATATTTGATGATAGATGTGTTTGTTTTTCCCCCTCAAAATCGGGGTGGGGGTGGGAATGGGGGAATGTTTTCTGGAATCAGTAATTTTTTGTTTCATTCTGTGCATCTCTTAAGTATATAATTTAAAATCATAAATGGTCATGCAAAGCTGTAATTGATGGTGTTCCATAAACCTCAGTTACACAGTAAGCTTCCTAATTTTAAATATCTTCTACAAGTGACACCAATGAGCTTTGCGACTCAGGGGGGATTTGAATCTGTGTCTTTCTATTTATTTATTTTTTGCTCCATGTTGGCTCATTTATCTGACAAATTCCTGATGCATTAGAATTAATAGGGAATTTCTTATTATAGATATGAACTTTAAGCCTTTGAAACACAGAATCTTTTCTGATCTACTATTACAAGCTCTTTTGATCCACTTGGCTAGGGAAATGTATTTTTATGTGTGTTTTATACTTTTTAAAACAGAATCACAAATATCCTTTATATTATTTTCTGTCCCTCGTGTGTGTCTACTATAGCAGTAGTAAGAAGTATCAACCCAAGCAACAGCCTTGCCAAAAAACTTCGTGATGCTGCCTTCGTGTCAAGCTACATATGTTTCATATATCACAACATCAACAAAAATGCACCTGAAGTTAATAAATAGAAACAGACGTGTTTATGCAGGTTGCATTTGATAAAACACTGTTAGTAACTGCCTACAGAGCTGCAACCATCAAATCTTGCCCTTAAATATGTTTCACTTTATCAGTATTAACTATCTGTACACTGTAAATAAGACAAATTAAAGAAAGGAGCTATTGTACATTAATCAGGCTATAGTTTTCTTATTTGCATTAGCTGCATTTCCCAGTATATATGCAGACATAAAATTTTAAGATGTTAATAAATACCCTGCAGGTGCCGGTATGTAAGAGAAAACTTGTCCAATTCTAGGAAATGCCTGTCGATGGTTACAGTTAGTTGGTTCACGTGGAATAAAAATGACTGAAATACAAAATTCTACTATCCAAGCCTACAACTGGTGAATTATTAATTACTAGTATGTCAAACCTGAAACAAAACATAATTCACTTCCAGTAAGATGCCACATCAGAATTATAAAGCAGTATTCACCAAACTCCAGCTTTCCTCATAAGAAAAAACCAAAAGGCTCCAAAATGCAAACCACTGTCACGAAGCTGAAATATAAAATTCAAATGGGATAGAAACCACAACTTTGCACACAGCAGTACTCTGAAAAACATTAAATATGATCTAGCAAGCCCCAGTGCATATATATCGCAGGACTATAAATAATCAAAATGTACGGGACAAATGACAACAGCAAACTATGGATAAGGTAGCAAAAGCCTCCCACAAAAATATAATCTGATGAGATAGAAATCAGTAAATAAAATGCTAGAAATAAATCTGCTTTTTACAGATCACTGAGACTGTTTCACTTAGATCAGAATCTCCAGTCTCCAGTCCAATGGATCAGCATTGATCTCTTGAATATTTGGCCTTGATGCCCACTCCTAAACAAAATTGCACTCCCAAAAGCTTTAAAATATAAATAGCTTTCTGCCCCCCCCCCCCCCCCCCCCGCAACCGTGACATTTCATACTGTACAATACATATCTTCCTACACTACAGGGTCAACTGTTCTAGGTTATTACAAATCCCATCTATGTGTGTTGTTGTTGGGGGCGGGATAGTAAACTTTAGAATCTTACTTGACGCATGTTAAAATTATTGCAAGGGGAATCCTAGGTCTGACGCTGTTCTATTATGCTGACCGCTGTGTTTATTTTAATGGGTTTTTAATTGTATGTTGTATAATTATATTGTTCACCGCCCAGAGCCCTTTGGGGGCAGGGTGGTATATAAAACTCAATAATAAATAAATAAATAAATAAATAAATGCTTCTACTTATGGTCAAATCTCCTACTTTCTATGTTCTCTTTCCTATACTGTCTCTTCAAAATTGTAGGCCCCTTCCGCACATGCAAAATAATGCATTTTCAAGCCACTTTCACAACTGTTTGCAAGTGGATTTTGCTATTTCGCACAGCTTCAAAGAGCACTGAAAGCAGTTTGAAAGTGCATTATTCTGCATGTGCGGAATGAGCCGTAGTTTTAGGTAAATGCCTCACTGAATAAGTGTGACTCTTACCATATTGTCCTGTGCATGTTCACTTCTTAAGGATTGAAAGTATGGGCAAGTGTTGCATGGGCTCCCCTATAGCAGTGGTGGCGAACCTATGGCACGGGTGCCAGAGGTGGCACTCAGAGCCCTCTCTGTGGGCACGCGCAAACAGAGTGCCCCCCCCCCCACATCTAGGCTGGCCTGGGCCACTGGGCTCGATTATTAGCATTAAACCTAAGATCTAGTTTTGGGTAAGCAGTGTAGGTAACCCTGATAAGCGCTTTTAAACCTCACTGATTTTCATGCAAAGAACAAAAACGCAATCCTTTATCTGGGAGTAAGCACAGTTGCTGACAATGGGGCTTGATTCTGAGTAAACCCTCCTAGGGTCGTGATTCACCCGTTGGAAGAGATGCACGGTTGCTTCAAAACAAAGCCACTGACTACCACCAAGCTTACTCCTGAGTAACGCACGCTTCAGAGCCAACCATTTTTTTCTAAACTAAAACCTCAGTATTCAGGTTAAATTGCCCACCCCCCCCCCCCCCCACCCCCCCCCCCCCCCACCCCCCCCCCCCCCCACCCCCCCCCCCCCCCCCCCCCCCCCCCCCCCACCCCCCCCCCCCCCCACCCCCCCCCCCCCCCACCCCCCCCCCCCCCCACCCCCCCCCCCCCCCACCCCCCCCCCCCCCCACCCCCCCCCCCCCCCACCCCCCCCCCCCCCCACCCCCCCCCCCCCCCACCCCCCCCCCCCCCCACCCCCCCCCCCCCCCACCCCCCCCCCCCCCCACCCCCCCCCCCCCCCACCCCCCCCCCCCCCCACCCCCCCCCCCCCCCACCCCCCCCCCCCCCCACCCCCCCCCCCCCCCACCCCCCCCCCCCCCCACCCCCCCCCCCCCCCACCCCCCCCCCCCCCCACCCCCCCCCCCGGCAGCTCAGAGACAGAACACAGTTTGGCTGTGGACTGACAGAGATGTGATCCAGAACTCCCTAAAGAAGGCTAAAGATGACTATAAGAGACATGCAGACAAAAAAATGTATTCAGGTGTCTTATGAGGTGGGGGATTTTGCGTATCTCTTTACTCGCAACCTTAGGGGGCTGCAAGGGAGTCAAAAGCTGGGGCGTAAGTTTATGGGGCCCTTTAAGGTGTAATGAGTTATTAACCCTGTAGCGATCGAACTGGAACTGCCTAAGAACCTACGTGGTATGCACCCTTTGTTCCATTGCCGTTGAAAAAGACGCCCCCAACAGATCGCTGGCATCCAAGATTAGCTGTGCCCCCTCCCAAGTGGATTGGAGAAGATATGCATCACGAAGTGGCTTCTATCATAGGCTGATTCCGCATGGGCCAAAAAAAAGCAGTGTGAAAACGGTGTGAAAACAGTATAAACCCTTTTACACCGTTTTAAACCCTTTTACACCATTCTCACACTGTTTTCACACTGCTGTTTTTGGCCCATGCGGAATCAGCCATAGATTCGCGGGAGGAGGCTTACTCCAGTATTTAGTTTCCTGGATCCATTTTCCAGCAGGTTTTAACGAATGGGTTGATGCCAAGAAAGTCAGGGCTCCCCAACTGATAAAAGCATTTCACAAGTTGTATCCTCATCAACCCAGTTGGGGGGGGGGGGGGACTTAAGGGGAGGGGCAAAATATCAGGGGGATGTTATCTATGTGATTGAGATGCATTCCCAATTCTGGGTAATGGCTTAAGATAAACAAATCAGTGCCGCTTTAGAGATGTATGTAACCAGCTTGCTATATGTAACCACAGCCATCTTCTTTCCTTGATCTTTATGGCCTCACACGCTTGTAGACAACTAGGATTCCCCTGGTACCTTGGTCCCATGAGAAAAGAATCACGTCCATTATCTTGTGGGGGCAGAAAGCCAGGTGACTCTCTCCTACTATCTGCCACCGAACTTGGGGCACCTCAGCTTCAAATACTTTTTTCACAAATTCTTGGGAAAACGGGAGAGGGGTTTTCAGCAGGGAATAAAGGGTATTGTGAGTGCCAGCTTTGACAGAACTGGTTTTGCCAAGTGTGGTGCTTCAATACCTCTTCAATAAACGCATCTGATTAATACTTCAGAGTCCATTTATTGGCTTAAGATTCAGAGACCTAACAGACAGACTGCAACTTCTGATAGAAGAATGGACAATCTATCTGGAAGTGCTTTTCCATCTCACCTGTGACATCTTGTAACATGGCCCTTTATCCCCATTGTTTTAAATAGCTTATGATTAAGAAAGAGAGACAAGATTGGGAATTTTAAATTAAAGTCATGAATTTTAAATTAAAGGAAACCATGGCCCCTTCTGCACGGAGGCGGAAGGGGTTGGGTCGGCGTAATCCACGCCGACCCGACGACGCTGGGACCGTCTGCATGGACGGTCCCAGAACCGGCTGGGACGACGGCGCCACGCAGCACCGTTGCCCGGCCGACCCGGCTTGTCCCTGGCCCTCTGGCACGTCGCCAAGGCCTGGAGACATGCCCCCCCCGGCCCTGCGTGCCTGCTTGAGCGACGCTCCGGAGGGCCAGGGACCAGGTAAGTGACTGGTGGGAGTGGGGGGGGAGGGTGCCTTGGAGCTGCTGCCGTTCGCACGGCAGCGGCTCCAAGCCGGCATTTCCAAACAACCTCGCTCCCTGAGCGAGGTTGGGAAATGCCGGCTTCGCGCCGGTCGGGCGACGCGAGGGCGGCGCGGCTGCGAAGCAGCTGTGCCCCCTGTGTGAATGGCTCCCTGGGGATGGTGTTTTTGCCGTCCCCAGGGCGCCATTAAACGCCCGTGCGGAAAGGGCCCATGAGAGTGGGGTTTTTTGGGGGGGGGGAGGTTTGCTTTCAAGACTGCTTTTAAAAATAGTTAGCTGTTGTTTCTGTTGGTGTGAAGCAGTAGCAGTGTGTGATTGAAGATGGTTTTATTTCGGACTTAATTTGACTGATTTCTATAGTAATAATGGTCTCATTTATATCACCTTGAATTCTGCAAGGTAGAAATAGGGCCAATGAATAAAGAAATAAATGGACAGTTCAACCAAAAATAAGCATGAAGTTGTGAGATCAGAAAGCAGAAACAAGAGTAGGATTTTTTTTAATGAAAGGATTGTTTGCTGGGAGGACAGGTTTCAGTCTCATTGCACCAAATGGAACTTAATTTTCAGAAGAGAAGAAGGGAAAGTTTTTATACCCTGCTTTTCTTTACCTTAAGAAATCTCAAAGCTTACAATTGAATTTCCTTACCCTCTCCATAAAAGTCACCTTGGCCATTGATGCACGGGTCTTCTCCTCATGTTACCGCGAATTGCCAGGTAACAATAAGTGATTTCAGCTCAGCAACTTAATGAGGCGCAGGGAGCAGGCGTTTCCTCAAAGCAGGAAGGATTTTATTGCAAGTGATTTCTTGGCACAGCTCAGCAGAAAAGGACCCCACATGGCTGTGCATCAGCCCCTTTTATACATTTCCCAGTAACCCAGAAAAGGGGTGTAGAACCGTTAGACAAAGACAACTTTAAATGATCCAATGAATTCTTGGATCCTGAAAGTAAGGATGTGAACAGTCCAATGAGCTTCTGGATCCTGAGAGTAAAACTTCAAACAGTCCAATAGCAAAACAGGGTGACATCTTCCAAGGCTGGGTGACCCTTGAGTGCTGGCAACAGATTCGATTAGCAAGTCCAAAGAGGGTCGTTGTTCTTATCAAAGGGTTGGCTGGGCGTTGGTCTAAGCAGCATTCCAGAGTCAACTTCCTTGTTACTTAATATCAGACCTTAACTGGCTATTGCTTCTATTCTCAGACACAAATTTCAAAAATAACATTTCTAAACTTAAATGTTAGGGAAACCTTAAAGGATAAACACACGTACTTATACTTATGGATAAAGACTTTACCAGATACTTATTGGCGAAACTTTCTTAAATCTAACGATAACAAGGCCTTAAACTAACTGAAGAACCTAACTAAACTAACATCCTAAACTGCAGGCACATCATAAATTCAACTTAAAAAGGGGCTTTTATTACATCCTAGAAAGGCATAAACAAGAGGGAAACCATATATTATTGGCACAAGCATACATAAGCATTCTCTATGAGCCTTATGGAGGCTTCTGAACCACACAAGTCTCCACGTCCGGGCATGGAGCCAGTGTAGCCAGGCAACCTGACTTCAGGAAAATATTTTGTTTATTTTCCTGGTGGTAACACTCACTGCAAGCCCCACCTTCCCGTCAGGGCAGATTTTCAGGTGTGCAACAGAATCACAAAATCATCTGGCTTTGATTTTCATTTGCACAACAGTCCTAACATCACTGCACTTCAGGTAGGCAATAGCATGAATTCTGCCAATGCGGGCAAACCCCGACCTTTGGCAGGCGGAGCTGAACCAGATTTATATAGAAAAGTTTTATTCTTGGTATAAGCTTTTGTGTGCATGTGCACTTCTTCAGATATCCTTTTATCGGTAACAGGTTTATTCCTGCCACAGTGAAAGTTTTCAATATGAAAGTTATTCCTCAATTGTTGTCTGGGATCCCCTTGTGGATCAATGCTTGGAATCATAATGTTGAGAGGATTCAGTCAGCTTTCCTATATAAAATATTTGGAGTGCCACGTTGTATTCCATATACCGCTCTCTGTCTGGAAGCGGGACCACATCTCCTGGCTACGAAAGCCTGGCCGGTTACCTTGAAGTTTTGGGTCCGCCTGTGCTTTAACTCAGATACTGACAGTCTTATATATCTTATCCTCCCCCAGCTTCATGAATCTAAGTGGTGGCGGGCAGTGGAAACTAAAATACTTTCCCTGGGATTTTCCTGGGAAGCCTTGCAAATGCTGCCTGCTTCTGAAATCTTCTCTCAATTAAAAAGGCGACTGCTAGATCAAGAGTTTCAAGTTCTGCAGGACAAGGCGAGAAGCAATTGCTCCCCCCTCTTTTTTAATATCAAATTTAAAATCAATCACATGGCAGATTATTTGAGTTTACTTCAGGAGCCCAAGCATAAATGGATAATCACTAGGGCTCGTTGTAACTCCTTCCCTTGCTCTATGCTCAAAGGAAGGTTCCGAAAAATTGACCTGCAAGAGCGGAAATGTCCCCATTGTACCACAGCGATTCAAACCATGGAACATATATTGCTCGACTGCCCCAAATACGAGGGATCTAGGACCAGACTTTTTGCTCTTTGTCCTATAATCTTTAATGAATACTCTACTGAGGGGAAGATTACGTTTCTACTAAACAATTCCACCTCCGAGATTTTAACTTTTGTAGCTAGGTTCCTTATAGAAACTTTGAAATGATTACCTGCGATTGTTCTCATGTATGGGATACTTGTTTGGACAACGTTGGCTGTTATATGGATTCTATGCCTAATGAAGGGTTTTTTTTATATATATAGAGAGAGAGCTTCTGTGCCTATGCACTTGTTTTGTGAGGGGAGATATATATATATAGAGAGAGAGCTTCTGTGCCTATGCACTTGTTTTGTGAGGGGAGATATGCTTCAGACCAACACGTCTACCCACCTGAATCTATCTTCAGGTTTATCTAGATCAGTGATGGCGAACCTTTTTGAGACCGAGTGCCCACATTGCAACCCAAACCCCACTTATTTATCTCAAAGTGCCAACCTGGCAATTTAACCTGAATGCTGAGGTTTTAGTTTAGAAAAAAACGGTTGGTTCCCTCTTCCTCCGCCCCACCCGTTCGAGGAGGGGCCAGCCTGCTCTAGCCTCCAGCAAGTCCTGCGGGCACTGCTCTGTGCCTCTCTAGCATCTCTGCCTCCTCTGCGCCCCCCCGCCCCGGGCAGCAGCCACCCGGAGCACAGGCACCGGGCCCATCATGCTCAGTGGCCCAGGCTAGCCTAGATGTGTGTGTGGGGTGTGTGTGTGATTTTCCGCCCCCCACATGACGAACTCTGTGTGCACGTGCACGTGCCATAGGTTCGCCATCACTGATCTAGATTACAGTCCCCTGCTCTTAGACACTACATCATTCTGGCAGTTAAGTAAACTTACATGAGGTTAGGATATTCATCTGGGAGGGCAACGTATTGCAACATATAAACAGGGAATGAGCTATATTATGCGTAGAGCCAGCTTAGTTCTGCTTCTGGCAGAACCGCAGAAGAGCCATCGGCAAAACCAAGAATCTCCCATGTGGAAGCTGCCATGGCTGGAATAAACCTATCAAAGGTAGCCAAACTCTTTTCATGCCCCAGTTTTGTGGGTGATGTCTTACAGGGTTGCCAGCTCCAGGTTGAGAAACTCCTGATGATTTGTGGGGGGAGCCTGGGGAGGGCAGGGATCTCAGTGGGGTGCAGTGCCATAGAATTCACCGACCAAAGCACAGGATTTCTCCAGGGAAACCGATTCCTGTCATCTGGAAATGAGCTGCAGTTCCAGGAGATCTCCAGGCCACACCTGGAGACTGGCATCCCTATGCCTACATGAGATATTTTGTTCAATTTGAATGAAACCAGTTAATATGCTAATATGACCTATTCTCAAAGGTGTTAGATGTTTCATCATTGGCACTCCTGGTTTATTGTAAATTGTGTTTATTATAAAATGTGTATGTAAGAGGCTTACTGTTATTTATTCTAATATGAAGGAAATTTATTTATCCTGTAGTTTTATTAGTAAATACAATCTATAGACCATGGGGAATGGTTTTATCTTTTGCAAAACAGTAGCAAATAGGGAAGAGTCAGATACAAGCTGATTTCGGATTTTAAACATAGTTGTATTGTAGTTGTTTTATAAATATATATTATAACTGAGCGGTTAAAGCCTGTTAATCCATTTTATATCTTTTATAAATGATCTATCACGATCGAATGTAAAACCCAAAGATGGCATATATGATTTCTTTTAAACTTAATACACTGTATATCATTTTTATAATTTATGCCAATAAAGGTGATTGTGATTGTGATTGTGAGATATTTTGTTCATTTTGCCCCTCAAACATTGCAGTCAGAAGGGTTGTCCCTGATTCTTCCTTGTCAGAGGCCAGGTGGTTGGATAAAACATAACTGTGGCCGTTTCCGCACGAATGCGGAAGCGGCCGGGTTGGCGATTTCTGACGCCAATAATAACGCTAGGACTGTCCGCACGCACGGTCTTTGAAAAGAAGCCGGGCAGCCGTACACAGAGCGCCGGCGCCCTGCCAACTCGCCGCCACGTAGTGGTCCTTCAGGCCTCCGGCGTGTCGCCGAGGCCTGGGAACACGCCCCCCTGTCCCTGCGTGCCTGCTCCAGAGGCGCAGGGCAGTGGGGCATGTCCCCGGGCCTCTGCAACGAGCCGGAGGCCCAGGGACAAGGTAAGTACAGGGAGCGAGGTGGGGGGAGCGCCGGGAAGCCGCTACCGTGCCAGCTTTTCCCCAACAAGTGCGCTTCCGAGCGCACTGGGGAAACGCCGGCGTGGGGACGGGGTGTGGTATGAAGAAGCTGTGACGCGAAGCTGCACAAGAACGGGCGGCCTCAGATGAGTTTTTGCCGTCCCCAAGCCGCCGTTAATGGCCCGTGCGGAAAGGGTCTGTGTGTGTGGTTCTGCTCTGGCACTTTTAACTCCTTTGTGTGTGTGTACAATAACTTTCTGATTCATTAAATACCTTTGCAGATTTTTGTGTGACTGCAATACATGTGTGGTTAGTTGCAAGGGATCCAATAAATCTTTTCCAGCATTTCCCTGGAACTCTATCCCCAAGAAGACTCATCTGCCCCACTCTGTTGCTGGCCTTTTCCTCACGAGTCTTTCACCTTTAAGGCCTTGCGCGGCCTGGGACCTCCGTACCTATGGGACCGTCTTACCCCATATGTCCCGAATCGGTCTCTGCGCTCGGCAGAGGCCAACTTACTGGTGATCCCTGGCCCCTCAATGATACAGCTGGCCTCCACCCGGGCCAGAGCCTTTACACCTCTGGCCCCTGCCTGGTGGAATGCTCTCCCACCAGCTGTCCGGGCCCTGCGGGATCTTGCTGAGTTCCGCAGGGCCTGCAAGACGGAGCTGTTCCACCGGGCCTTTGGGGAGCCTAGCCGTTGATTGGGGCCCCCTCCCTCTCCTCTTCTTTTATAACATCTAGCGGATCCTACCGCCCTCCCCTAAGGGTTTTTGGGGGAGTTGACAGCAGGTGCCATCTTATATTAATGTAATTTTCAATAACGTAGTATTTTAATGGGATATTGTGGGTTTATTTTTATTAGAGCCGCATCTAATTTATATTTACTGGTTTTTAACTTGATATTGTGTTTCATTTATATGTTGTTCGTCGCCCTGGATTCTCCTCGAGTGGTACGTCTATAAACCCACTTAATAATGACATTACATAATAATAATAATAATAATAATAATAATAATAATAATAATAACTATTATTATTATTATTATTATTATTATTATTATTATTATTATTATTATTATTATTATTATTTCCTGCCGCCAGATGCTACATGTTATTTTTAGAATTCTGCATGTTTTTTGACCTGTTTGGTTCTGAAAATGTTTCCACAGAACTTCTCCTCCACTGTATTGTCGAAGGCTTTCACGGCCGGAATCACTTGGGTGCTGTGTGGTTTCCGGGCTGTATGGCCGTGTTCTGGCAGCATTCTCTCCTGACGTTTCGCCTGCGTCTGTGGCTGGCATCTTCAGAGGATCTGATGTTGGGAAAGCAAGTGGAGTATATATCTGTTGGAGTGTCCAGGGTGGTTGGAGAAACCTTGTCTGTGAGTAACAAAGAAGGCAACCAGGTCAATAGTTGAGGGCATCTGAATAGAAGTATGAGTAACAATGAAGACTATAGCATGGGTGTAACACTGGAGATAGCAAGGTCACTGGTGGGAGCATCTGAATAGAAGTATCCTGGCCTTTGTTTCTTTTGTCTATGGTCATCCTGTGTTTGTGTGGAGCTGGTTAGACACTGTCTTGACTCTAGTATTTTTCAACACTGGCAGCCAAGTTCTGCTCATTTTCATAGTTTCTTCCTTCCTGTTAAAATTGTCCATGTGCTTATGGATTTCAATGGCTTCTCTGTGTATGGATTTCAATTGCTTCTCCTCCACTGTTTGCGCAAATATTTTTACTGCAGTACTTTCCCTTGAACTGTTTTCCTAGCCAGTTTCCCTTGAACATGCAATCGTATTGGTTTGATGTTTATTTCCTTGCCACTCCGAACGGTCAGCCCTTATCCACGCCTTTATGTAGTTGCCCTATCTCTCCTTCAGTCCTTGGTTGACCATTCCCCCCCCACCCAATTTCCCCCCTTCCTTTCTTTTTAATTTTCCCCCTAAGGATAGATTAATGATAGAGTGCTGGAGCGATAGTTCAATGGTTCAATTAAACATTTGTGCAAATGAAAGTGGACAACCAGGCGGGGGCTCTGATGTTTTTTTGGGGGGGGGCTGCAGATGTGCATAATGGGGAATTGTGCCTCAGTTTGTGGCATCCATTTTGAGTGCAAATGTTTCCAAATGCAAAGAGACAAATGGGAATGCACTGAACACAATCCCCAAGGAGGAATTCTCCTATGCGTTTTGAAAATGGCACTCGGCTGGTAACAGATCTGAGAATCTCTGGCCGTTTCCGCACGACGACGCTGGGACCGTCCGCACGGACGGTCCTGGGAACAGCCGGGCAGCCGGCGCCACGGAGAGCCGGGTTCGTCGCCTGAGGCACCCTGGTTTCGTATCGGTGTTCGTCGCCTGGCCCTGCGCTGCTCCAGCGCAGGATTGGGGCGCAGGCCTCGCGACGCCAGAGGCCCGCCGGGGACAAGGTAAGTGCCGGGTGGGGGAGTCGCCGTGAAGCTGCTGCCGTTCGCTTGGCAGCGGCTTCACAGCGGCGTTTCCCCAAAAAGAGCGCTGGGAAGCGCTCTGGGGAAACGCCGGCTTCAGGCCGGGCGGGCGGCGCGAGGGCGGCGCGGTTGCGTTGCAGCTGCGCCCCCCGTGCGAATGGCAGCCTGGAGACGGCATTTTTGCCGTCTCCAGGCCGCCATTTAATGCCCGTGCGGAAATGGCCTCTGGGAACAAGGGAGGTGGTTGTTCAAAAAGAAAACCTCAGCAGCAGTGACCAATCATCGGGCTGGCCAGGGAACACAAAAGCACATTAACAATTTATCACATCGTTGCTAGGAATGCATGTGCAAAAACCCAAAAATTGCGGGGAAGGCAGAGGTGGGATCCAGCAGGTTCTCATCAGTTCCCGAGAGTGGGTTACTAATTATTTGTGTGTGCCGAGAGGGGGTTACTAATTGGGTTTGCTTTTCCGTTAGAAATTCCATTAGGTCCAAAAATCATAAAGTCCTGTTTTTTCCTATGTGGCTGGTTAGCGAAGGTAGAAAACGGGATAATTCTCCCTGTTGGGCTGTTTTAAAAACATGTTTTAGAAATATGGTCAAGTTCCTTGTTTAAGGAATGTATCCTTCTTTTGATTTCTAGAAACAAAATTAAGTATTTGAAAGTATTAAGTATTTGACAGGCAGTCAATTAGAGGAGAAGTCGTTGTTTCTGTTGGCAGTAGATGATAGGACTTGCTATAATGAGTTTAAATTATGGACAGAAAGATACCAGCTGGAAATTAGGAACTTTTTTTTACAGTAAGAGTTTTTTACAGTAACAGAGAAATTATTAATGCTCCGCCCCTGGAATGCCCGGCTACGCCCCCGTCGTGTCCCGCCCAGCCCCATTGGCGCTACGCCACTGTTTGAATCCCACCACCATGGGAACCTGTTACTAAAATTTTTGGATCCCACCACTGGGGGAAGGGTTGCATTCAGTGCTATCATTTGCCATGTCAGGATTTAATTTCCATAATAATAACACACAACTATGCAGACAAGCTAAAACTGATTAAACTCAGCAGGAACAATGTTTCAAAGGGAGGCATACAGCCAAAAAAGTGGGAAAAGTTCCAGGCCCCTATTGATGCCATAGATAATATGAGGTACGCGCTGTGAGCAGAAAAAGTTGCTGTCTTCTACAAGCCAGTGAAGACTTCTTCCTTTGTTTGATACTCCCTCAGCAATCCCTCCTCCTTGACCAATGTCTTAATTGTCTTTTTTATGCATTTGTATTATTTTAGCTGTATTGTGTAATTAAGATTTTTATTATCTTAATGGTGCATGTGTTGGGGGGGGGGGATTGGCTTTATTATGTACTTTTTAATTTGTTAGCGGCCTAGGTGGCCCTTGTAAGGGTAGAAAGGTGGGATGTAAATTTTGTAAAATAAAAATAAGATAAAGTTTTCTTGCAAACAAAGACCGTTTGCTTTGCTGCTTGAAACATGTGATTATTCCCCCAATTCCTCCGTCCATCTTATTTATGTATTTATATATTGGTGCCCTGATTTATTTCTTTATCCCACCCCCACTAGCTTAGTGCATCATTTATGGTTCTGAACTGTCCCAGGCATAGTGTGAGAGCTGGTGTTGTGTAGCGATTGGAGCATCAAACTAGGCCCACAGGGGTGTCAAACTCACGGCCCTCCAGATGTTCATGAACTACAGTTCCCATCAGCCCTTCACAACATGAGCATTGGCTATACTGGCAAGGGTTGATGGGAATTGTAGTTCATGAACATCTGGAGGGCCGTGAGTTTGACACCTGTGAACTAGGGTAATAGAGACGCAGGTTCAAATGCCCACTCTGCTGTGGAACCTCCCTGGGTGACCTTGGGCCGGTCACACCAGGGGCGTAATGCTCATTAGGCAAGGTGGGCAGCTGCCCAGGGCATCACCTTGTAGGGGGCATCAAAATGCAGGGTTCGTTTTTGGGCATTTTAGTGGTTTTCCATTTTTGGCCTGCAGGGGGCGCAGTTTTTAGGCTAGTGGCACCAAATTTTCAGCGTATCATCAGGAGACTGTCCTTATGGTACCCCCCAAGTTTGGTGAGGTTTGGTTCAAGGAGTCCAAAGTTATGGACTCCCAAAGGGGGTGCAAAAAAATTTGGTCGTGGTGGAGTGGCCACCCATGGGGGGGGGGGGCATCCAACTCAGGTTTTGCCCAGGGCTACAGTTTGCCCAGGGCTGCCTCGTTACGCCCCTGGGTCACACGCACTTTCTATCTGGCCTATCTCGCAGGGTCATTGTGAAGATAAAATGGAGAAGCTTTGAGCCATTTTGGGTCCCCACTGGGGAGAAAGGGATGGCCGTGCTCGCTTCGGCAGCACATATGCTAACATTGGAACGATACAGGGAGAAAGGCATGGTATAAATAGAATAAATAAATAGAAATAATAGCATCAGGGGTCGCTCAAAGACTTTGTAGTGCCCGAGGCAGCAAATCTGAATGATACCTCCCTCAGACTACTCAACATGGAACCCAAGCCCTTGGGAAGTTCTGTCCAAACCACACTGCAGTCAATGAGGCCATGAAAAAACATTGGAGGTGCCCCTACAGTGGGGCCTGGAATGAGAAGAAGAAGAAGAGTTTGGATTTATATCCTCCCTTTCTCTCCTGTAGGAGACTCAAAGGGGCTGACAATCTCCTTGCCCTTCCCCCCTCACAACAAACACCCTGTGAGGTAGGTGAGGCTGAGAGAGCTCTGAGAAGCTGTGACTAGCCCAAGGTCACCCAGCTGGCGTGCGTGGGAGTGCACAGGCTAATCTGAATTCCCCAGAGAAGCCTCCACAGCTCAGGTGGCAGAGCTGGGAATCAAACCCGGTTCCTCCAGATTAGATACACGAGCTCTTAACCTCCTGATCTGATCACCCAGTGGATCCTTTGTGTTTTCCCGCCTTGGATTCAACCGCGCCTACGTCATTGCCTCACTCTGGGTTCTGCCGCGAAATTCAAGAAGGGACTGCCCTCTGGACTCTGATTGGTTTTCTGTATTTGTTAATGAATGGTGGTGGGTTGTTCCGTAGTCTCCCAGATTTCCAGGCGGGAGAAAGGGTTTCAAATGCCTTGTAAAGCTGCTAGGCAGCGCAGTTGCTGTATGGAACGGAGGTGCTGACACTTAGGTCAGCATCTCAATAAAACTTTGCTGTTTTTACTATACTCGCTGTGTTGGGTCCTGATTGCTGTTCCTCCGCGCTGCCGAGAGCTGAGATCATTCTGAAATTATTAAAAGTTACCCTGGCAGCGCGGTAACAATTTGGCAACGCTACCCATGTCTCACAGCTGCCTGTCTCCTACTTTCCTGCTCTTCCAGTGCAATCCTAAATAAAATTATGTCCTTCTAATGGGTGTCTAATTATGTCCTTCTAATAGAATCTAAACCCATTGACTTCAGTGGATTTGGAAGGGTTTCATTCTGTTAAGGACTGCAGTGTCGATCTCCCTGAGGTCGGCTTGTTGGTTGTAAAGCTCTTATTGAAAAACTTCTGTGTGATCACTAGTAATGCATCCAATTAAGTGAGCTCTGACTAAAGAAAGTTTATGTTGGAGTAAGTTGTTTATCAATTGCTAAGGTCATCATAATAATAAAAATGTAATGTGTAGTATTAAAGTTATATAATTTGTTAAAATGATGCAAAATTATTAAAAATGTTTAAAAATGTTAAAAACGTTTTAAAATGTTTAAAAATGTTCAAAATTGTTTAAAATTGTTAAAAATGTTAATAAGTTTATGTTTATAAGTAAGTGTGTATAACAAAAAACTATGATTATTATTATCATTATTTTTTGTAGAAAATCCATATGGCAATTAAGAAATATGAAAAAGAGAATTTATGAATTTCTTCTCCTGAGGAAGATATCCACGAAAACGCTTTTTGAAACGCGTGAGGCGTTTGAGAGAGAGACTCTGAGAGAGAGAGACTCTAAAGGATTTATAAGACTGGAGATATTTACTTTGATGCTCTTTGAACCATTATTTTGGCCTCTTGCATATAATATTACACTGTATGATTTGTTATAAGAATTTGAATGAGAGACTCTAGATACTTACAGAGACTTAGATAATTATTTTGATGAACTTGAATTATGACTTTGGTCTATTTGTATGTTATACAACACTTTATGAATTATAGCAGTAACTTCAGAGACTTATTGGCTTTGCATTTATTTAGTTTCCGCCTTAGTGTGTGACGCGATTCTTGGTTTTTACGTATCTATACGTTACACACGTTGTTGTATTGTTCTTTGTGCTGCTGGAATCCCCTTTAAATTTGTTGCAAGGGCCAGGCGAAACGTGATATTTTTAAAGGAGTTAGGACCAGGGGGAACTGCATGAGCCGCTCCAAAATAGGGTAAACAATGTCCCCAGGGGCCATTTCAATTTACGAAAATGGCATGTAAGGGAGGCACCCCACCCCCCAGCGGCATGGTCCGGATCCAAACCTGTGGTGCTCTAAAAAATCTGTTCCCTGCAGCTGCTGTATTTCAAATGTCACATCTAGTTTGAAACACAGGTGGAGACGGCTGCACTAAACACAGAGGGGAAGAAACAGAAACCAGCGGTGCAGTAGAAAAAAAATAGTAATTTTACTGTTATACTGACCTATCCATTTCGCCAATGTTTGCACTTGCTCAGCACTGGCTGTCTTTTAACACGTCTTTTAATCATTTCTATGGCGATATTTTTATTTCTTATTTTATTTCTATTCTTATAAGCCACCCCCCCCCCCCCCAAACTCCCTGAGGCAGCATAGGTGAAGTGTGCAGGGGTGGTCCAACAGAATAAAACGAGAGACCAAGCCCTACGAGGAAAGGCCGAGGAACTTGGAAATGTTCAGTCTAGAAAGAAGGGGATTGAGGGGGAACATGATTACTCCCTTTAAGTATCTGAAAGGCTGTCACCTAGCTGTTCCTGTTGGCAGCAGAGGAGAGGACTCACAATAATGGATATAAATTATGCATGGAAAAATACCAGCTGGACATTAGGGAAACCTTTTTTTACTGTGAAACTAATTAGGTAGTGGAATCAGGTGCTTCAAGAGGTGCTGGGCTCTCCCTCTCTGGCAGCTCAGACAAACATTGGGATGCTCTAGGCCAGGGGTGGCTAACCTATGGCACCCTAGATGTTCATGGACGACAATTCCCATCAGCCCCTGCCAGCATAGCCAATTGGCCATTGGAAATGGTAGTCCATGAACACCTGGAGTGCCATAGGTTGGCCACATGGACGTAGGTAAGGGGGGGTTCTCGGGTTTGAAACCCCCCCCCCCCCCCATTCATCCCTCAGTTTGTGGGTTTTAAAAAATATTTTAGTGCTTTTTCCGATTTTGGCCTGCAGGGGGCGCATTGTTTGGGCTAGCAGCACCAAACCTTCAGGGATTGTTTGGGGGACTCTCTTGATGATACCACCCGGGTTTGGTGAGGTTTGGTTTGGGGGGTCCAAAGTTATGGACTCCTCCATTGTTTCCAATGGGAGCTAATTGAAGATGGGGGCTACACATTTGAGGATCCATAACTTTGGACCCCCTGAACCAAACTTCACCAAACCTGGGATGTATTATCAGGAGAGTCTCTTATTGATACCACCCAGGTTTTGTGAAGTTTGGTCCAGAGAGTCCAAAGCTGCTGGACTTCAAAGCGTGGAAAGTTCCCATCCTCCATTGTTTACAAGGGGAGCTAATAGGAGATGGAGGTTGAACCTTTGAGGGTCCATAACTTTGGACCCCCTGAACCAAACTTCACCAAACCTGGGTGGTATCATTAGGAGAGTCTCCTAAAGATACCCTGAACGGTTGGTGCTTCTAGCTTAACAATTGCACCCCTGACAACAGGCACCCCCCAAATTCCCCCAGATTCTCCTTTTAAATCCACCCCCTTTGGCATGGATTTAAAGGGAGAATCTGAGGTCCTCAGTTTAGAAGAAGAAGAAGAGTTTGGATTTATATCCTCCCTTTCTCTCCTGTAGGAGACTCCTTGCCTTGCTCCCTCACAACAAACACCCTGTGAGGTGGGTGGGGCTGAGAGAGCTACGAAAAGCTGTGACTAGCCCAAGGTCACCCAGCTGGCGTGTGTGGGAGTGCACGGGCTAATCTGAATTCCCCAGATAAGCCTCCACAGCTCAAGTGGCAGAGCACGGAATCAAACCCGGTTCCTCCAGATTAGAATGCACCTGCTCTTAACCACTACGCCACATTGAAAGTGATGCTGTTTCAGGGTGGGGGATAATCGGGAAAGGGGGGATGGCGCCTTCCAGCCGCTGCCGTTCCAAAAACCTCGCTCGGGAAGCAAGGTGGGAAAATGGCAGCTTTGTGCCACTGGGGGAAAGCGAGGGCGGCGCGGCTGCGATGCAGCTGCGCCCCCCATGCGAACAGCTCCCTAGGGACAGCGTTTTTGCCGTCCCTAGGGCGCTTTAAATGGCCCGTACGGAAAGGGCCTTACATAAAAATGCAGACAATTTAAAAACAGAATTCCCATTCTAACGGTTAAGCATTACTAAATTCAGATGGTGAATTTAATTTCCATAAAATCAGGGCCCCATAAGGAGAGAGATGGATAAAACAAAATAGACAGAGAAAAAAATTCACAAGACAAAAGGTGGGGAAGGGAAAGGGAAGAAGAAAGGCTGGGGAAAGGGAGGAAGAGACCAGGTGGTACCCCCAAAGCTGCCTCAGCCATACACCTGGTGGAACGTTTCTGTCTTACAGGCCCTGCAGAATTGCATTAAGTCCCACAGGGCCAGGGTTTCACTCAGCAGAGCATTCCATCAGGTTGGGGCCAGCGCCGAGAAAGCCCTGACCTTAGCTGAGGCGAGCAGAATCTTTTGGGCCAGGGATCGCTAGTAGATTTTCATTCATTGATCGCAATGTTTGGGGACATAGCTGGAGAAACGGTCCTGTAGGGGAGAGCTGTTCTGCGAAATGGATGAAGTCCTGTTCTGCGGAATGGGTAAGTGGTGACCTTTAGGAACAGAAGCAGGGGCGTAACGAGGCAGCCCCGGGCAAACTGTAGCCCTGGGCAAAACCTGAGTTGGTACCTGCAGGGGGTGCATTGGTACCTGCAAGGGGTGGTACCTGCAGGGGGTGCATTTTTAGACATATCAGCACCCAAACTTCAGCATATCATCAGGAGACTGCCCTAATGATACCCCCCAAGTTTGGTGCAGTTTGGTTCAGGGGGGGCAAAATTATAGACCCTCAAAACTGTAGCCCCCATCTCCTATTTGCTCCCATTGGAAACAATGGGGGATAGGGGCACCCCCTTTGGGAGTCCATAACTTTGGACTCCCTGAACCAAACCTCACCAAACTTGGGGGGTAGCATAAGGACAGTCTCTTGATGATACGCTGAAATGTTGGTGCCACTAGCCTAGAAACTGCGCCCCCTGCAGGCCAAAAATGGAAAACCACTAAAATACCCAAAAACGAACCCAGCATTTTGATGCCCCCCACAAGGTGATGCCCTGGGCAGCTGCCCACCTGGCCCAATGGGCATTACGCCAGTGAACAGAAGTGTACGGAATAGATGCAACTGGAGAGACCAAGGGTGGGGTGGGGGGGTGGACTACAAGCAGTGGTGGGATTCAGCCGGTTCGCACCACTTCGGCAGAACCGGTTGTTAAAATGGTGCTTGTAAACAACCAGTTGTTAAATGATTTGAATCTCACCATTCACGACAAGGGATACGGAGGTGTGGGTGTGCAGACTGATTTTACAGAAAATGATTCCAGGACACGAGGTTTGACCCCTGGGAAAATCTGTGGTAAGCTGCACATGTGGAAAAGGCCTCACTCTTCTGCCATATCAAATGGACCGCTAGTGGGTGCAAAACACATGTGGAACTTAACCCCCCCCCCTCCCCAAAGAATCTGGAGATGAGGAAAAGAAAATGCAGAAAGGGCCCTTTTATTGAATTTTCACACCCATCTGGCACATCCAGTTTGCCCCTCTGAGAACCCAGCAGAGGGTGCTGTTGAACAAAATACCTGTGAGCCGTGGCGAGACATACCAGATATACACATACTCTTCCGGGCAGACAGAACTATTACAGGTGTCAAACTCGCAGCCCTCCAGATGTTATGGACTACAGTTTATTTATTTATTTATTTATTGTATTTATAAACCGCCCTCCCCCGAAGGGCTCAGGGCGGCGAACAGAACAAACAAATAGAGCACAAATAAAACCCCATTAAAATGCAGCATCCTAATACCAAAATTAATGATGGCGACCTACTAGCAATCCCCTAAAAAGAAAAAGGGGAGGAGAAGGGAGGGGGGGAATGGCAGGGTCCACAGATGTTATAAGAGAGGAGAGAGGGGGGGGCATCAGCGGCCGGACCCCCCGAAGGCCCGGTGGAACAGCTCCGTCTTGCAGGCCCTGCGAAATTCTTTAAGATCCCGCAGGCCCCGCGTAGCTGGAGACAGAGCGTTCCACCAGGCAGGGGCCAGAGCTGTAAAAGCTCTGGCCCGAGTGGAGGTCAGCCGCATCATTAAGGGGCTAGGGATCACCAGCAAATTTGCCTCTGCTGAGCGCAGAGGCCAATTCGGGACATGTGGGGCAAGACGGTCCCGTAGGTACGCATGATGCTGGCAGGGGATGATGGGAACTGTGTTCCATAACATCTGGAGGGCTGTGTGTTTGACACCAATGGCTGGTATGCCAGGGTTGTCAATTCCAGGTGCAGAAATTTCTGGAGATTTGTGGGTGCAGCCTGGGGAAAGCCGCATTTGGGGAAGGGAGGGACCTCCGTGGGAAATAGAGTCCATCTTCCAAAGCAGCTGGTTTCTCCAGTGGAACTGATCTCTGTAGTCTAGAGATGTGTTCGAATTCTGGCAGATCTCAAGGCCCCCCCTGGAGACTGGCAACCCTAGCTTGGAAAATTGCAGTTTACCTCAATGGCACTTAAGGTATTAAACAAAGTTGTATACAGCGTCTTTAGCCCTTGCGACAGCTTCGAGAAGGCTGGAGAATATAAAATCTTTCCTAGCAAACTTCTGAGCAGACCCAGAATTTGGAATCTTCTGAACCAGTAAGCGGGAAATGCCCAAAGGGTCTGTAGGACCATGGGGGGTGGGGGGCAGCGATTGTCCTCAGAGAATGTGCTTAATTGGCTGTTTTTTTACTAGGTGATGATCTTTCCCTGCATATCGTGAAGCTTTTCAGATGCCCGGTTGCCAGCTCTAGGTTGGAAAATGTCTGGAGATCTAAGGGTGGCACCTGGCAATGTCAGGATTTGGGGAGGGGAGGAAACTCAGAGGGGTGCAACGCAGTAACTCCCACCCTCCAAAGCAGCCAATTTCCCCAGGGGAGCTGATCTCTGTTGTCTGGAGACCTGTTGTAATTCTAGATCTCCAGGCCCCACCTGGGGGTTGGCAAGCTTAGCCTATTTCCACAAAGTTCCTTGCTGGCAATCCTAATCTCCCCCCTCCTTTGAGTCTTTAAAACCTGAGTGTACAAACACAAACGGAGGCTCTTTTTCAGCCTTTAGCTGTGTGTGATTAGAACATAAGAACATAAGAACAAGCCAGCTGGATCAGACCAGAGTCCATCTAGTCCAGCTCTCTGCTACTCGCAGTGGCCCACCAGGTGCCATTGGGAGCTCACATGCAGGATGTGAAAGCAATGGCCTTCTGCTGCTGCTGCTGCTCCTGAGCACCTGGTCTGCTAAGGCATTTGCAATCTCAGATCAAGGAGGACCAAGATTGGTAGCCATAGATCGACTTCTCCTCCATAAATCTATCCAAGCCCCTTTTAAAGCTATCCAGGTTAGTGGCCATCACCACCTCCTGTGGCAGCATATTCCAAACACCAATCACACGTTGCGTGAAGAAGTGTTTCCTTTTATTAGTCCTAATTCTTCCCCCCAGCATTTTCAATGGATGCCCCCTGGTTCTAGTATTGTGAGAAAGAGAGAAAAATTTCTCTCTGTCAACATTTTCTACCCCATGCATAATTGTATAGACTTCAATCGTATCTCCCCTCAGCCGTCTCCTCTCCAAACTAAAGAGTCCCAAACGCTGCAGCCTCTCCTCATAAGGAAGGCGCTCCAGTCCCTCAATCATCCTCATGGCCCTTCTCTGCACTTTTTCTATCTCTTCGACATCTCTTCGATTCTGCGCTGAGCAGCTCCGATGGTCACCCCTTTCAGATCTGCCAGGTTTTTAAAAGAGTCTAAAACATTAATGTATCGATATACTTTTGTAACAATAGGTTAAGAACATTCCAGAGGTGGCCTGTCTTTATATAGTGGTGTGAAAAACGTGGCACACATGCAGATGCTGAGAGCTGTGTCAACATTATGAAATAGCAACTCCAAGCTTCCCCAGCCCCTGCCCTACCCCCACGAACTGGAACTGGAAGCCCTCTTATATATTATAGGGCCCTCCTGTTCCGGTTTTTTTTTTAATGTATGGCATGCAAGTAGCAAATGATGCCCTACACAAACAGGCAAGCAAAAGAAAAAGTTTATTAGGCACACTCAACAATATAAGAGATAACAAGATCCAGGGCAAATCCTGCGCCCAGCGGATCGGGGCTTTCTGCATGCTTGTTTTCTTGGCCGTTGATCCACAAGCATTGGAGTCAGCGTGGGCACACGGGTCTTCCGCGCATCTGCCCTTTCTCTGCATTTTCACAGTTCCAGACTGAGTTTATTTCCTCCACACATGATTTAAATAGTCCAGATTTTCAAAGGAGGCTGCTGGTATTATCAGTGGCATCACAGGTGGTGTCATTGCTAGCATTGCAGCAGTCCCACTTTTTAGTTTCTGAGCATGCTTATATGGCTCTATCAATATGGCTGCATTTTTAAAAGAGTCTAAAACATTAATGTATCGATATACTTTTGTAACAATAGGTTAAGAACATAAGAAAGAGCCTGCTGGAGCAGACTACAGCCCATCTAGTCCAGCCCTCTGCTACTCGCAGTGGCCCACATGGTGCCTTTGGGAGCTCACCTGCAGGAGGTGAAAGCAAGGGCCTTCTGCTGCTGCTGCTCCCGAGCACCTGGTCTGCTAAGGCATTTGCAATCTCAGGTCAAGGAGGATCGAGATTGGTAGCCATAGATCGACTTCTCCTCCATACATCTGTCCAAGCCCCTTTTAAAGCTATCCAGGTTAGTGGCCATCACCACCTCCTGTGGCAGCATATCCCAAACACCAATCACACGTTGCGTGAAGAAGTGTTTCCTTTTATTAGTCCTAATTCTTCCCCCCAGCATTTTCAATGGATGCCCCCTGGTTCTAGTATTGTGAGAAAGAGAGAAAGGTGGGTGGGACAGGACAAAGAAAACTAATAAAAACATTATGCACAAAAAAGGCAAATCAAAATCGGCTTTCAGAAAAAAAATATTGGGGTAAAAAAACTGGGGTGGGGAGAAACCAAAGCGAAAACTAAACGTACAGAAGTTTGTACAGAAATCAGAGCATAAATTAAAGTAGCATGTGTCCAGAACAGACCAAAAATAAAATGCAGGAGAGCCCAGGGTTTCACAACTCAGTGGGTCACAAATCAGTCGTGTTTCATCGTTTTCTCTTTTTAGCCTTATTTTCAAAAAGAAATTGCAAATATGGTTCCAGCTGATCCACCTTGCTAGGAGATTCACCACAACCGCTCAAATGTCAGATTGTTGTCATTACATCCTTCGTTCATTCCCATATTTAACGAATCAACAAAAATCATTTTTAAATGAACTTGCACATTCTCTTCAACTATCTACTGTTCATTTCCCCACAGTTTATACATCTGAATTCTTTTCCCAAACCTGGTTTTTTCCCCAAAAATATTTTGCAGATTCCCAATATCTATTATAACCTATCACAGCCAACACTGTCAGATTGCAATTTAAAATGTGCACATGTATTTTAAAAATGGTACAAATGGATACAAAGATTTAGTTACCGGTATTTCAAATAGTCACTAGAGGATGAAGTTTTGCAAGCTTGTACTTTTTTTAATCTTTTAGCAGACAGTGTTTATTGCTGGAGATACCTGCAACATTGGACTGAACCAACAAACCAGGTATTTTTTTCTGATTCATATTTCTTTTCTAACTGAAACCAATATGGAAACCATTCTTTATTCTGTTGAGTTTCAGCGGATGGGTCATGCCCATAACTAGATTCTACGGCAGTGATGGTGAACCTTTTCGAGACTGAGTGCCCAAATTGCAACCCAAAACCCACTTATTCATCGCAAAGTGCCCATGTGGCAATTTAGCCTGAATACTGAGGTTTTAGTTTTTAAAAAACGGTTAGCTCCGAGGCGTGCATTACTCAGGAGTAAGCTTGGTGGTAGTCAGTGGCTTTGCTTTGAAGCAACCGTGCAACTCTTCCAACCTAGGAGGGTTTACTCAGAAGCAAGGCCCATTGCCAGCAACTGAGCTTACTCCCAGGTAAAGGATCGCGCTTTAGTTCGCATGAAAATCAGTGGGGTTTAACAGCACTTAACAGGGTTACCTACACTGCTTCCCCAAAACTAGGTCTTAGGTTTAATGCTAATAATCGAGCCCAGTGGCCCAGGCCAGCCTAGATGTGGGGGGGGGGCACTCTGCTTGCGAGTGCCCACAGAGAGGGCTCTGAGTGCCACCTCTGGCACCCGTGCCATAGGTTCGCCACCACTGTTCTACGGTGACCTAAGGCAAGTTAGCTCAGCACCCCCTCACTTTAATGCTTTGACTAGAAGGGGAAACAAGGGAACGAACAAGGAAACAGACATACAGGTTTTTAAAAATTTTAAGGAAGCCTCATTGATATAGGTAGGGACTAGGGTCCATACTGATTGACTGATTTATTTAATTCGTTTGTACTCCCTCCTTTCTCTCTTAAGGGGACTTAAAGCAGTTGGCACAGTTCTCCTCTCTTTCATTCTGTCCTCACAATAACCCTGTGAAGTAGGTGAAGCTGAGAATATGTGACTGGCCAAAAGTCACCCCATGAGCTTCCATGGCCTGGGCTGGAGCTTGAGCCAGGGTCTCCGACATTCTTAGCCACTGTACCAATCCAGCCCACGACACTGGTCTGTATTCTGAAAAGCCTGCCCACGGCAGACCTTTGCCAAACCTTTTCCAAGAACTGTCAATTTTACAAATTTAATTCATGGTTCAGTTAATTCTACATATTTACATATTGTTGCCCTCTTGTGATTTCTGGCCATTGTTCTGTTAATGTTTGTAGCATTTCAAGAAATATTTGGAGAAAGCTAAATGGCCCCTGGAAGGATTACCAACCCTGCTATCTTAAGCGTACACACTTTTCAGTAGGGCTTCAGACCCGATTTTGGGACAACATCAGCCTTTGTTGATAATCTTTGCTGGGGAAAACACATCGGAAGCGATCGTTCCTGACCTCTCGTAGGCATTTGACAGTGTTGACCACAATATCCTTTTGGGAGGCCTTGCTAAGTTTGGGTTGGTAGTTCCCAAGCTGCTGAGAAGGTAGACAGATCCCAGGAGATGCTGCGAGGGAACTCTTGTTCAGGTCCATGGGACTTATCCTATGGAACGCATCCAGGTTCAGTTTTATCTTTCGTGGCCTTCAACATCTACGTTAAACATCGTCCTCCAGGAATGTGGGGTGCAGCGTCATCAATATCTGGACGATTTCTCCTTAAGACCTCATCCAGCATGGTTTCTCCGTAAGATCTCATCCAGAAAAGACGTTCGCAGGGGCCTGTTGAGAAAAGGAGGGCAGTCACAAACTGATCCTCAACTCAGCTCCTTGGCCTGTGATCCGTCCTGACCTCCTCTCTCTGCTGCCTGGTTTAGAAAGTTGCTCAACAGCAAGCTAAGCCATTTTCCAGGCTCCGTTTGCTACCACTGGTCAGTAGGCCTCGAGGATCAGCTTGGCTTAGTTGAGGCTTTGCAGTTTGAAGGGCATTTCAAGAAGACAGGAATGTGGTGGGAGGGCAGCTCACTTGCCCCCCCCCCCCAATGCCCGAAGAGCTCAAATCTCTCAAGATACAAAAAAGACTTATACTTCCCCAGTGGAACTCTTTACCCAAATGCCATGATGCCAGCTTGACTGAGAGCCCTTCACTACATGCTACTTGACAAGGGATGAGATATGAACTGATTCAGGTTGGTAGCTTTCTTGGTCTGAAGCGGTAGGAAAAAAATTGAGTGCAGTGGCTCCTTTGAGACCAACAAACTTGTATTCTTGGTCTACGCTTTCATGTGCACTCATCTGAATGCTTATACCAAGAATAAAACTTTGTTGGTCTTAAAGGTGCCACTGGATTCAAATATGTTTCAGATGTGAACTGAGTCCAGGATCTTCTCAGTTGCTGTCCAGATCCATTTGAATTCTCAGTCTGTCTGTTCCTCCCTAATCCATCTCGCCATCTCCTCCTTCGCTCTTCCCCATCCATCTAGTCCAGCACTCTGCTGCTCGCAGCGGCCCACCAGGTGCCTTTGGGAGCTCACATGCAGGATGTGAAAGCAAGGGCCTTCTGCTGCTGCTGCTGCTGCTCCTGAGCACCTGGTCTGCTAAGGCATTTGCAACCTCTGATCAAGGAGGATCACGATTGGTAGCCAGAGATTGACTTCTCCTCCATAAATCTGTCCAAGTCCCTTTTAAAGCTATCCAGGTTAGTGGCCATCACCACCTCCTGTGGCAGCATATTCCAAACACCAATCACACATTGTGTGAAGAAGTGTTTCCTTTTATTAGTCCTAATTCTTCCCCCCAGCATTTTCAATGGATGCCCCCTGGTTCTAGTATTGTGAGAAAGAGAGAAAAATTTCTCTCTGTCAACATTTTCTACCCCACGCATAATTTTATAGACTTCAATCATATCCCCCTCCCCTCAGACATCTCCTCTCCAAACTAAAGAGTCCCAAACGCTGCAGCCTCTCCTCATCAGGAAGGTGCTCCAGTCCCTCAATCATCCTCGTTGCCCTTCTCTGCACTTTTTCTATCTCTTCGATATCCTTTTTGAGATGTGGCGACCAGAACTGAACACAGGACTCCAAGTGCGGTCGCACCACTGCTTTATATAAGGGCATGACAATCCTTGCAGTTTTATCATCAACTCCTTTCCTAATTATCCTAATTATATTGCAAGATGCTTCTCAAATATGCCCTGCTCAGACCAGTGGACCATGCCATCCCTGTCTATTCCAGTGGACCAGGGGTCCCTAACGCGGGGTTCATGGGCGCCATGGTGCCTGCTGACATC
Organism: Sphaerodactylus townsendi; assembly: GCF_021028975.2. Taxonomy (NCBI): domain Eukaryota; kingdom Metazoa; phylum Chordata; class Lepidosauria; order Squamata; family Sphaerodactylidae; genus Sphaerodactylus; species Sphaerodactylus townsendi. The sequence continues at coordinate 146,425,341 of NC_059427.1, read as the reverse complement.
TTCTCTGGTGCCCACCAAATGTTTTTAGAATGTGTGCATATTTTTTAAAAGATTGCTTTGGCAGAAGCTGCTACTACAGCACAAGGATCGTTGCTGTGTGATTAAAGGTAATCTAGGGCAGCCATTTTGTGGCCGGCTTCACTTTTTGTGGCAGCCATTTTGTGGCTGCACCCATCGTACTTTGTCCAAATCCCAAAGGTTCCCACAGGCTCAAAAAGGTTGGGGGTCCCCCCAAGTGGACACTAATTCATCATACAGCAAATTGGCCGGCTCCCCAACTCCCTCCGGTTAGTCTTGCCCCTTCGATGGCTGCCGTGTTGATGGTTGGCTTTCTCCCATTTCCTCAAGGTGGGGGAGGTATTTGCCCATGTTGGAAAACCACAGGTGGTATCCAGTGGGCATCCAGACAAGCCTCGCCTCTCACGGAAGTGGCTCCTCCACGGAGTTAGCTTTCCTCCTTTCTGGCTGGTCTGGAAAAGGGAGAACAGTGGGGGGTCACTCTTGAGTGTCTGTCAGAACCATGGCTGGCAGCTGTGGGGAACTAGGGTCGATTCCCCACCATCAATTAATCGTGTGATACTCACGCAAAATAACCAGGTTTCCTGCAGAACTCCCCACTACACCAGCGTCGAACACGCTTTCATCCCAGTTCTGGCGCTCCCCCGCCCCGCCCCGCCCCAGCATGTGTTATTTCAGAACCTGGAAGAAAGTAGACCTTTTGAAACATGCCATGATGAATCTGGTTCGGAGGGGAGCAGTGGGGAGTATCGGGTGTTTGAATCTCCCGCCCTTGCGAGTGACATGGAGCCTCCCACCCCATCAGGATGCAGTGGGCGCAGCACTTTTTTTTTTTTACTTCATGCATCCGAGATCCACGTGGATATGTGGATACAAACAACGGAGGGACGGTTTTAGTTGTCAAAAACATATATGGCAATACAAGGCAGCACTACACATCACATCCACGTGGATGCGGCAGTTCGTTTATTTAAAGAATTAATGCTCGTTTCTTTCTGTCAGTCTGCGCATGCTTGCACAGATGTGGCTCTGACAGGAAAATTTTTTAAAAAATTCCCGCCCAGCAGCTGCCAATCAGGATAGCCCCTGGGCAGATCGAGTGTTCCATAGCTTCAGCGTGGGTAATCCTGCGTTGCCGCTGCCTGGGGATCGTTGGGGGGGGGGGGGGGGCACAAGCTGCAGTGGGGAGCATGAAACCAGGATGAAAAGGTGCCGATTCTTGTCAAACCTGGTTCTATCTACATTCATTTTCTCCGTGAGGAATCGCCCTGGGTATCCTGAAAATTGCAGGTATAACAAACCATAACTAACTGCATTTGTTTCCTGGCATCTCCACCCAATAACTTTTTAAAATTACGTCATTTACACCCTGCCATTCTCCACAATGGGCATCCCAAGTGGTTTACATCGTTCTCCAATTTTCCATTATATCTTCACAACAACCCAGTGAGGTAGGTTAAACTGAGAGCGATTGTTACTGTTGCTGGGTTTTTTTTTTACTATGGTCATAGACCAATATAAAAACATACAGTCAGAAAGTTTCAGAAAATTCATCAAAAGGCAAGTTTAAAAACAATTTCCATCAACAAAACATTTAGTATAAACTAAAAAATTCAAATGTGATTTTAAACCACATCTTTCCCTTGGTCAGCATTAAACCCCCTGCCTGCTTAATATACAAGGCACTAAACTTGGCCACCTGCCTCGGAGTCATCAGATTTTCACCAGCAAGTAATTTTTTGAAATGTAGTTCATCAGAACGACTTTGGAAATTTAACTAATACTAGATTAATATCTCTGGTCACAGGACAATAGAAAAAAATGCATCAGAGACTCTGTTTCTTCTATGGGTAAATTCTCCATGTACGGCACCTTATTGTGCCTACCTTCAAGAGCTGCCGATGGCAAGGCGCCACTTCTGGCTAGAGTGAAAGCTCTTCTGAGCTTGTTGACATCCAGAGCAAAAACCTAAGGGGCTGAGGCCAATGCACTCCTGATCTTTGAGGGGCAGATGAAATTAGGCCAGCGTGCAAGATTGTATTGCCGTTTGGTATCTTCCACCTTCTGTTTCGTTACCCATTTCGCATGGTCGTTATTCAGTTTCAGTAGGATCTGCGAGACTGAAAGTGCGTGACCGGCCCAAGGTCAGCCAGCCAGCCAGCCAGCTACTGCAGCGGAGCGGCACTTCAAACCCAAGGCTGATATTCTACCTGCTACCCCTCACTGGCTCTCATTGCTCCTTCTAAATCAGTGATGGCGAACCTTTTCGAGACCGAGTGCCCAAACTGCAACCCAAAGCCCACTTATTTATCGCAAAGTGCCAACACGGCAATTTAACCTGAATGCTGAGGTTTTAGTTTAGGAAAAATGGTTGGCTCCAAAGTGCGCGTTACTCAGGAGTAAGCTTGGTGAAGCAACTGTGTAACGCTTCGAACGGGTGAATCATGACCCTAGGAGGGTTTACTTAGAAGCAAGTCCCATTGCCAGCAACCGAGCTTACTCCCAGGTAAAGGATCGTGCCCAGGCCAGCCTAGATGTGTGTGTGGGGGGGTAGATTTTCCGCCCCCTCCCCACATGATGGACTCTGGGCGCGCGTGCCCACAGAGAGGGCTCTGAGTGCCACCTCTGGCACCCGTGCCATAGGTTCGCCACCACTAAATGGATGGTAGAGGAGCATTTTGTTCTTGTATGGAGGGAAATCAGCATTCCCTCCTGCGGAATCTCCCTTTCTCTAGCAAGGGGGCAGCCAGCAGTGCAAATGCATGCAGAAAGCTGATAAGATACTCTTCAGAAACCCAAGTTGACATAGGATTGTCCACTCTGAATTGGGAAATTCCTGAAAATTGGACTGAGGAGGCTGGGGACCTCAGTGAGGCGGGAGGCCTTAGAGCCTGCCCTCCAAAGCAGCTGTTTTCTCCAGGGAAATTGATTATCTGTCAGCTGGAGATCCGTTGTAATTCCAGGAGGCCTCTGGACCCCACCTGGAGGCTGGAAACCCTAGACTAGCTGGCTTTTCTCCAGGCCTGTTGCTCTGGAGCTGTGCATTCCTTGTGTCAATAGCACACCATGCAGCAGAGCAGATATTTCACAGTCATTATGTTGAGAAGTATCCAAGAAGAAGAAGAAGAAGAAGAAGAAGAAGAAGAAGAAGAAGAGGAGGAGGAGGAGGAGGAGGAGGAGGAGGAGTAGGAGTTTGGATTTATATCCCCCCTTTCTCTCCTGTAGGAGACTCAAAGGGGCTTACAATCTCCTTGCCCTTCCCCCCTCACAACAAACACCCTGTGAGGTAGGTGGGGCTGAGAGAGCTCCGAGAAGCTGTGACTAGCCCAAGGTCACCCAGCTTGGGTGTGTGGGAGTGCCCAGGCTAATCTGAATTCCCCAGATAAGCCTCCACAGCTCAGGCAGCAGAGCAGGGAATCAAACCCGGTTCCTCCAGATTAGATACACGAGCTCTTAACCTCCTTCCCCTGAAGAAATGTCAGTGTGGTGTCTAAACTGGAGAACTGGGTTTGATTCCCCACTCCTCCACATGAGCGATGGACTATGTGGTGAACTGGCTTTGTTTCCCTGCTCCTGCACATGAAGCCTGCTGGGGTGACCTTGGGCTAGTCACGATTCTCTCTGTACTCTCTCAGCCCCACCGACCTCACAAGAGGTCCATTGCGGGGAGAGGAAGGGAAAGGAGTTTGTCAGCTGCCTTGAGTCTCCTTACAGAAGAGAAAGGTGGGATATAAGTCCAAACCCTTCTCCCACAGCTTTATTTAAACATTTGTTCAAATGGGAACCTCGTCTTTTCCTGAGACAATCCTGTTCCCGTCCTGTTACACAGCTGTCATACTTTTCAAGTTCTGTGGAACACGTGCTAGGATTTCAAACACTTGAAAAAGCAGTTGGCTGCCTCTTACTCCGGAAAAAAGACTGCTCATTAAAAGTATCATTTATAAACAGGGTCAAAACACTTCCAGCCACTTCCAAATGGCGACCATTTTGGTGATTTCCCTCTTGCTTCTGCGCCTGACAATTTAGTGCATGGCAACCAGGCTCCCACCGGACAGATTTCTCTGCCCCAGTCCTCTGCGGCAGCCATTTCCCCCCACATCACCAGGGCAACGCGGGGGCTTTTTGATGCCTTATTAATTGGTAACTGACGTAACATATCCATTTGTCATTTTTTTCCCATCATGCTGTGGTGACCCTGTCAGGTTTTTAAGGCAAGAGATGTTCAGAGATGGTTTCCCATTGCAGGTCTCTGCATAGAATCCCTGGACTTCCTTGGAGGTCCCCCACCCAAGGACTAAACAGAGCTGGCCTTGCATAGCTTCCAAAATCTCAGTCAAGTCAGGGCCTCTATGTCAATTATCGATTTGAAAACCCACTCCTGGGTGATGCAGGGTTGGGCTCTTGGCACCACAGAGGCCCGGGGCATGGGAAATGGTGCTGATGTGAGCTGGATCAAGATGAACCAGATATTCCTGTCCACATGGCAGCACTTCTCACTTGGTTGTGATCTTTCCTAAAAGATTATTTATTCGTCCGTCCGGCCTCGGTCTGTTTCAAGGTTTCCGTCTCTGGGTCTCGTCTGGCCCTCTGTCTGGGTCTCGGCCCCAGTCATCCGCTCTCGCTCGCTCGCTCTCGCTCGGTTTGTTTAAGGACATAAGAACAAGCCAGCTGGATCAGACCAGAGTCCATCTAGTCCAGTTCTCTGCTACTCGCAGTGGCCCACCAGGTGCCTTTGGGAGCTCACATGCAGGATGTGAAAGCAAGGGCCTTCTGTGGCTGTTGCTCCCGATCACCTGGACTGTTAAGGCATTTGCAGTCTCAGATCAAAGAGGATCCAGATTGGTAGCCATAAATTATTTCTTTATTTTATTAAACTTCTATACCGCCCTTCCCCGAAGGGCTCAGGGCGGTGTCCATCAATTATATAAAAACAGTTAAAATCCATTTCACATTCATCTCAGTTAAAACCATATATAAATTATAAGAATTCAGATGGCAATTAAAATTGTTTCCCCTTCCCCATTTCTTGTACCCACGGAGGCCAGATATTTGTCACAGAAGTGTGGTGTTATCCCGGCTGGCCAAACGCCTGGCGGAAGAGGTCCGTTTTACAGGCCCTGCGGAAACTCTGTATGTCCCGCAGGGCCCTGATCTCACCCGGGAGCCTGTTCCACCAGGTAGGGTCCAGGGCCGTAAAAGCCCTGGCCCTTGTAGAGGCCAGCCGGATCGCCTTGGGGCTAGGGATCACCAGAAGGTTCGCCTCCGAGGAGCGGAGGGGCCTAGCAGGGCGATATAGGGAGAGACGGTCCCGTAGATATGCTGGGCGAAAGGGCAGGTTTTGGAACGATCACAGGGATGGCAGGGAAGAGCCAGGAGGCCCGTGACAGCATCAAGATGCTGCGAAGAAATTAAAGGGGAAATAATACTGCACTTCCCAATAGCATCCAAGCTGGGCGCTCCCTACTTCCATGAACTGAGAATGCTTCGTGCCCCTCGGGGCTCTTACAATTTGAACCTTAGAGTTGCCAATGTGTAGGTGGTACCGGGAGCTCTTCTGCAATTACTACTAATCTCCAGCTGATAGTGTGACCACCAGCCCCTATCCCGGTGTTTTGGTCATAAAGCAGGTGATAGGACCTGAACAAAATTCATCTCTGTAAACAACTCAAGCCTGCCATAAAGCTGAAAGCACGTAGCTGTCACTCAGCAGAAGAGAAGAGAACTCCATTGTATTAAGTCATAGAAGCAACGTAACAAAGCTCTCTCTGACCACCCTCCTTGGCAACATTAGTTTGCAAGATAGGAGCCTATCAGAACTCCAACCTAACCTTGTGAGAAGAACAGGAACTCTGGCAGGTTAAATGTACCCATAAATGTTTTTGCTTTGTATGCATTTTACTGTTTGCCTGCCTCCTGTAGAAATGCTTTAAAACCCTTTGATTTCAGTCAGTCAGGGTGGCTTCCTCGGTGCTAACCAGACCTGTTTGGGTCCGAATAAATTATTTCTTTCAATTCAATTTTGGCAATTGGCTTATTGGTTACATCTGTTTGCATCCATGAAGGTTGGTTTCCTGATATTGGGGCCATCGGTGCCGTGCTTCCTGAAAGGAACTGTGGGCTGTTCCATGGTCTATACCAGTGATGGCGAACCTTTTCGAGACCAAGTGCCCAAACTGCAACCCAAAACCCACTTATTTATTGCCAAGTGCCAACACGGCAATTTAACCCAAATACTGAGGTTTTAGTTTAGAAAAAATGGTTGACTCTGAGGTATGTGTTACTCGGGAGTAAGCTTGGTGGTAGTTGGTGGTTTTGCTTTGAAGCAACTGTGCAACTCTTCCAACAGGTGAATCATGACCCTCGGAGGGTTTACTCAGAAGCAAGCCCCATTGCCAGCAACCGAGCTTACTCCCAGGTAAAGGATCATGCTTTAGTTCTTCCCATGAAAATCCGTGGGGCTTAACAGGGTTACCTACACTGCTTCCCCAAAACTAGGTCTTAGGTTTAATGCAAATAATCGAGCCCAGTGGCCCAGACCAGCCTAGATGTGTGGGGGGGAGGGGGGGTGACTCTGTTTGTGCGTGCCCACAGAGAGGGCTCTGAGTGCCACCTCTGGCACCCGTGCCATAGGTTCGCCACCACTGGTCTATACAATAAGGAACCAAAAGAGCTGTGCTTCCTGAGAGGGGCTGAGAGCTGTTCCGTGGTCTAAACAGACCATAGGTGCTGTGCCACCTTTGAAGAAGCTGTGGGCTATCCTAAAGGGTTGGTGCTAACAATAGAGATCAGTTCCCCCAGACCAAAATGGCCGCTTTGGAGGGTGGGCTCAATGTTCAGCTGAGGCCCTCCCAAGACGTACCCACCCCAGGCTCCGCCCCCAAATCTCCAGAAATTCCCCAGCCCAGAAGTGGCAACCCTATTTGTGCCATGTGACCTCATTCTGCTCCTTACCTGTCACTCCCTCCTGATAATGCCAGGGAACACAACAAGAGAAATCAGTTACAAGCCTAGAAAGAAGAAGAAGAGACAGATTGAGACACCCCGCCCCAAATCAATTGCATTTCAAAGCTATGTATGCCCTCTTTATCGCTCCTTCCAAGGGCAAGCAGAGATCGTGGCATCCTGTAAATATATAATAATCCCTCTGATCCTGTCCTCATCTCTGTAATTCCTTCCTACCGTTCTCTTGTCCGTAGAATACTTCCTGCCCCAGAATAAATACAATGAAGATGCAACTTTGGAATCAATGGTGACGGCTCGTTATTTTGGGAATCCTCCTTTCTCCCCTTCGCTGCGTGTGTGGGGAGACTGGGCCGTGCGGAGAAGCAGCAACTCGTCCGGGAAGGGCCTTGAACGCAACACACAAGGAGCCTGTACCCAGATATGTTGCTATTGTGACTTTGTCTGGAGGCGAGCATCCTTGACCCCCCTCTCAGCCAGCCCCTCCTGTCTCTTGGCTTGCCCGGCCAGTCCTGGCGGTGGTTTCTTGCCCCCCACCGAAGAGCACAGGGCGCGCGGCCGAGTTCTGCTAGTAGTGAACTTTTTCCAACTGTAAATAGTTCAGAACTAGCGGAATTCCTGACGAGAGCCCAGAAGCCAAGGGGGCAAGACTCAGCTCACCGAGGCAATCTGCCAAGCAAATTACTCCACAGTCCAGACTCTGAAGAACGGCTGGAAGAATCCATCCTGAAATATTTGTTATGAAAACCACGAGACCTATGCCATTCACTCTTATGTAAGTGCCGTCAAGTTACAACTGGCTGATAGTGACCCCCCGCAAGGGGCTTTCCGGGAAAGTAATTAAGTGGTTTGCCGTTGCCTTCCTGAGTCATCTTCCATCCAAGTACTGACCCTACTTTCTTCTGAGATCTGATGAAATTGGGCTACTACCCCATGCCCCCTTCCCTTCCCGGTCTCTCCACACGCCCTCAAAAGAGATCAATTTCTAACCCAAATCTTTAAAAAGCCTGTCGCCCTATCCATCCAAGGCACATGGATATCCCAGTGACCCAGTATCACAAGACACCGGCCCTTTCCACACAAACCTTTTAGAACGTTTCGAGGGCAGGAAATAAAACTCCTTATGGAGTTCCGCATTGCTTTCCCCCCTTTACGTCCGGAAAACGTTTTATTTTCAGCCTCAAAATGTTTTTACTCAATCCCCTTTTTAAATGACGCTGCTTTGGTTCGAAACATTTTCAAAACAACAAAAATGCTGTGCGATGTATTTTCCATGCCTCCGTGTCGTCCCCGAATTAGCTCCTCGGCGCCATTTTCTCCCGTTGCTGAGCTCACTCTGTTCCCCCCGGTCGGTTTATTTTCACCATATGTTTTTTTTTGAGGTAGGGGTAATCTTTGAAGCATTGATTATACGAGGTATAGAGAATCGCAGCAAAAAGCATCGAAGAGTCAATTCAACCAGTCACTCAAAAAAGGGGGGGAAAGCCCCACCTAACGGCAGCTGTGAATCCTTTTGAGGGGGTGTGTGTGTACAAACGTCGTGGTAAAGGGGGAGGGGGCCAAAAACGTTTTGCAAATGTTTTAGGCGATTTGTGCGGAAAGGGCAACCGTCATGTTCCTCCACCCCCCACCCACCCCAGCCTCCCTTGATCAAGCTCAAGGATCTCGCCTCTGCCCAGAAAGGACCCGTGAAGGGCCAGCCCCCCATCTTCATTGATACTTAGCTTTCAAGCTCTAGCCTTGGCCCAGGTTTCCTTTGCTTTCCTCCGTGGCTGTGGGCAGCAGGGCAGACCCACCTACAGGCTGTTCAGCCGGCCAGAAGGGAGAAAAAGACAAGAGTCAGCATTTGTGGAATACATCACGCCAGGGAGACACTCAAGTGTAGAATCCTACTTCCTGTCACCTTCCTGGATACTGGAATTTAACCAAGCCTCCAAGAAGACAGGAAGTTGAGACCTAGGCTCATTCCGCACATGCAGAATAATGCACTTTCAAACTGCTTTCAGTGCTCTTTGAAGCTGTGCGGAATGGCAAAATCCACTTGCAAACAGTTGTGAAAGTGGTTTGAAAACGCATTATTTTGCGTGTGCGGAAGGGGCCCTAGAGTGGGAGCACAGGGAGAGCAAGGAGCTTCGCAGGAATATGTTCCCACAGAATCTACCCTTCAGAGCAGCCGTTTTCTCCAGGGGAGCTATCTCCGTTGACTGTAGATCAGCTATAATTCTTGGCGATCTCCAGGCTGCTCCTGGAGGTTGGCAAAGCTAACAGACCTGAATTTATTTAGTTACTTCATACATGCCCTTCCTTTCCAGTGGGGACCCAAAGAGGCTTACATCATTCTCCTCTCCTTCATTTTATCCTCCCTTTGAGGTAGGTCAGGTTAGGAATATAGGTCACCCAGCGAACTTCCGTGGCAGAGCCGGCATTTGGACCTGGGTTTCCCGGTTCAGTTATCTTTGAAAACTGCAAGGAGGAATTTAAACCCGGTTCCTAAGGGCAGCGTGAGTTTTCGAGATCCCTGTCAAATAAATCAGGGTGAGGCTGAAATTCTCGCAGGGGGAAATGATGCAATCTAGTCAGGTGGCCCAGGCGTACGGTAGGGACATAATGAACATCCAAGAGCCACGCCAGAAAGGGGGTCTTCTAGAATGGCTGAGATCTATTCTCTCTACCAAATGTGGCATTTTCACTAACGGGAGGGGAAATGTCCCATCCCTTTAATAGTGGTTGAAGATGTGGAAATGGCCATTTGGAGCTTTCCACGGCTTGGAGGGAAATAACATCACCTGGTAAACAATGCCCCGTGTGACCTCTGAGAAACGGACAGGGACATTTTCCCCTCGGCTAGGTGACAACTGTGCGAGGGAACCAGGCTGCTGCTGCTGCTGCTATCCCCTGCCTCTTGTGGTCCACAGTTCTTGAAATCTCACCAAACTGTCCAAGTCTTGGGATTTAACTGTACACTTTTGCAGATATCAAAGGAATTTTATCAGGTAGTGATCTGTGACCTTCCCAGACCCAGGATTCCCCTTTAAATGCCTGGATGGTATCAAGCATGTAAAGGCGAACTGGAGGGGGGGGGGGGGCTCTGAACCTCCCTGTACTAAAACAGAACCCTCCCCAGGACTGAATAACCACTTTTAAGGCCCTGCAGCTCCCACAGTGGGCATACAAAGAAAATCAGGAAACACAGCATCCTATACAGGCGCCAGTGTGGCGTAGCGGTTAAGAGCAGGTAAACTCTGATCTGGAGAACCAGGTTTGATTCCCAACCCCTCCACACAAAGCCTGCTGGGTGACCTTGGGCCAGTCACAGTTCTCTCAGAACTCTCTCAGCCCCACCTTCCTCACAATGTGTCTGTTGGGGGGAGAGGAAGGGAAACGGAGTTTGTAAGATGCCTGGAGCCTCCGTACAGGATAGAAACTTCTTCTTCTTCTTCTTCTTCTTCTTCTTCTTCTTCTTCTTCTTCTTCTTCTTCTTCTTCTTCTTCTTCTTCTTCTTCTTCTTCTTCTTCTTCTTCTTCTTCTTCTTCTTCTTCTTCTTCTTCTTCTTCTTCTTCTTCTTCTTCTTCTTCTTCTTCTTCTTCTTCTTCTTCTTTCAAAAAGCAAGCTTTGAGGGAACTTGTGTATTTAATTACTAGTATCTCAACCTGTGACCCATGCAGTCAATACCACTACCACAAACAACAGAATCATACATCGTGCTGGTCGATAAGAGATGGAATCTCCATAAATATATGTGTGTCTGTGTGAGGCTCATTCCGCACAGGCAGAATAACGCACTTTCAAACTGCTTTCAGTGCTCTTTGAAACTGTGCGGAATAGCAAAATCTACTTGCAAACCGTTCTGAAAGTGGTTTGAAAACGAATTATTTTGCGTGTGCGGAAGGGGCCTGAGTGTGTGTTTCCTTTTCTGGAGCAAGCCCTGGCACACTGCAAGTGCTCTTTAGCGTGGGGGCTCAGCCTTTCTCTGTTGTGTTCTGGTGCAGGCAGACCTCTGACTCTTGTTAGCCTTAGACGTGAGCCAAAAGGCAGCTCCCAGTCAGACTTTCGATCCTGGCTGTGAATCTGCCTTCTCCATCACCTCCCTGGAACCTGAACCACCAATCTCCCAGCAGCACTCCGACCTATTTCACAAACAAGGACACTTTCCTTGCACTGTCTCAGATCTCGGGCAGCGGACGGCCCGTGCGGCACCTTTGCAAATAACTGGGCCGAGCCCTTGAACACCTGAGGCTGCCTTACACTGAGTCAGGCCCTCGGCCCATCACGGCCAATATTGTCTACTGCAGTGATGGCGAACCTATGGCACGGGTGCCAGAGGTGGCACTCAGAGCCCTCTCTGTGGGCACGCGCACACAAAGTGCTGTTCAACCCCACTGATTTTCATGCGAAGAATTAAAGCGCAATCCTTTACCTGGGAGTAAGCTCGGTTGCTGGCAATGGGGCTTGCTTCTGAGTAAACCCTCCTGAGTAAACCCTCCTAGGGGTCGTGATTCACCTGTTGAAAGAGTTGCACGGTTGCTTTCAAGCAAAGCCACCGACTCCCACCAAGCTTACTCCCGAGTAACACATGCCTCGGAGCCAACCGTTTTTCTAAACTGAAACCTCAGTATTCAGGTTAAATTGCCGTGTTGGCCCTTTGCAATACATAAGTGGGTTTGGGGTTGCAATTTGGGCACTCGAAAAGGTTCGCCATCACTGGTCTACTGAGACCGGCAGCTGCTCTCCGGAGTCTCGGGCAAAGGTATTTCACATCACCCACTGCCTGGTCCTTTTCAACTGGAGGTCCCGGGGGTTGAACCGGGTTCCTTCTGCATGCCGAGCGGACGCTTCGCCACTGAGCTGTGGCCCCTCCCTTCCACCCGCACACCCGGCTGGAATTTCTTCTGAGCCTTCACACGCACACCTTGCGTTCCTTGGCTCTCGCTGCCACCCCCTCCCACTCAAACACAACCCACAAAGTTACTTTCCTTCTGGAAGAGATTGGCCCCAGCACCCGACCCGCTCCCCAAGGTACCTGTGGGGGGGGGGGTCTGGTCCCCGCGAAGTCCCCCGTCTCTGCCTTCTTCCTTTGTGTGCTTCTTCCCACCTCAGCTTCCCAAAGCTCTGCCCCTTTTTCCATGGCCAGGAGATTAAAGTTTCCAGTTTCCCTTAATCGGACTCCCCCGAAGTGACCCAAAAATCCCCTGGATTAGAGGGGGCCAAGGGAGTGGGTGTCACCTCCTATCAGCTGAGCAGCTTGGAGCGAGTACAGTTGAGTGCAGGTTAAAGAGGGAAGAAGAATTAGGGCAGGCATTGAGTCAATAGGTCAAGGAGAGGGGAGAAGGGGACCCTTGGAGTTGTGTGTGGGGGGGGGGGGTCTGACCAACCAGAGATATTTGGATGCTTAAGGTAGAAGCTCTGGGTGACCTCTTGTCTGTCTCTGGCCCCTTCCACACATGCAGAATAATGCACTTTCAATCCACTTTCCATGCACTTTGCAGCTGGATTTTACTGTGCGGAATTGCAGAATCCACTTGCAAACAGTTGTGAAAGGGGACTGAAAATGCGTTATTCTGCATGTGCGGAAGGGGCCTCTGTCTCTCTCAAGCATATACCAAGGGTGGGTACAGCCTAGGGCAGTGATGGCGAACCTTTTTGAGACTGAGTGCCCAAACTGCAACCCAAAACCCACTTATTTATTGCAAAGTGCCAACACGGCAATTTCACCTGAATACTGAGGTTTTAGTTTAGAAAAAACGATTTGTTCCTCGGCACGCGTTACTCGGGAGTAAGCTTAGTGAAGCAACTGTGCAACGCTTCAAATGGGTGAATCACGACCCTAGGAGGGTTTACTCTGAAGCAAGGCCAGTCTAGATGTGTGTGGGGGGGGAGTGATTTTCCGCTCCCCCTACATGACAAACTCTGTGTGCGTATGCCCAAAGAGAGGGCTCTGAGTGCCATTTCTGGCACCCGTGCCATAGGTTCGCCACCACTGGCCTAGGGCAGTGATGGTGAACCTTTTCGAGACCGAGTGCCCAAACTGCAAGCCAAAACCCACTTATTTATTGCAAAGTGCCAACACGGCAATTTAACCCGAATACTGAGGTTTTAGTTTCGAAAAAATGGTTGACTCCGAGGTATGCGTTACTCGGGAGTAAGCTTGGTGGTAGTTGGTGGTTTTGCTTTGAAGCAACCGTGCAACTCTTCCAACAGGTGAATCACGACCCTCGGAGGGTTTACTCAGAAGCAAGCCCTATTGCCAGCAACCGAGCTTACTCCCAGGTAAAGGATCGCGCTTTAGTTCTTTGCATGACAATCAGTGGGGTTTAACAGCACTTAACAGGGTTACCTACACTGCTTCCCCAAAACTAGGTCTTAGGTTTAATGCTAATAATCGAGCCCAGCGGCCCAGGCCAGCCTAGATGTGTGTGTGTGTGTGTGTGTGTGTGTGGGCAATTTCCCTCCCACATGATGAACTCTGTTTGCACGTGCCCACAGAGAGGGCTCTGAGTGCCACCTCTGGCACCCGTGCCATAGGTTCGCCACCACTGGCCTAGGGGGTACTTCTCTTGTGTCACCTTAACTGAAACGAATAAAACCCAAACTCGAGCAACTCCCCTTCCTTCCCAATTGGGCTTTTGCAAGAACAGTTAATCATGTCCCATGAATCAAAGCTGTCTGCCTTTAAACAGCACTTCAGAGAGACCCCCAGACTGAACCACACCTTGATTTTGTAAGACTTGTTTTCTCTGTCAAGATATATTCAGAAGGTTGTTGCGTTGCTCTGCAGTAGCGCAGAACACTTAAGGTCTGAGTCCAGGAGAACTGTAGAGACCACCCAGATTTCCGTGATATGAATTTTCAAGAAGCAAAGCTCCGGTCATCAATTCCAGGGTGTGAGCTTTCCGGGGTAAAAGCTCTGACTCTTGAAAGCTGACACGTTGACAATATTGTTGGTCTCTGAGGCGCTAGCAGGGGTAGGGAACCTTTAACACTCAAAGAGCCATTTGGACCCGTTTTCCACGGGAAAAGAAAACACTTGGAGCCGCAAATAATTTTTGACATTTAAAATAAAGATAACACTGTATATATTGGGGTTTTTTTTAACCTTTTACTCCGCTCATTCTGAGAAGTGCATGGATGCGCCCGCCCTGCTGCCTGCCGGGCCGGCAAGGATGAAGCCGGCGGCTCGGCCTCGCCAGCCGCCGGGAAAGCGCCCGCCCCGCTCCAATGGGGCGGGTGAGAGGGGAAGCCCGCAGCGTGGCCCAGCCGACCACAGGCAGTTGGTGCGCCCGCAGGGCAGGCAAGGATGGGGCCGGTGGCTCGGCTCGTGGAGCCACAGTGCAAGGGCAGAAGAGCCGCATGCAGCTCTCGAGCCGCAGGTTCCCTACCCCTGGAATAGAGAGATGTATTCTCTACCAAGGAACATGAACCACAGGAACACCGAATGCTCAGTGAACCCAAGGGGAGACTGCTGCAGACAAACGTTGTTCAAGAGCACCACTGTGTCCCTCTGCAGCCCCTGTTTGTTCCAACATGGGGGTTACACAGGGGGTTACACATGGGGGTTACACAGAGGAACTTCCTGGTGGATCATGCCCTGCAGGTTGGATTTGCTCTCCCTTCATTGCTGGCATCTGAAATCTGCATCCTCCAGGGGACACCTATCCTTATACAGGTAGGCCCTTACAAAGCCTGTGTCCTGCTCAAGCCAACCCTGAAAGGAAGCTGACAGAAGGACCTTGGGGATCCCAGCTGACTGTAGGAAGAGGACCTAACGGAGAAATGCTTTCCCATGTAGTCGGTGCCCTTTTCATCCCTGGAATGGTGGCAGGGATGTCAGCAGCCTCCAGTTGGGATCTGGGGATCCCTTGGAATTACACCTCATCTCCAGACCAGAGAAGTCAGTTCGCTTGGAGAATATGGATGCTTTGAAGGGTGGACTCTTTGGCCTGGTACTCCAATGAGGCCCCTGTCCTCTTTAGGCTCCACCCCCAGATCTCCATGAGATTCCCAGCCTGAATCTGACAATTCTACCCCCATCCCCCACAAGTGGCCAGGAGGCATCGGACAACCCTGAACGGCAGACATGACTTGAGGTGCCACAGAGGTCCACACCTCCCTTGGGCGCTTGATATCCTTTTCAGCACCTCATACTCACCTGTATGTGGTCTTGCTAGGCCGTTAATCTCCGCTGATCTCCCGTTTAGCCCTAATTAACAATTAAGGTCCCATAAATGTCTTGTCCTGCTTTCTATTTATACAAACAGGGGAGAGGAATGGAAAGGTCTCCTCCCCTCCGTTGTGCCCCCACCCTCAGCAGAGAAAGGAGCTCACCTCCTGTTTTCATGGGGAGGCGCTTTGTCCAAGCCGGCTCCTGCGCTGCTGGCCTTCAGGCGGGGCCAGAAGATCTCCTGGAATT
Organism: Sphaerodactylus townsendi; assembly: GCF_021028975.2. Lineage (NCBI taxonomy): Eukaryota > Metazoa > Chordata > Lepidosauria > Squamata > Sphaerodactylidae > Sphaerodactylus > Sphaerodactylus townsendi. The sequence continues at coordinate 146,409,956 of NC_059427.1, read as the reverse complement.
ACAAATGATTTCCAGACGACAGAGATCAGATCCTCTGCAGCATCCGGCTGTTTGGGAGGGTGGGTCTCCAATGCACGATTCTTTCCCCTCCTGAGTCTCTTCCTCCAAATCTCCAGAAATGCCCCAAGTTGGCAACTGTAGGCTGCTCACACAAGAGCATAGTGCTCAGCAACAATATAAAGAAAGGAGAACTGCACCACGACCCCCTTTTCTAAACAGGAGTTCTTGGATATTTCCCAAACTTTTGGCATGCCAAGCCTTTAAAGAGCCCTTGGGGGGTGGGCGGTAGATAGATAGATAGATAGATAGATAGATAGATAGATAGATAGATAGATAGATAGATAGATAGATAGATAGATAGATAGATAGATAGATAGATAGATAGATAGATAGATAGATAGATAGATAGATAGATAGATAGATAGATAGATAGATAGATAGATAGATAGATAGATAGATAGATAGATAGATAGATAGATAGATAGATAGATAGATAGATAGATAGGTACGTACGTACGTACGTACATACATACATAGATTGATAGATGATGATGATGATGATGATGATGATAGATAGATAGATAGATAGATAGATAGATAGATAGATATTATTACGCTGCTACATGTTATTACATTACATACATGCCATTACGTTATCGGATACATACATACATAGATTGATAGATGATGATGATGATGATGATGATGATGATGATGATAGATAGATAGATAGATAGATAGATAGATAGATAGATAGATAGATAGATAGATAGATAGATAGATAGATAGATAGATAGATAGATACATACATACATACATACATACATACATACATACATACATACATACATACATAGATTGATAGATGATGATGATGGTGATGATGATGATGATGATGACGATAGATAGATAGATAGATAGATAGATAGATAGATAGATAGATAGATAGATAGATAGATAGATAGATAGATAGGATAGATAAAAATGGTCCCATCTCTGATTTTGCTAGAGCCCCCCCCCCCCCCCCTCGAAAGTCCATATCTACCCAGCCCAATAAGTCTGGGTGATTTTCCCCAGCTCGTTATTGGATAACCCCATCTACTGCTTCTCAGTCAAATCCACCCACTGCCAATCAATGGATGAAGCATTTTTCAAGGGTGGTGGTCTCTTTCCCCCTTTCTTTCCACCTGTGCAGTGTTAGGGTTTGGACTGATTTCAGGTGGTGGAATGGGGTTCCGTGTAAAAATGCAACTGCACCTTGACCCCATTCAAGCCCCTTCTGCACAGCAAATGTATAGTGGGTTGCAGTCAGGGTAAAGTAACCCGTGTTCCTGTTTTCGTGCTCACGTGCATCTGTGCAGGCAGCGATTGAACCCACGGAAACAATCCGGCTGCTGCTATGCGCTCTGGCAAGGAGAGATGCGCTGCCCTTTTTCTTTTTTAATTCACACTTCCTTAACTACGCGTAGGGCCACGCAGGCATGCACAAATGAACCCCCACAGCCATTCCGAGGTCCCACGATATGACCCTCTGCACCTGAGTAGCTACGCAGATGTAAACCACGACATTTTCTAAAACAGGAAAATGGAGGCGAATAAATTGCCTTCAGCTCGGCCGTTTGCTCGTGAGCAGTTGCAACCTGGGATTTTTGAAAAGACTCACTAATAGCACAATTCTCAAAAAAACTGGTTTGGGGAAAATAACACGGAGCAGCCCCGTTTTAGGAGTGGGATCTGTGCGAGTCTCCCCCAAAACCGGAGGGTTTTTTACCGTACTGATCACCATCACTTCATGTTTATTGGCCCATGAGGAATGGGCCTCAGAAACACAAGACCTCATTCCCCAAGAGCAGGGGTCTTCAAACTCTGGCCCTCCAATGTTCATAGACTACAATTCCCATGAGATTTATGGAGGATTTATGGAGGAGAAGTCGATTTATGGCTACCAATCTTGATCTTTGATCTGAGATTGCAAATGCCTTAACAGACCAGGTGCTCGGGAGCAACAGCTGCAGAAGGCCATTGCTTTCACCTCCTGCATGTAAGCTCCCAAAGGCACCTGGTGGGCCACTGCGAGTAGCAGAGAGCTGGACTAGATGGACTCTGGTCTGATCCAGCTGGCTTGTTCTTATGTTCTTATGTTCTTATGAGCCTTACCACTTGGCCATGCTGGCAGGGGCTGATGGGAATTGTAGTCCATGAACATCTGGAGGGCCATAGTTTGAAGACCCCTGCCCAAGAGGGTTTCCAGGTCCCGCTTGGTCACCAGTGGTGGGTTGCCACATCCAGGTTGGGAAACCGCTGGAGGTTTGGGGGCGGAGCCTGGGGGGACAGGGACCTCAGTGGGATACAGAGCCCACTCCCCAAAGCATCCATTGTCTCCTGGGAAATGGATCTCTGGAGTCTGGGGATGAGCTGTAATCAGAGGCGCACCATGGGTAAATGGCGCCCGGAGACAAATTGTCTCCAGGATGCCCCCCAGGCTCTGCCCCACCGCACTCCTCGCTCCGCTTCCTGATGCCCCCCAGGCTCCACTCCTCCGACTGACTTGGGACTTCACTTCACATGTCACCATGGACATGGGTAGGCTCAGGGTAGATGGATTTTATATTCCAGATAGCAGGATTCATACTCATTTGCCCTGCCAGCATGGCCAATTGGCCATGCTGGCAGGGGCTGATGGGAATTGTAGTCCATAACATCTGGAGTGCCAAAGGTTCACCACCACGGGTCCAGTGTTCACCTCTCCCCTGCTTCTGCCGGGCTCCTAGCCGGCAGCCTGCAGTCTCTTCTGACTGGGGAGGGGAGGAAGGGAGGGAGGGAGGGAGAGTCCGGGGTTTGAGGATGCTTTGAGGGTGTTCTGCTGCCTCGATCGCTTTTACGCGGCCTCGACTGACACGGATAGGTTGAGGCACGTGAAAACGATGAGGCAGCAGGACTTCCTGGTCACATGGGGCCAATTTCTGGTACTTTACGTGACTGGTGAAGAGAGGGACAAGGGGTACACCTTGTCCCTAGGTAGATACGCCACTGGCTGTAATTCCAGGGGATCCCCCTTTCCCACCGTATTCCCCTATGTGAGCATTAGCATGAAAGAGGACAAGGGCGGCGGGGGGGGGGGGGGGGAATAGGAGCATTGCTTTTGTATAGCAGTCATGAACAAAGGAACTGTTGGGCAAATAGAGGACTAGGGTGGGTGAGAGGTCTGTGCTAGCCAGGAAGAAAAAGTAGATGTCTTTGTTCCCCATCAGGCACTATATAGAAGCCATCAGATGCACCTTCCCCGGCTGCAAGGTACTATTAACCTCTGCTTTCATTGACCCTTCTGGCTGTTCCAGGCACCACCATTGCTCCTTTATAATACCAGCATTAATGCAGGGCTGACCAAGATGAGAAAGGTCACCGTCGCTGGAGGTGGCAGATTCCAGGGAAGAAGCTGTTTCCTTGTTTCAGTCTCTGCGTCGTTTGACAACGGTCAGGGGCGCCACCTCCGTAGAACCATTCTTCTTCTTCTTTTTTTTAGAGGAGCAAGTTTGTTGTGGATTGCATTGATTTGCATTGTTCACCAAAGCTGAGGTGTGTCTGCAAGGAAAATCTCGCCGAGTCCCAGAAGGAATTCTGGAAGCTGCTGGATGGTTTTCAAAGTGACAAATGTCAAGGTGATCTCGTTTTGAGTCCTTGGTCGAGTGCATTTTTCCGCTGCCCTTTTTGCAAGGAGCTGAGCGGCCTGTGTAAAGTTCTCAATTCCCTATTTGTTTGTTTGTTTGTTTATTAGATTTTATAGACTGCCCAACCCCCAAAGCACTGCTCTGGGCAGTGAACTGTAACAGGCAATGCACAATAAAATACCAATTATAAACACTGGACATTAAAATCCCTTAAAAACACAAAAGCAGCCGTATCATAAAAACCATATTATATTTAATACCAATATAATGTCTGGGATCATTCCAAGGCTACCATTAATTTTAGGCATTAACGATCTTTTGCCCAACTTCATATTTACAAATCAAAATAACGAAAAGGGTTGCGCTAGAAACTTACGGCCCCATGAATCCCTTCTTGTTTGCCTTGCTGATGCCGTAAATCAGGGGTCTTCAAACTATGGCCCTCCAGATGTTCAGGAACTACAATTCCCATCAGCCCTGATACTTGGCCATGCTGGCAGAGGCTGATGGGAATTGTAGTTCCTGAACATCTGGAGGGCCATAGTTTGAAGACCTCTGCCGTAAATTGATGGAATGTCTTTTCTGAGCCTGCTTAAAAGTTGAGAAGCTGTCTCCTGGCAGTCCTGTATTCATTACTGAGATTTTTTTTTAAGTGATCATGTTTGGTCCTGGTGTCCTTGCTGGCTGGAAGGAGTGTGTGTGTGTGTGTGAAGTGCGGTCAAGTCACAGCCACCCTGTAGGGTTTTCAACACAAGAAGAGATGAATAGAGAGGGTTTGCCTCTGGCCTATGTGGACTTCTTTGATGGTCTCCCATCCAAACACTAACCAAGTCCTAACCCTGCTTAACTTCTGAAATCTGATAAGATTGGGCTAGGTCAGGAGGTCAAGGAGGCCCCGTAGTTCACCCCCTTGCTGAACACAAGTAATTCCAAGCTAGAGCATCTCCAAGAAATTATTGTCCAACCTTTACTTGAAGACTTTCAACAAGGGAGATTCCACCACTCACCTAGGTGACTAGGTTCCAATGTCAGACCACTTTTACCATTAGGAAGAATCTCTGCAACAAAAACTGCCCCTCCCATAACTTGAACACATTAGATCTCATCTTGGTATCTGAAGAATCTTTGGCCTCTTTTTTCTTGCGATGGCCCTTCAGATTCCAAAAGTGTGATCATGTCTCCCCTCAGATTTTTTTCCCTCCAGGCTAAATATATCCAGTTCCTTTGATCTTTTCCTTCTCGGACGTATTTTCCTGACCTCCAACCATCTTTTTTGCCCTCTTCTGAACCTGTCCAATTTGTCTCCAATCCTTCTTAAAGGTCTGTGCCCAGAATTGGATACAGTAACATAGATAGGTCTGATCAGTGCAGACTAGAGTGGAGCTATTATTTCTCATCAATCTCATCATCATGTTCTACCATTCATGCATGCTAGAATTTTGCTTTTTGGTACCTAACCCCAATGAAAATAAATCACTTAAGAAATCCAAGAACAGTGTATACTGGACAAGATGCTTTAAAAAACTGTGAATTTCCACTGTTGATTATCTTCAATATTTTTGGAACAATATTTATTTTATTTATTTATTAGTTAGATTTTTATACCGCCCCATCCCCACGGGGCTCCGGGCAGTGTAGTAAGGAGAATATAAATCAATATTTTTTTAAATTAAAAGTGTGTTAAATCCATTAAAACATATATCTATTTTGAAATAATCTTTACGCTGCAATTTTTTTTTAGAATGAGCAAATGGGATGACTTAGTTTTTTGGGGGGTGGGGAAGGGTTGCTGTCAAGTTATAGCTAGCTTATGGCAATGCTATACAGTTTTCCAGGCAAGAGGTGGTTTGCCATTGCTTGCCTGTCTCCACGTAGCAACTCTGGATGGGTTGGTAGTCTCCCTTTTCCAAGCCCTAACCAGGGGCTGCTCAGCTTCCAAGATCGGACTAGATCAGGCGAGCCTGAGCCATCCAGGTCAATGCAAGGAATGAACAGAGGTGGGTTGCCATTGCCTGCCTCTGCATAGCGACCTTGGACATCCTTGGTGGTCTCCCTTCCGAATACTAACCAGTGCTGACCTTGCTTAGCTTCCAAGACCTGACAAGATCAGGTTGGCCTGGACCATCCAGCTCATTATGGAGAGCAACTTTGAAAACTGTTGGGGTGAGCCAGTGAACCCAGCAAGAGCCTCAGACAGAGCACAGGGATGCCTGCGCCATTTGATGCCTTCTGGGCGCACACGCTCACCTGTCACAAGACCCCCATGACTCACGGTCACAAGATGCCCCAGACAAAGGGACAAAGGGTCACAAGACCCCAGGTGTGTACTTGACCCAGACAGGAACGTTTCCTCCCGCACGTACGCAGCCCCTATGAGTCATTGTATTGTGCAACCTTCTCCCGCTCTCCCGCCTTCCCCAAACCCTTAATAAAAGGTGCCAGGGACCCCAGCTCGGCAGATTAGCCAGATCCTCAGATCATGCTAGATCGCCACTGGCTTCTCTCCACCGGATCCTGATATCACTGCGTCTCGCCTATTCCTTGCATCGCACGTAACGACTTCAGAAAACTATAGGAAATATATTTGGGAAGTGGCAACTTGAGGTATCACTTCAACTTCACCTTTCAAGATGGGGACATGCCAGAGACAAAACCCTGGCCTCTCCCAATGGAGCCCCCTTCTCTGTGCCCCTCCCAGCAGCTGCTTTGCCCAGTTCTCCTTCTCCCTGCATTTCCTTGACCAGAGCAATTGCCAGTCCTGATTAAGTCCAGTGGCTCAGCTGCAACAGGGCGGGGGGGGGGGCGCTCCCCAGGCACGCCCCATTGACGTCACGTGGGGCGGGGTGGGGTGTGAGCGGGGTGGGGTGAGAGCGGGGTGCGCACAGGGGCGGACGCAGGCAGGGTGTACCCCAGGCGCCGTTCCCTCTCCCTCTGTCCCTGATTAATCCCTTTTGTGTGGTTGAGATTCTGGTTTGAGTTTGTTGTCTTCAGAGTACTAGCAGAAAGGCAAGGCACAATAAAGGCAGACATAGCCGGACAGGCAAACGTTCCAGAGTGGTTTGTTTTGGAGGGATGAATGGATTACAAACCAAATTAAATTTGTAGCAAATCTAAAAGGCAGGTGACGCTGCCAATCGTGACGTTTACCTGCATCCCCATTTTGGCCTCTATTCAGCATCACCCCCAAACAGCATCACTTTCAATGGTGCTTAAACTAGAGAGCCCAAATTCTCCTTTTAAATCCACCTTAAATGGAGAATCTGGGGTCCCCAGTTAAACAACATTGAAAGTGATGCTGTTTTGGGGTGGATTATCACCCACCCTGAAACAGCATCACTTTCAATGTGGCGAAGTGTTTAAGAGCAGGTGCATTCTAATCTAGAGGAACCGGGTTTGATTCCTTGCTCTGCCACTTGAGCTGTGGAGGCTTATCTGGGGAATTCAGATTAGCCTGTGCACTCCCACACACGCCAGCTGGGTGACCTTGAGCTAGTCACAGCTTTTCGGAGCTCTCTCAGCCCCACCCACCTCACAGGGCGTTTGTTGTGAGCGGGGAAAGTCAAGGAGATTGTAAGCTCCTTTGAGTCTCCTACAGGAGAGAAAGGGAGGATATAAATCCAAACTCCTTTCTCTCTTCTTTCTCTTTCTTAAATCCTCGAGGACCTCAGATTATCCCTTTAAATCCATGCCAAAGGGGGTGGATTTAAAAGGAGAATCTGGGGAAATTTGGGGGGTGCCTGCTGTCAGGGGTGCAATTGTTAAGCTAGCAGCACCAAACTTTTAGAGTATCTTTAGGAGACTCTCCTAATTATACCCCCCAGGTTTGGTGAAGTTTGGTTCAGTGGGTCCAAAGTTATGGACCCTCAAAGGTGTAGCCCCCATTTTCTATTAGCTCCCATTGGAAACAATGGAGGATGGAGGCACCCATCCATAACTTTGGACCCCCTGACCCAAGCCTCACCAAACATGGGTAGTATCATCAGGAGAGTCCCCCAAACAATCCCTGAAAGTTTGGTGCTGCTAGCCTAAACAATGCACCCCCTGCAGGCCAAAAACCAAAAAGCACTAAAATATTTTTAAAACCCACAAATGGGTGGGCAAAGCTTCGGACATGAATGGGGGGGGGGGTGAACCCAAGAAACATCCCCCTCCCCCAGCTACGTCCTTGGTTCCACAACCATCTGCTCTAAGCCACAGTCATTTAGCATCTCCTTACTATGACCTAAACATTCAAGTTTATGTGGGGATAGTTGAAATCACCCATTACCACTATGTTTTTGCTTTTGTTGGCCTCTCTAATTTCTTTTTCCATCTCAGAATCCTCTTGTGAGCTTTGGTCTGGGGGACGATAATATATTCCTAATATTAGGCTATCCTTCACTCGTAGTATCAATATTCACAGTGCTTCTGTAGGGGAACCAGCTCCCCTTGCATTGTCTATTTTATGTGACACTATGCTCTCTTTGACGTAGAGGGCAACACCACCCCCGATACGCCATGTCCTATCCTTCCTGTAGAGCCTGTAACCTGGGATAACGGGATCCCACTGGTTCTCCTCATTCCACCATATCTCTGTGATGCCCACTATATCAAAGTCCTCCTTCAAAACTCTGTACTCCAGCTCCCCCATTTTAGGGCGAAGGCTACTACTACTAGCATAGAGACACCTGTATACCTAACCTGTCCCTAACCTGGGATTTATGTGTTTTGCCCTCTAGCCCTTTGTACACACTATCACTTATCACATTATTATGTTCCACGCTTGTATGTGGTTGATTTAGAAAAACCTCTCTGTCTGAATAGATACTGTATTCTGATCCGAAGTCAGCTTTCCCCCCAGGGATCAGTTTAAAAGCTGTTCTGCCACCTTTTTAATGTGTAAGCTGTGATGCCAGCAGCCTGGTTTCCGCCTTTTTTGAAGTTAAGAGGAAGTCCGGTCCATTTGTGTACAGACCTGCCTTCCGCCCCAAAAAAAGGTTTCCCCTAGTTCCCTAACAAATCTGAAAACCCTCTGCCTTACACCACCTTCTCCATCCTTACGCATTTCTCGAGCACCTCTGTAATCTCTGCTTGCTTAGCTCTAAGCCTCCTGCGCTATGGAACAGGTAGCATTTCCTGGAGAATGCCACCTTTGGGGTCCTGGACTTCAACTCTGTTACTCTTTAGCAGGCCTAAATTTAGCTTCCAGGAACTCCTCCTGGCTTACATTTCCCAATGTCGTTGGTGCCAATGTGGACCATTACAACTGCTGACTCCACCCCCCCAGCACTTAAGTTCAATACTTCAGCCTTATCTTAGACGTAAGCGTGACATCTGCAACCTTTGCACCAGGCAGGCAATGTCACCATGCGTCATCACTTCCTCACAAACCCAACTCTCTACATTTCTAATGATCGAATCACCTACTACGAGGAGCCCCCCACCTCCCTGAGGGGTATCCTCAGTGCGAGAGGATAGCTGATCACCAGTTAAGGAAGGGGTCCCACCTAAGGGAGCATCTTCCCCCACCTCAGACTGGCACCCTCTCTCCCCCAGACCTTCATTCTCCATGACATCTGAAGAGATGTCACCCTGGGAGTGGGACCCAGCTGTTCGGTCCCTGGGAGTCTTGTCTGTCACCCCCGCTGCCTCTCTCAGCTTCCCCAGGTCTGCCACCTTGGCTTCAAGAGAACGCACACGTTCCCTGAGTGCCAGGAGCTCACTGCAGCGAGGGCACACCCATGACTTCTGTCCCAGTGGCAGATAGTTGTACATGTGACACTCAGCGCAAAACACTGGAAACCCCCATCCCCCTGCTGGCTTCCTGCCTTCATATCTAATTCTGTTCAGATATACAAATATTAAACTTTAATGAGTGCCTCCCCCTTGAGCTTTCTGTACTTTCTACTATCCCTCAAGATAAGTCCTTACTTAGTAAAATACCTGCACGTGCCGTTAGGCGCGCACCGCTGCTTCCAGAGGCTGAGTCACACAGCTAATAGGAAGCCCCACCTCTCAGCAGTTCCACCACTCAGAAGCCTGGGGCAAGCACATGCCCAGAACAAAGAAAACAAGAAAAAAGCCCCTGTTAACACACTGTTCAAAAAGATGTGGCTTTGAGAAGAGCCCTCCAAAAAGAAAAGCCCTGAACTCCTGTTAAAAACACAGTGTTTAAAAAGATGTGGCTTTGAGAAATGCCCTCAAAAAGAAAACCAGAGCTCACTCAGCTCTTTCTGTCACAGTCCTCTTCTCCACTGCTACTCTTATCTGCTGCTTTCAGAGGCTGAGTCACACAGCTAATAGGAAGCCCCACCTCAGCAGCCCCACCCCTCAGAAGCCTGGGGCAAGCACACTGCCAGAACAAAGAAAACAAGAAAAAAGCCCCTGTTAACACACTGTTCAAAAAGATGTGGCTTTGAGAAGAGCCCTCCAAAAAGAAAAGCCCTGAACTCCTGTTAAAAACACAGTGTTTAAAAAGATGTGGCTTTGAGAAATGCCCTCAAAAAGAAAACCAGAGCTCACTCAGCTCTTTCTGTCACAGTCCTCTTCTCCACTGCTACTCTTATCTGCTGCTTTCAGAGGCTGAGTCACACAGCTAATAGGAAGCCCCACCTCTCAGCAGCCCCACCCCTCAGAAAGCCTCCAAGGCACACACACGAGAACGAAAACAAAGAAAAAAGCCTGTTAACGCGCGCAATTTCAAAGATGGCGGAAGGTATCCAAAGAAGCCTGAATACCGTTTAAAAGGAAACACGAACGGTGGAAACTTTGAGGCGTACCTCGAAGAACTTAAAGAGTAAACAAATTAACACCGTCCGCGATCTCACCCTCCGCTGCTTCACTCATACATCTTGCTGCTACCGAGGGCTGGTCACGCAGCCCTAATAAGGAGGCCTATCTAACGACCCCACCCTCGACGCAGGAACGGCACTGCCGAACAAGGGGGGAAAGCCCCTGTTAACAACACTCTGTTTAAAAAGATGTGGCTTTGAGAAAAGCCCTCAAAAAGAAAACCAGAGCTCACTCAGCCCTTTCTGTTCCAGTCCGCTTCTCCACTGCTACTCTTTTCTGCTGGATCAGACCAGTGAGGATCGATCTTGTCCAGCATCCTGCCTCACACAGTGGCCAGCCAGTTCCTCTGGAAGGCCACCAAGAAGGCATAGAGACTGTAGCTGTCCTCTGATAAGAACCTCAGAAGAGCCCTGCTGGATCAGACCAGTAAGAGTCCATCTAGTCCAGCATTTTGTCTCACAACGGGGCCAACCAGTTCCTCTGGCATAGAGGTCAAGGCCTTCCCCTGATGTTGCCTCCTGGCACTGGGATTCAGAGGTTGACTGCCTCTGAAACAGGAAGCTGATAGACCTCTTTCCCATGAATCTCCTGTGGGAAATGGCTGCTTTGGAGGTTGGACTCTATGACCTTATACCCTACTGAGGACCTGCCTTTCGCCAAACGGCACCGTCCCCAGGCACTGTCCCCCAGGACTTCCCCAACCTGCAATCCCACGCTTTTCACAGGCTGCTATCTTCGCTGTGTCCTGTGTCCATGCCTAAGCAGCCAAAATACTTCAAAATGGCAGCAGCCCAACATTTGGGGACTATTTTTTTGTTTTGCTTTTAGCCTTGTCATGCAACAGGGTGGTTTTGGAGGGATCGCTCTTGCAGTCATGTGAAACGCATGTCCGCAGCAGGCAAAAGCGCCGGCTTTGCCAAGAAGCCTCCATCTCCGGCGGCAGGAAAACCGGGACGAAAGGTCCTCTGGCCTCAAGGGAGGGAGGGGTGACAGTCCATTAGGAAATTGCAAGGAAGGGCCGTTCTGAGAGGGATTAGCTGAGCTCTTTTTACTTCTATAATCACCCCCCCCCCCCCGCTCATCCCTTACCTGAAGTGTCCGACAAATACATCCAGGGTGACACAGGGTACGTTTGAGCCGTTCAGGCCCTGGCAACTTGCGAAGGGCCAGAGGGCAGAGAAATGAGACAAGGAGGGGGCCAAATCGCAGCCCAATTAAGGGATAAAACCTTTAAGGGCTTTGGGGATCTTGCTTTCCAAGCCAGGGCCTTAATCCGCCTGGGGGGGTGGCTATATAACGGGGTAGCGCCAGGGCCCGGGCATAGACAGGTGGCGGGGAGTGTCCAAGTGGCAGAGAGGGGGAAAAAGCAGAGAAAGAGACGAGAGGAAGAGTGAAGAGGGAGACTCCTGTGGGAAAGGGGGAGTGGGGGAGAGGGACTGGGCAGGAAGAGACAAGAGGAAATCCCCCCCAGGAAAGAAGGCAGGGGCCATGACGGAAGCCTGGAACGTGGCTGTCTTTGCAGCCCGCCGGGGCAGAGATGACGATGACACCACCCGAGGAAGCGTGTTCACTTATACCAACAGCAACAACACCATAGGTGAGCCCGGCAAAGGGCTGCTCAAGGAAGCAACTGGACAGAGGGTCTTCTGGGGGAGTGAGATGGGCCATGGGGAAGCAGGGGAGGGCCGTGAGCCTGGAGTTGCCCAGGGCCACTTGGGAAATCACTGCAGATTTGGAGACGAAACCTGGGCAAGGTCGACGTTTGGGGAGAGGAGGGACCCTAGAGGACATAATGCCACTGAGCCCACCGTTTTCTCCAGAAGGACTGATAGTTGTCTTCTGAAGAGCAGGCTGGTGATCCAGTTTTGTATCCTGGGGTGGGGGGTGGAGTGGGGGGAGTGTACCTTGTCCATAAAACTCTGGGGAAAAAGAGTGTGCCTGAAAGTGGAATTTGACAGAGAGTTTTCTCAGGAGATTCTGGAAGGTTCCTGGGAACCTGACCAAGTGGAGTTCTCAGCCTGGTTGTAGATCGGGGGAAGTGATGGTCCGCATGATGAGGAGCTACTTTCTTGGGGTTCTACAAGAGTAGGAACGTGGAGAAAGGCGAGGAAGGTGACAGGTCCTGTTGGATGTATTTACTGCAATAGCTGGGGATTTAGGGTTGGGAACTTAGGGTTGGGAAATTCTTGGAGATTTGGGGTGAGGTTGGGGAGGGCTCTCAGCAGGATAAGGCCATCCTGTTCACCCTCCAAAGCAGGGCAACATCTCTGTAGCCTGGATATCAGTTGTCATTCCAAGGGATCTCCCCGTCCCAGTTGGATATTGGCAGCCGTTGCTGAGGTCCTCTTAAGCTTTTCCTCTCCCGGCAGGTCCTTTTGAAGGTCCAAACTACCACATTGCACCACGATGGGTCTACAACTTTACCTCCTTCTGGATGATTATTGTTGTCGTTGCTTCCACCTTCACCAATGGGTTAGTGTTGGTGGCGACTGCCAAATTCAAGAAGCTGCGGCATCCGCTCAACTGGGTCCTGGTGAACTTGGCATTTGTGGATATGATTGAGACGGTGATTGCCAGCGGCATCAGTGTGATCAACCAGATCTTTGGATACTTCATCCTGGGCCACCCCATGTGTGTGATAGAGGGCTTCCTCGTATCTGCTTGTGGTAAGAGACGACTGCCTTCCCATATTTTCTTCTCCATCTCTCTTCTCTCCAGTTCCCTTCCCAACGCAACTGCTCCTGGCTCCTCTCCCCCCCTGAAATCACTACCTTATGGACATATGAAGCTTTCTTATACCACATCGGACCCCCGGTCCATCAGGGTCAGAATTGTCTACTCAGACTGGCAGCTGCTCTCCTGTGTCTTTGGCAGACGTCTTTCGCATCCTCTATTGCAGTGGTTTTCAACCTGGGGGTCGGGACCCCTTTGGGGGTCAAACGACCCTTTCACAGGGGTCTCCTAAGGCTCTCTGCATCAGTGTTCTCCATCTGTAAAATGGATACATGTTAGGGTTGGGGGTCACCACAACATGAGGACCAGTATTAAAGGGTCGCAGCATTAGGAAGGTTGAGAACCACTGCCTAAGGCTCTCTGCATCAGTGTTCTCCACCTGTAAAATGGATACATGTTAGGGTTGGGGGTCACCACAACATGAAAAACTGTATTAAAGGGTCGCGGCATTAGGAAGGTTGAGAACCACTGCCTAAGGCTCTCTGCATCAGTGTTCTCCATCTGTAAAATGGATACATGTTAGGGTTGGGGGTCACCACAACATGAGGAACTGTATGAAAGGGTCGCGGCATTAGGAAGGTTGAGAACCACTGCTGTATTGCCTGGTCCCTTCATCTGGGGATTGGACCTGGGGCTTCCAACACGCCAAGTAGACACTCTACTTCTGAGCGAGGGCTTTGGCCACGGCTGGTTCCAGGTTTTGGAGGGCCCTGGGCAACGAGCGACAGGTGTCCTCTTTCCTCCTTCCTCCACAGGTATCACGGGCCTCTGGTCTCTGGCCATCATCTCCTGGGAGCGCTGGTTCGTTGTCTGCAAGCCCTTTGGAAACATCAAGTTTGATGGCAAACTAGCCATGCTGGGCATTGGCTTTTCCTGGATCTGGTCTTGGGGCTGGGCATCACCACCCATCTTTGGCTGGAGTAGGTGAGCGTGGGCAACACGGGCAGCAATACAGCGGCGAGAGTGCAATGCAGGCAGGTGGGCAGGCTGGATGGAAGAGAGCAACAGGGACCTCGGGGGACCTTAGAGCCATAAACTCAGACCAGAATAAAGTACTTAGCATTATGGGATCGTGTGACTTATCACAGTGGGAAAGAGGATCTATGGGCCAAAAGTTGTTTTTACAGTTCAGTGGCCATGAGATATATCTTCTGGTGTGAAGGGGGCGAGGAGTGGGATTATCAGGGGGCTGTGATGTTTGGGCTGGAAACTAACTCGAGGGGGTTGGGTTCAAGTCTCAGCCTTCAACATTTTCACAGAATGCAGATGTCAGTCGCTGCCTGTAAGTGTTAATGGCAAAGCCCATCCAGCCAGAACGTTAATGAGCATGATCAATCCTCCCTTTGGGGACTTTCTCACCTGAGCCAGGATCGGCAGCCGACCTACTTAGTGCTAGAACAGGCTCAAAGACGACTGAGGTTTGCCTGCCGAACTGCTTGCTCTCTCCACTAGGTACTGGCCCCACGGTCTGAAGACGTCATGCGGTCCTGATGTCTTCAGCGGCAACGTCGAGATGGGCTGCCAGTCCTACATGCTGGCCCTCATGGTCTCCTGTTGCTTCTTCCCACTCTTCATCATCATATTCTGCTACCTGCAAGTGTGGATGGCTATCCGTGCGGTGAGCATCACACACACACGCACACACACAGAGACACACACCCCAGCCAGAGTTCACTCCCTTTTGGACACCTGATATCCTCCCTCCCTCCATTATAACCCACAACAAGAGCCTTTCGCCCACTGCCCTTGGTTGAGGGTCCACTTCCCTTTGAAACTGGAGCGCCCCCCCCCCTTTTTGGAATCCATAACCAGTCATCTCTCCCTGATAGAAACAATTTGTTCTCTGTCAGGCCTCCCCTCTCTGACACACCATCGTTTCCCGGACTGCTCTGGGGCCATGCTCTCTGGCTCCCAGTACGCCTCCTCTCCAGAAAAATCTCAAGAACGGAATTGGATTTCTGTTTCCTTAACAGATTTCTAAATCCTGCTTAATGCCCTGATGAGCCCCTGGCCCTAAGTTCTCAAGGAATCCCCCTAATATCTACTACAGATAACCCCGTTGAATTTATCAGTGCGCAGTTTCCTGTGGGGGAACCCCTTTCCAGGGACACAGTTTCCCACGGAGGCCCCTTTCCCGGGACACAATTTCCTGTGAGGACTGCTTTCCCGGGACAGTTTCCTGTGGGGGCCCCTTTCCCAGGACACTGGTTCTCATGGGGGCCCCTTTCCAGGGATACAGTTTCCTGTGGGAACCCATCCATCTTGGCTTATCAGAGTAGGGCAGTGATGGTGAACCTTTTTGTGACCGAGTGCCCAAATTGCAACCCAAAACCCACTTATTTATCGCAAAGTGCCAACCCGGCAACTTAACCTGAATGCTGAGGTTTTAGTCCTTCATGCACCCACCGCTCTTCCCTGCGCTGGTCCAGTGCCTCCACCCCACCTCTCTGCCTCCGCCCCACCCGCTCGAGCAGGGGTCAGTCTGTTCTAGCCTCCAGCAAGTCCCACATGCACTGCTCTGCACCTCTCTAGCATCTCTGCCTCCTCTGCCTCTGCCCCCCCTCGGGCAGCAGCCATCTGAAGCACAGGCACCAGGCCCGCCAGCCGAGACCTCCCAGCTCTCCGTGGGGCATCGTGCCCAGCGGCCCAAACCAGCCTAGATGTGATTTTCTGCCCTTCCGCATGATGTGCGTGCCCACAGAGAGGGCTCTAAGTGCCACCTCTGGCACTCGTGCCATAGGTTCGCCACCACTGGAGTAGGGTTTGTTCCCTCAGCTCCACCACACAGACGGACTGAAACCTGCCAGGTTCGAGAAGGGGGCGGTCACCCTTCTTGATGCCAACCTCTCTTTCTCCTTACCCAGGTGGCTGCCCAGCAAAAGGAGTCGGAGTCCACCCAGAAGGCGGAGAAGGAAGTGTCCAGGATGGTGATCGTCATGATCACGATTTTCTGCATCTGCTGGGGACCCTACACCATCTTCGTCAGTTTTGCTGCTGCCTACCCTGGCTACGCCTTCCACCCCCTCGCTGCCGCCTTGCCTGCCTACTTTGCAAAGAGCGCCACCATCTGGAACCCCGTCATCTACGTCTTCATGAACAGACAGGTATCTTTGCTCCCATCCCCAAATGACAAGAGAGCGAGGGAGTTTGAAGGCAGAAGGCAGGGAAAGAGAAGCAGGAGGTTATTTAGGATTTACAGATGTATGAATGGCTGACTCGGGGGTGTGTGTGTGTATGGGGGGGGGCATTACGTTGTGTCGGGTGCAGGACCACGGAGAGCAAACCTCTTCATCCCTGCCGATTAACTTCCTCCTTCCTGTGTTTTTCTCCTGGCAGTTCCGTAACTGCATACTGCAGCTGTTCGGCAAGAAGGTGGACGATGGCTCTGAAGCCTCTACCACGTCCCGCACGGAGGTCTCCTCTGTCTCTAACTCCTCTGTATCGCCAGCATAAGAGCCCCCTGCCTGGGTCAACACCAAAACAGGACTCTGCCTCCCAGGAGAGCCCCAATGAGAACCTCTTCTTCCTCTACCACTACAAGGATTCCCCTTTGAACATAAGACGTCCTGGCCTGAGACCTCTACAGTCCCTCTCCTTTGGACCTCAACTTTGCCCCAGGCTTGAGATCTGCTCTTTCTCCTGTGGTTTGACCGGGGCGGGGGTTGTTTCTGATTTCCTCTGAGATTTGTTTTTTGGAGGGGGCTGGGGTGAAGGATGCAGAATTCCATGCCCCAGCTTTCTCCACGCTCCCCAGGACAGCCGGCGTGGAGTGTACTTCCTTCCTTTCAGATGCCCCCCTTGAATAGTCTCCCCGCCTGTTTGTCTGTCTCCTAGAAGGGGGCGAAAAGAGGGGGCACCCTGGGGGAAATGTATCGCTTTTGTAAAGCAAGGCTGCCCAACGCCCTAGTAGTGCTGCTACTGGCCCCCCGGGGCCTGCACTAAGCCCCAAATCATCCCATTCCATGGAAGGACTGGTGGATGGGTCCCTACGGGAGACAGCCCACGGTTTGACCAGGCAGGGCCTCTTCTGATTCCCGTCTGCTCTGAGGTTTTCACTGGCACCAGGGAGCGCATCCAATGGGGGGCCAGATGCATGCAGCGTGTATCCCCCTGCAAGGTGTCTGGGCCTCGGCGAGGTTGGGTGTACTGAATTTCTAGCTCTCCTCTAGGGGCGGCTTCCGACCCGGGGCCGAAATGCAGAGAACCAGCACAAGCCGCCTTAGATGCCCCATGGGTTTTGTGCTTCTCCCTAGCAGGGCCCGCCTGGAACCGTTTCTGTACATAGTGTTTGATACGAAAGTCTCCTGTTTCCCTAACTGGGACATTTAGCTAGAAATGCAATGGGAAAAAAATGACATAAAAAAATAAATAAGATTAACATATCATCTCGGTACAAGCAGAAACACAGCAGCAAGAGCCAGTTAGAGAATAAAGGTTTTTAACTTCTCTACAAAAGCTCAGTTCTTATCCGACATAGACCTGCTGGTGTCCGTGTGAATGTCTGTACAGGGGTGTTTGTACGCATGCTTCTGCGTCACGTGTTATGGCAAGGATTGCAAACTGGTTGGGGTCATTTGGGGGCCTTGTAAAGGCCTATGTGTAGCCACGGGCAGCCTTGAGGGTTGCCAGTTGCAGTCTGGGAAATTCCTGGAGATTTGGGGAGCGACGCCTAAGGAGGGAAGGCTGGACGTCAGCACGGTGTAAAGTTATAGCGCCCACCCTGCAGAGCAGCCATTTTCTCCGGGGGAAGCGACTTCTGTATTCTGGCAAGCAGTTGTGATTCCAGGAGACCTCCAGGTCCCACCTGGAGGCTGGCAACCCTTCTGAGCCCTCTTCTGGGCAAAGGGAAGCGGCTGCCTTGAGTGGGAGGATTTGGGGCAACGTGACGTGTGTGTGTGTGGGGGGGGGAGAGACAGGTCTGCCCCAGGGGGACATTCTCCCGTCCGAGCTCTGTGGGAATGAACGGGGCCATAGCGGCATGAGAGGAGACTGCGCACTGTGCGAATTGGGGCAGCGTGGAAGCCCTGCTTCAAACTGGCTCAAACAGAATCCTGCGTCCCATCACTCTGCTTAGCCACGTTTGAAGCTTTCTCCTTGACTAAAATGCCTTTCTCCAGTGGGAGAATCCCTTCCTCCGGAGGAAAGCTCCTTAGGCCAGAGGGATAGGATTGCTCCCTCTTGCTTGGTAAATCCCTAGAATGGGGTCTGGGGCTTGGGGAGGGTGGAGTCTAAAGAGAGGAGAAACTTGAGCCAGGTTATGATGTTATAGAGGCAACCCTCCGAACCTGCTGTTTTCAGCCCAGAGATCTAGAGATCAACTGTAATTCTGGGACAACCCCAACTCCATCTGGCAACCCTATAGAAGAAAGGTTTCAAGAACCGCTGAGCCAAGGGGTAGGAAGCAAACCCTGCTTCCCAGAATTTAAGCCTGCGAAGTTCCACTCCTTGTCTTCTCTGCTTAACTTGCCCGATTCAGCACTTGCCGATCCGTTCGCGCTCCTGTGCCGAGCTTCTATAGCTACCACAGAGCTGCCCCGTTCTCCTCTGCTCCCCCACCGCTGCCGCCTTTCCCGTCGTCTGTCCTGGGACTCCGGAGTTGGGCTTCATTTCATCACATAGATCAGACTTCAGCATACAATCAGATGTGGCTTGGGCATCATCGGACGCTACCTGAGAATCAGGCATGTTGGACAGCACAAATCTTGTGATTTTAATAAATATATATGAATATTTCTCTGCATATATATATATACATATGAAAACCAATAAATATGGGTAGTAGGGCGGGCTGGGAGGGCTGGGAGACACCAGAGAGATGCATGCTCCCCCTTTTCTTGTAGCAGCTAAGCAGAGGGCAGCCATATTGTCCACTCCAGGCTGGAGATGTCTGGCAAGTAGTTCCAGACCAGCAACACCGTGGAGATCGCAGCCAGAGTGGTCAGGGCGCGCCAGGGGGTGCGCAGGAGAGGAAGGGTAAAGGCCGACATGGTGGAGACACACACCAGAAGGATGGCAGCGATGGTCAGCAGCAAGTTCATGAGCTGCCCGTACAGTTTGTACACGCTGGCCTGAGGTAAATCCATGGCTTCCAGCTGTTGGGCCTGTTGCTGCATTTCCAGTTTGGCCAGCCGGGTCTGGTAGGAGTCTAGGACTTCCTGCCAAAGCAACAAGGAGGAGGGGGGGTCAGGGCCGGTCTAGATTCTGGGCCATCTGTCACCCCAGTGGTTCTTCATCATCATCATCATTCCCAGTGGTTCATCATTATCAACAACTCAATTGAAGAGCCATAGGCCATCACAATATTACAGTATCAAAACACATAGATGAGCATAATACGCAAATAAAAAGACTTAACAGCTAAAATTCAACTATATGGACACTCAGTCCCTCTCAGTTTCCCCTTCCAGTGTGTCTAAACTAGAGTCAAACATATCTTGTGCAACTTTTGGGTTAACTATTTACTTCCGTGAGTTTTTAGATCGGATCTTTGAGGCTGCCAAAGCAAAGAGGCCAACCCTATAAAACATGTAAGGATCCGAATCTGAAAGGAGAAAGTATATTTTATCTGGATCAGAGTATACCTGGGGCATAGATATAAAACTGTGAAGGAACTTGGCCCTAAGCTCAGCATACAGGGGGCAGTTCAATACATAATGAGGTAGATCCTCTACTTCACGTCTGGAAATACAGATTCGTTGTTCTACTGGTATTTGAGCGTATCGGCCTTCTAGATAGTTTGTTGGCATTGATTGAAATTGTAGCGCAGTCAGAGCCTTCCTTATATTATATTGGGTTATGCCAACAAGATAGGGGGCTCTGTAATGATCCGTGTCTCACATAACCATGAGTGGATTTCCACAGCCGTGGGGAGGGGACAGATTGGCTGGCATTGGCAGTCGTCACATTACAACTATACTCTGTCTCACAAAAAATGTTAGTATATTCCTTCATCACAGAACTAAACACGCTGGACCTTCTTTGTCGTAGAATGGGCCCTAGGCCTGGGCCCTAGTGCCTTCCTAGCCCTGCTCGCCCCATCGATTTGACAATTTGATGACAGTTGTTCAATGAACTATAAATGGTCTTGTATCAAAGTATCTCGTTCAATAATGCACAAAATAATGGTTTTGACAAAGGCAGGGCATAAAAATGAATAACTCTCATATTCGTTTGGGATTGTATTGTAATGCGGAAGTGTACAGTTTTCTTGACCGCTGCACTTCAACTGACCGTACTAACATCATTACCTGAGACAGAGTAGATGCTTCCAGCGTGTGATGATTGTGTTTCCACCCATGGGAGAGCAACGTGTATCCTGAGAAGGGTACCGGAGTGTGAATTGTGAGAGCATCGGGAAGCCGGGGGAGAGCTCCTGCAGCTTCCTTGGGTATCTCACCACAGAAAAAGCTTAAGGTCAGCGCCATGCCTCTTTATTGACCACACTAATGGAGACGTTGGCCCCCCATGGGGGGGGGGGGTTCAGGCCCCTTTCTCCCGCTTTGCCAAGTTATTTTACTTTTTTAACAGTCCCAATTTTTCGTCAACTTTTTGTCCTGGTTGAAGTAAACGCTTGCCCAACTGTCCGCTGGCTGCAAGGGTATTGGGCGCCCCCAGAAACTCTGTCCTTGTGGCTGCAATTGAAACTTCACCTTGTTTTGTATTTAGCTGCCATTTGTATACATCTGTAAGAGCTCGATATATCTTGCGTCCATCGAGCTGGCTCCTGT
Source organism: Sphaerodactylus townsendi (assembly GCF_021028975.2). Taxonomy (NCBI): domain Eukaryota; kingdom Metazoa; phylum Chordata; class Lepidosauria; order Squamata; family Sphaerodactylidae; genus Sphaerodactylus; species Sphaerodactylus townsendi. The sequence continues at coordinate 146,389,057 of NC_059427.1, read as the reverse complement.
GCTGTTCACATGATCTTCATCTGGCATCCATCTTGGCTGGCAATGATAGGCGTGTTACTTTTTCTGTGGTGTGCCCTTAGAAGTAGACAGGCACAGGCTATAAACCTCCCTGGGGTTAAAGGTTAGCAGGCTGTTGTTTCGCCACGTGTTCGGGGTGTGTGCAGGTGCTCCGATTATTTGAAAAAGGAAACAGAAACAGGACCGCCCTAAAGCATATGGTTAATATTGACCTACATCTCCAAGTTTTCTTGTGGCCTGCTTGGATATCGTCAGTACAACCTCTGCCATGTCATCCCAGAATGCACTGCTGCACCTCAGACTGGTTGTTGTGGCCTAAGATGAAAGATGATAGGTCCCCTTCCTTCTTGGCTCCATCAAAACACACTCTGCCTTGCCCTGCAGTGTCTAGCTCAGTGGTTCTCAACCTTCCTGATGCCATGACCCTTTAATACAGTCCCTCATGTTGTGGTGACCCCCAACCCTAACATTTATCCATTTTACAGATGGAGAACACTGATGCAGAGAGTCTTAGGCGACCCCTGTGAAAGGGTCGTTCGACCCCCAAAGGGCTCGCGACCCACAGGTTGAGAACCACTGGTCTAGCTCATGCTGCCTCTTGAACCCCTTCTAGGAGAGTCTCAAAGTAGCAGTCCCCAAACTTTTTGAGCCTGAGGGTGCCTTTGGAATTCCAACACAGCATGATGAGCACAACCACAAGATCAGCTGCCACAGGAGATGGTAGCCACCACAAAATGGCCTGAGGAAACTGAAGCACAGGGGAGAATGGGGGTAATTTATAAAATACATTGGGAAAGTAGAGTGAGAGAGAATAAAACCAACACTGCGGTAGCAGCTGCCACTGAAACCGTGTTATTTTCAATCTGCCCAGCCAATCAGATCTCTAGTGGCCAATCAGAACCCCTGCTGGGTGCCACAGTGCCCACGGGTACCACGTTGGGGACCCCTGGCCCAGAGCAATACAGGCTTACCCAGATGTCTCGGGATCTCTCGTAAGATTGGTAGACCATCTTTTCTTCAGTGCAGGCCATATCCTGTTTGAGGTTGGTGATCTCGCTGAAATTGACTTGGATCATGTCGTTCACTTGCACCTCCAAGTTGTAGTGCCTGGAGAGGCAAGGCGGGTCGGGTGAGACTTGGCAATCGGGCTGTGTTTCACACACACACACCCATGCATGCACGCACACTGATCTTGTTATACGCAGAGCTTACGGCACTCCTGAGAAATGGATTAGAGCAGAGCTGGCTCTTGTTTCTCATTTGACACTTTCACGGATAACAGGCAAAGGGGTCACTTTTAGCTGCCAGACTTGGGGATGGCCCTGGAGTGGAGGGAACATGGACCCACAAGGACAACAAATATCACGTGGGGGGGGGGGGAGACTGGGGAGGGCTAGGGAGAATTAAAATTGGTGAGTATGCATAAGAAACAGGTACCAGGACTCTTGGCTGCCGGGATGTGACTCTAGAAGGGATGGGAACCTTGCCAAATGGGATTAACAGTGACACCAAGTATGCTTTTGGGTCGGACCCGAGCCAGATTTGCCCAACTGTTCCAGTGGAATCATCTGGACGTGTAAACGGATGTAACGCAAAACAGAGCAAACGGCAGCTTCTTCGGCGTCCACGAGAGCAAATCCTCAGCAGGTCTACCCCGAATCCCACCCTGATCTATTCAATGGGACTTACTCCCAGGAAAATGTTCCGAAGGTGGCACGGCGTGTGGGGCTGGCTTCTCGCTGGCTTGGCCCCGGAAGCGACAGATGCGCAGAAGACCGGATGCCACTTTAACCATGCTTGTGGGAGAAGCAGTATGCCTCTTGAATTTGTTCATTGCCTTCCTGGCAGAAAGGGAAAGTGAGTGGCGGCTGACAGTGGTGGGTGGGTGCCTGAAAGCCAACGCCTGCATCCAGCAACCAACAAATACTCTTGGCCCTTCAAGGCCAGCCTGGTCTCCTTAGTCTTTCTGACCATTCATCTATCCAGAGCATCATTTTCTACTCCATGACACCAACCCCTCAGGAATCTGGGGAGAAATTTCACCTGAAATCAGTGGTATGCCATAGAACAGGGGTCTGCAACCTGTGGCTCTCCAGATGTTCATGGACTACAATTCCCATCAGCTTCTACCAGCATGGCCAATTGGCCGTGCTGGCAGGAGCTGATGGGGATTGTAGTCCATGAACATCTGGAGAGCCACAGGTTGCAGACCCTGCCACAGAATCTGCCCTCTGAAGCAGCTCTTTCCTCCTCTGTGGCCTGGAGATGAGTTATAACTCTGGAAGATCTCTAGCAGCCACCTTATCCTCAGGGTCTCAAGCAGAGGTCTTTCCCATCCCTCACTAGCCCATCCTTTTAGCCAGAGGGGCCAGGGATCGAACCTGGGGCCTTCTGCATGTCAAGCAGATTCTCTACAGCTGAGCATAGTGGGGGTGGGTGGAGAAATATGACACCAGCAAACGCGAAAACAGAGGTTGCCAGACTCTGGCCAGGGGCAGGGTTCCCCCCGCCACTTCGGGCTCCCTCTCGATTGCCGTTCAGCTGGCTGGCAATGGTAAAAAATAAGGTCTTCTTGTCAGCACGGTGGCATCGTTCCCAGAAGCGAAGTCATCACGCTGTGATGACGCGGACCATCCTCTCGAATTGGATGAAACCGCTTCTACCATAGTTTTTGCCCAGCTGCCAGGGGGCCTCTCATGTTGTCCCCGCTTCCAGAAGTGATGTCGTTGCACCGAAGTCGAGGTGCAGACCTAGTTTTCACCTGGAAAGACCCCCCAGCACCCCCACCCCCAGGAGCCTGGACGGGGGGTCAGGGAGGCAGGGTTTCCAGGCCCTCAGGTCTGCCTTGCCCACCTCTTCTTCTCCTCTTGCAGCAGTTCCATCATCTCCCATTTGTTCTCCTTCCACGACTTCTGCAGCTGGTGCCATTCGTCTTCCAGGGCCTTGTGAGCTCCCTTCAGGTTGGCCAGCTGGCCCTTCAGCTCCCTCAGCTTCGGCTCCCCCGCCTCGTCCCGGGACGGCTGGGTGGGGGTCTCTGAGAGGGGACTGTTGCTCTCGCTTTCCACGGGGGAGGGGCTGGGGAGCTCCTCCGTGGGGCTGTTTTTGGAGCCGCGCATCCTAGGTAAGCTCAGATACGCCGGGCGGGGGAAGCTGCCCTTCCGGGCGAAGAGCTGCTGCTGGGAAGAGGAGGTGTTGGTGTTGCTTTCTTGCGCCGTCACGGCCCTTTGCTCCAGCTTCTTCAGCTGGAGCCAGCAATCCTGCAGACGCTGCTCGAGGTGGGCGACATTGGCAGAGGACCGCTGGTTGATGCGCTCAAAGGTCTGCCGGATGAAGGTGGCTTTCTCCGGATCAGACTTGCTCACCATGTCTATGTAGCTCGAAGTGTTGTCATCCCGGTTGGCCTTCTCCACTCGCAGCAACTCGGACAAGTGGAAAATGCGGTGGTAGAGGCCATCCCTCTGGTTGTGGCCGAGGCTGGAACTTACTGAGGAACGCTGGCCCTGGGAAGAGGTGGAAGCCACAGAGAGGCTGCGTTCTCGAAGGCCCTCTACCTGCGACAGAGAAGAAGGGAGGAGACGAGATATGGAAAAGTGGCGGTGGTTCTAGAGATCTCTGAATGCTCTGGGCTATTCTGTTCCGCAATGTATTTGGGGTCTCCCTGTCTAAGAGCGATTCCCTCTTGGCACTCTTGAGACCCAGCATGGTGTAGTCGTGGTTAAGAACGGCGGACTTTAATCTAGAGGGCCTGATTTATTTATTTTATTTTATTTATTTATACTTTGGACTTTTATACCGCCCTATCCCCGAAGGGCTCCGGGCGGTGTACAACATATAATAAAATACAATCATAAAACCATCATAAGTTAATTAAAATCTATAAAAGCAGCGAACAACTAACTGTAATACTGATAATTATAGCTATAAGTGGCGCCCAGCTACCTATTATTAAATCCTACCCCAAAGGGAGGATCGGCAAGTCCCCTCAGATAGTATCAGGCCCAGATGTAAGAGCCAAAAGGGGGGGGGGCACCATCAGCGGCCGGTCCCTCCAAAGGCCCGGGCAAGGAACAGAAGCTCAGCCCTTTACAGGCCCTGGCAAGGAACTCTCCACCGGAGATCCCCGGTGAGGGCCCGGACAGCTGGTGGGAGAGCGTTCCACCAGGCCGGGGCCAGAGCCGTAAAGGCTCTGGCCCATGTGGAGGCCAGCCGCATCATCGATTTGATTCCTCACTCCTCCACATCAACGGCGGACTTACTTATCTGGTGAACTGGAGTGGTTTCCCTGCTCCTACACACGAAGCCTGCTGGGTGACCATGGACTAGTTACAATACATTCAGAACTCTCTCTCAGACCCACCTACCTCTCAAGGCAGACCTGGGCATTATACGGCCCGGGGGCCACATCCGGCCCGCTGGATGACCCTGACTGGCCCGTATGACAGACCTGGCCCTGGCCTAAGAGGACCTGTTTAGAACCGCGCTGCTCATTCTTCCGCTAACCCTCTCCCTTCCTCGATCTTTGCCACTGCTCCGGAAAGGGCCTCCTCTGGAGAAAGGCCACTCCCCACGCGCAGCGGCTTCTGCGGTAGTTCCCTTCTGAGTTCCCCGCAGAAGCCGCTGCCTTGGCTCCCGGCTTCATGCGGGTTAAAAGCCAGCCTCGGCCCTGCCTTTGCTGGGGAGTGAGGCGTCTTTGAAAGCCCCACAGAAGCCGGCAACCAGGGCAACCAGCTTCTGCAGGGCTTTCAAAAGCACCAGTCGATGAAAAAAGTAGGTCAAGGGCCTTAAGTCTCCCCACTTGCTTGATTGTCACAGTGGACAACTATGCAGGTAGGTTAAGCCTGTGATTCTTTGTGCCAAACAGTGCTGTATGCAGAACTGTTGCCACTGGTTCCAAGTTGATCTGTGCACCTGTCTGTCACTTATCAGCCCCTATTACGCAGAATTGAGTTCAGCCTTTTGGCCCGGCCCTGCACAATATTTTCTGTTTCTTAGGCGGCCCCATGGAAAAAATAATTGCCCACCCCTGTCTCAAGGTGTCTGTTGTGGGAAAGGGAAAAGAGTTGGTAAACCACCTTAAGACTCTTTACAGAAGAGAAAGGAGGGGGTATAAATGCAGACTCCTCCTCTTCTTCTTCCTCTGCCACTGATCCAACAAACACGCTCCTTCTCAGTAGACTCCCATTCTTCCCTCTAATAATGCTGGCCACGAGTTGAAGATAGACTGGGCCATAAATACTGGAGAGGAAATAATGGGCCTGCAGTTGGGCAGGGCTAGGGTTGCCCACCTCGAGGTGGGGCGGGGCCTGGAGACCTCTTGGTACCACAACTGACCTCTAGGCTACCGAGGAGGGTTGCCAGTTCAGGGCTGGGAAATACTTGGAGGTTTTAGGGGTGGAGCCTAAAGAGGGTGGGGTTTGGGAGGGGAGGGGCTTCAGTAGGGAATTACGTCATAGAGCACTGGTGGTGAACCTTTGGCACTCCAGATGTTCAAGGACCACAAATCCCACCAGCCCCTGCCAGCATGGCCAATTGGCTGTGCTGGCAGGAGCTGATGGGAATTGTAGTCCATAACATCTGGAGTGCAGAGGCGTTCCTCCCATTGGGCAAAGTGGGCAGTTGCCCTGGGCGCAGCCTTGTGGGGGGGGCGTAGGTTCGTTTGTGGGATTTTTTGTATTTTCAGTGTTTTTTCCATTTTTGGCCTGCAGGGGGCGCAGTTTTTAGGATAGCAGCACCAAAATTTCAGGGATTCTTCAGAAGACTCTCCTGATGATGTCACCCAGGTTTGGTGAGGTTTGGTCTAGGGAGTCCAAAGTTATGGACTCCCAAAGGGAGTGCCCCCATCCTCCATTGTTTCCAATGGGAGCTAATAGGAGATGAGGGCTACCCCTTTGAGGGTCCATATAACAAGTTGGATCCCCCCTGGGAACCAAAACTTCACTCAAACCTGGGTGGTATCATCAGTAGGGTCTCAACGAAGATACTCTGAAATTTTGGTGCTGCTATCTTAATAACTGCACCCCTGACAGCAAGCACCCCTAAATTTCCCCAGATCCTCCTTTTAAATCCAACCCCTTCCTGCCAATGCTTGTTTCTTTCTTTCTTTATTCCCTCCTCAATGCCTAGAATAAAAAAAGTTATTATTATTATTATTATTAAATCCATCCCCTCTGGCATAGACTTTAAAGGGAGAATCTGAGGTCCCTGGTTTCCAACATTGAAAGTGATGTTGTTTGCAGGGTGTGAGAATCCACCTCTAAAAAGAGCATCACTTTCACAATGTCGCTTAAACTTCGGGACCCCAGGATTCCTCCCTTTACAGGTGGACTCTTTAAAAGGAGCAATCTGGGCTCCCTAGTTTAAAACACCATTGGTAACAATAATGCCGCTGTTTAGTAGGATTACAGCATCACTTGTTTAAACTAGGGAGCCCAGATTCTCCTTTTAAATCCACCTTAAAGGGAGAATCTGGGGTCCCCTGTTTAAAAAAACATTGAAAGTGATGCTGTTTTCCCCAATTGGGGGAATTGGATACAACACCATAAAATGTTTTCATAGCAGTAATAAAACATTTCGAAAGCATTTTCTGCTGTGTTCAGATTTGTGAGTTGGGGCATGTTCTATAATGTGATGGTGACTTTGAAACAACCTGGTGGAAAAAATCATTGTTTGGTTACCATGGGAGAGGTTGGCCGCCCGTGGGGGGGGGGGGGGCATCAAACTCAGGTTTTGCCCAGGGCTCCAGTTTGCCTAGGTACGCCCCTGCTGGAGTGCCAAAGGTTCGCCACCACGGTCATAGAGTCTACCTTCCAAAGTGGCCATTTTGTCCTGAAGAACTCATCTCTGTTGCCCAGAGATCAGTTGTAATTGCAGAAGATCTCCAGCAACCGCCTGGAGGATGGCAACACTGCTACAGAGATCAGTCGCCCTGGAGGAAATGGCTGCTTTGGAAAATGAATTCCATGGCATTATGCCCTGTTGTGGTCCCTCCCCGCCCTAAACCCAGTCTCTAGCCCCCCCCCCCCCCCCACAAATCTCTAGGAATCTCCCCGACCCAGAGATGGCAACCTGAAGGTGCCGAGCAAGACTGTTGTCCGGACGTCTTGTCCTTCCTTCCTGACTCATACTAGCCCCGTTGGACAGGATGTTCACCACCGACACATAACAATTCCTTGATCCCAGCTGAGAAGGGCTAATATCACAGCCCCTAATGGCATTATTGCTTTAAGCTCCATCCACCGCCACCCTCTCTCGCCGGCGGATTAGGCTCACCTACTAGGCGGGATTAGTGAAGCCAAGTCTGGCATCTTTGCTAGGGAAAGCAGCAGAGGATATGGGAGGGTCATTCGCTGGCCTTCCTGTTGCAGGGCTACCTTTGCATCTGAAGAAGAGGAGAAGGAGGAGGAGGAGGAGGAATTTATGCCCTAAAGAGGCTCGAGGCTGCTTACAAACTCCTTTCCTTCCTCTCCCCACAACACACACTGTATGAGCTAGGTGGGGCTGAGAGACTTCTGAGAGAACAGCAACTGGCCCAAGATCACCCAGCAGACTTTATACGGAGGTGGGAATTGTACCCTGCCGCGGCAGTGGCGTACCACTACAAAGCAGTGCCCAGGCAAGCCCCAGGCGCCGTGCCCAACCCTGCCAAACTCCCCCTGCTGCCCTCACTGCCCCCCTTCCCGCCGCTGTGCCACTGCCCTGGCAACCCCCCTGCCCCCCCCCCCCCACAACAAACCTTTTTCTCCACTCTGTTTGAGTGGTGCTGGCTGGATCAAATAACCCTCTGCCCCCGCATAGATGCACCACCCAGCTGAGGTCCTGTTCCTCCCTAAACCCCGCCCTCCCATAGGTTGTACCCCATAATCTCCAGGCATTTGCCAACGCAGAACTGGCAACCCCGTGTGTCACACTGAAGCCCGCCCCCCCCTCTCTTGTCCACTGTATACTCTCAAGTGGAGAAGAAAGCCCAGAATGTACCACTGCCCCTGTGGGATGAGGACGTTACTCACTGAACTGTGTGGCTGGCTGGTGGAGCCTTCTGCCTGTTGGGACAATTCCCCCTTGGACGGGTCTTGGAGATCCATCGTGGAAGCTGCACAGAGACAGACAGGTGGGTCAAACAGCCAATCACCTCATATCTTGCCCAGACCATGATGTCGCCGGTTCTAGCCAACGGCACCCCATGGCACCAGCCAACTAAGTCATCCTAGACAAAGTTACTTCAGTAACAGGGATCCCCAACATGGTGCTCATCAACTCCTTTCGTGGCAGAGTGTTCTGAGACTGTGGGTGAGGTCAGGTGGGTTTTTTGTCCCAGCAGGGTTTCAGATTGGCCATCGAAGATCTGATCGGCTGTGCAGATATATTAGAGGTTGGTTCAGCAGCAGCTACGCATAGCCTCGCTCCCTCATTTATCCTAGCTGGCTCCGCCCCTTGTGGCTGCCATTTTATAGTTGGCTCTGCCTCCATTTTGTCGTTGCACCTCTACACCTCCACAGGATCAAAAAGGTTGAGGACCAAAGAGTTAATCCATAACTCTGCATAGCAAAGTGCTTCAAGGGACCACCAAAATGGCTTTGCCTCTTTACCCCCAATCTTCTTACTGGTCTTGGTATCTTGATTAATAGACGTGTGTCCCAGCTGTTGGACCAACGGACCAAAATGGAACTCGTGTCATTCAAGCAATGAACCGAGAACTGTTTATTAGAAGCCACTGGAAGTCTGAATGTTGGAAAGTGAGGAGAAACAGTAGACCACAGAAGCACGTTGAACAGTAATTCTTATGGTTTTTACGTAGCACTGGTCTGCTTGATAAACCTCTGGACAAAAGCTCTCCCTGTGTGTACAACTATGAACTGTTGGTTCTTTGACTCTTCAGTTTTTTTGTCTCAGCAATTCCCACTGATTTAAATGAAACCCATTTCCATAACAGCCTGTTGTGGTTGACTTCTGAACAAGCACGTGTCGCACTAAGGCCCAAATAGCTGCATAAGAATCCCACAGGATTCCAATCATTAATTTCCCCTGTATTTTGTTTCTTTACTTTGCTTATAGTTCAAATTGCTCACAGGGCGGATTACAGTTTTAAAACCCAATATAATAAATCCTCCCCTCAGAACGATAAAAGTGGATGACAAAATCAGGGGACAACATGGTGGCAAGAGGATAATAAAGAACCTGGTAAAGAAGGCAAAGGGGGAGTTTTCGACATTCCCTCCTCTTTACCTAATGCTTAATTTATTTATTTACATTTATTCCTCCCTTTCCTTCCTGTACGGAGGCTCAAGGCAGCTTACAAACTCCTTTTCTCCTCCTCGCCCCACAACAGACCCCTGATGAGGTGGGTGGACCTGAGAGAGATCGGAGAGAACTGTGGCTGGTCCAAGGTCACCCAGCAGGAACATAGGAGCGTAGAAAGAAGAAGAAGAAGAGTTTGGATTTATATCCCCCCTTTCTCTCCTGCAGGAGACTCAAAGGGGCTGACAATCTCCTTGCCCTTCCCCCCTCACAACAAACACCCTGTGAGGTAGGTGGGGCTGAGAGAGCTCCGAGAAGCTGTGATCTAGCTCCATAGGTCACCTCGGGCTGGCGTGCAAGTGGGAGTGTACAGGCTAATCTTGAATTCCCCAGATAAGCTCTCCACGCCTCTGTAAGGCAGAGAGCTGGGGAATCAAACCTGAAGTTCCCTCCAGAGAGGATTAGATACACGAGCTCTTAACCTCCTACGCCACTGCTTTGCCATGCAAGGGAAGGGGAGGGAGTGAAGGGTGGCATGCAAGGGAGGGAGGGAAGGGGACGGGGCCCAGCATCTGGACATGGCCCACCCACCCTAGTGGAGGGAAGGGAAGGGGAAGGAGTGAGGGGTGGCATGCAAGGGAGGGGACCCTTCTGAGGTCCTTCCCCTAGCTGAAATAGATCATAAAACTATTATGAAAATGTATGGTTCTGTTCCAAGTGAGTTTCCAGTGGACATCTGACAAAATCTTCATGGGGGACAAGTTGAAAATACAAGGCGTAGTTAGGGCCGTTGCTGCTTCGGAGAGCACGCAAGCTCACTTGCTACTGGCGGGCCAGTTCCTAAATTGGCTTTCCATTCAAGCAATTTCCCTTTGGTCTGGATTAAGCTCTCGTCTCCTCCTTCAGACCAAAGTTTAAATGAGATACAACAGCAGATAGTCACGTACATATTTTATTTATTTGTTCACATTTTTTAACAGTTCACCTTTCTCACTGAGACTCAAAGCAGATGTCACATTATAAGGCAGTGAAATCAATAGGATGAAAATCCATTTCTAATAAAAGAGGACCAGGATTACAGAAATCCGAAACAAAGTCTAATGATCAGACAAGGCATGTCAAAACAGTGCAAGAAATGCTACTACATGAATATAAGACAACACAATAAGAGTGGGATAAAACATACAGCAAACATACTTTACACAGTAGTAAAGTCCTGTTCCCTTGATCACAGAATCGTTGTGAACCGTTGCATAATAAAGTAGTTTTGTTTATAAAAATGTCCTCCCGAATAATTCAGTTTTGCGTGGTTTGCAGAAAGTTTTGCATGGTTTGAACAGGAACAGTGACATACCGCTAATGGGGACATGGGGTACCACATGTCCACGGGTGCACGCCATTTCACTCACATGGGGGGGGCGGGCGCCCTCCCCCATGTGATGAAATGGTGTGCCCCCGATCTGCATGCCGCCAAGCCCTGCCCCACCCCTGGCCTTCCTGCAGGCTGGCTGCTGCCATCCCCAGGGCCCGAGGAGGGCAGGAACTGGCCTGCAGGGAAGGGGGAGAGCGGGGCTTGGCGGCGTTGGGCTCAGAAGCTGGCCTGCCGCTGCGGCGCCCCCGAGCCCCGCCCTCCCTGGCTCCCGTAAGTGGGGCGCAGGGACCGGGGGGACGCGGGGAGCCGGTCATGCCCATGGGTGCAATTTAGTCCCAGTATGGCACTGAACAGGAGCCTTCCTGACTTCCTTGGGCAAGCCATGCCACACGGTGGGGCTACAACAGAGACTGCCCATGCCCGAGCACCTGTGTTGATCTTGTCCTGGCAGGGTGGCATCTGCCGTTCAGATGAGCAAAGCTGCTGTGGCAGAACGTGGAAGGAAAGGGGATAGCCCTGGGCCATGGGAGGTGTTGTCTGTGAGAGCCAATCCCTGAAATCGAACCCAGTTCCTGATGGGCAGGCAATGGAGTGACTGCATCACGAATGCCGCGTGTTTGTTCTGCCTAGTGCAAGATACTGACGGCAACTCAGTCCCGAACTTCTGCATGTTCCCTCCTAGCAGTTTCATGTAGATGTTGAACAGCAGGGGGGACAACACGAAACCTCGTGCAACCCAACCTAATAAACAATGGCCAAGGAGAAGAAGTCCCCCAGCGCCAACTTCTGGAGTCAGCAGTCTAGAAAAAGACCACAGCCACTCCAATGCACCTTTTTGGGTCATAACTAAGGTCCAGGACACCATGGCAGATGGTACTAAACATTGCTGAGGACAAGGAGAAACAGGTTGGGCACATTCTCATTGTTGGAAGACTGGGGTAGATCTTCCGCCAGGCTAACCAAGGCTTCCTGTGCCTTACTTTGGACAAATATTGGATCTAGATCAGGGTTCCCCATCACAGTGCTCATGGGCAGATAGGAAGACTGATTATTTATTTATTTATTATTTATTATTTGGATTTATTAACCGCTCCACCCCCATAGGGCTCTGGGCGGTGTACAACATTATTCCATAAACTCAAAAACTATAACAAGGGAGCAAATAAAAGAAAATTAAACAGGCTCCAATAAATGCAAAAACTAAACCCCATTAAAACAGCGAACAACATATAAAAGGCGCCCAGCAATTAAAAAAACCCCATTAAAACCCTCCCCCAAAAAAGGGGGTGATGGCGAGTCCCACTGATGTTCAAGGGACCCCCGGAAAAGCCAGGAGGGGGAGGGGGCACATCAGCGGGCAGACACTCCAAAAGCCCGGTGGAACAACTCAGTCTTACAGGCCCTGCGGAACTCACCCAAATCCTGCAGGGCCCAGACAGCCGGAGGGAGAGTGTTCCACCAGGCAGGGGCCAGGGCCGTAAAGGTCCTGGCCTGAGTGGAGGCCAGCTGCATCATAGAGGGGCCAGGGACCACCAGTAAATTGGCCTCTGCTGAACGCAGAGGCCGAATAGGGACATATGGGGTAATGTGGTCCCGAAGGAACAAAGGTCCCAGGCCATGTAACGCAACGTGTGATTGGTGTTTGGAATATGCTGCCACAGGAGGTGGTGATGGCCACTAACCTGGATAGCTTTAAAAGGGGCTTGGACAGATTTATGGAGAAGTCGATTTATGGCTACCAATCTTGATCCTCCTTGATCTGAGATTGCAAATGCCTCAACAGTCCAGGTGCTCGGGAGCAACAGCCGCAGAAGGCCATTGCTCTCACATCCTGCATGTGAGCTCCCAAAGGCACCTGGTGGGCCACTGCGAGTAGCAGAGTGCTGGACTAGATGGACTTTGGTCTGATCCAGCTGGCTTGTTCTTATGTTCTTATGTAAGGCCTTAAAAGTTAGCACCCACACCTTGAAGATGATCCGGAATTCAACTGGGAGCCAGTGCAGGCGGCGCAGCACAGGCTGAATGGGATAATGAAAAGCGCCCCCTGTGAGCAAGCGAGCCGCTGCATGCTGGACCAGCTTTAACCTCCGGATCAAACGCTCTTAGGAACTGGCAGAGGTGTATCAGGGGGAAATGGCACCTGGAAACATCCCCTTCCCCAGGTGCCACCCCACCCCTGTGCTCCCCGTACTTGGGGGTGGGGCTTGGGGTGCCAAGCCCCACCCCACCTGCCTGCACGGAAACCAGGGAGCTGTGTGGGGGCGGGGCTGCCCACCGTTGAGCTGTCCCCACCATCCGTGCAGGGCAAGCCCCGCCCCCCAGTCTCCGTGCAGCCTGGCAGAGCCTGCAACCCCTCACCTTCCTGGCTGGCATTCTCTACTTGACATGGCTGGCTGGAGAGGAGAAAGATGGCCGAGTAAAGGAATAAGGCGTCTGTCCTCCCAACTGCTGTGAAGTGTGAATCAGCTTTAGAAGGACCAACCATTCTTGCAGCTGCTAGTTTCTTGGCAGCCCACCCACCCTTCCAGGCCAGACGCCAGACACTCCTTTCCTCTCATGTCCTGCCGAGCCAGGGAAGCCAGCCAGATCAGCTGTCCCAAGAAAGGGGATTCGACACATTCCAAAAGGCCAGATGTGTCTGGGTCCTGGCTCCCTGCATTTCCTTCCCACTCTCAAGAATGGACTTCCACCTACCATGGACCTCCAGCATGATTCCTCCCGATTTTTAAAAAACACGGCACAAAGGGCAGTGGTGTATCTACCTAGGGACAAGGGGTACCTCTTGTCCCTGGGCGCCACTCTTCTGGTCACATGGGGGCACAAAATTGCCCCCCCATGTGACTGAAGTCTCTGCTGTTCCTCATCATTTTATGGCAAGTGTCCTCAACCTATCCGTGGTCAGCTCTCGAGGCACGCAAAAAACGATGAGGTGCAGCAGGGACTTCCCTGCTGCCCTCCACGCATCCTCAACCCTCCCCTTCCTTCCTCCTCCCCAGTCAGAAGAGATCACTGCAGGCCGCCGGGCTAGGAGCCCAGTCGGCAGGTGGGAGGGGAGGTGGGCACCCTAGAGTCTCTCGGGAGGGTGGCGAATTTTTGCACTCCAGATACAGGGATTGTTGGCATATTCCCACTCAGCCCCTGCCAATTGGCCATGCTGGCAGGGGCTGATGGGAATTGTAGTCCATAACATCTGGAGTGCCAAAGGTTCGCCACCACTGCCCTAGACCTTGCCCAGGTCCATGGTGACATGGGCGGGGTCAATGTCAGTGGGGGTGGAGCCTGGGGGCATCAGGGGTGGAGCCTGGGGGCATCAGGGGTGGAGCCTGGGGGCAGTGGGGCAGAGCCTGGGGGGGCATCCTGGAGACAATTTGTCTCCGGGCGCCATTTACCCATGGTGCGCCTCTGACAAAGGGGCTGCTGTTTAAACGGAGAAAGACGCCTGGCTGGGGGGTTAGGGTTAGGGTCAATCTTTCCCTCCACTCCACTTGCTTGCCCAAAACAGCCACCTCCCACCACCTCCAAACTATTTTTCTCCCTGCTGGGAGAGCAAATGAGCTTACGTTTTTCCTCATGGGAATAAAATGTCAGGGGTAGTGGCTCGTGTTGGGGAAATGCCACGAGGGGAAAGAATCGAGTTATTATTTATTTTGAAAACAACACACTGCCTCTGCCAAAACTGGCGAAAGGCACAGATCCCCATGCGAGGGGCTTCCCCCTGGAATTGCAGCCTCCACAGCTGCAAATTATAAAATAAAAAGTCTGGCTGATCACAGAGTTAAAGCTTACACTGGACTGTGACAGTCAGTCATTTATTTTTCTCGGAAATAAGATGCGCTATGTCCTAGCACAGGGGTGTCCGACTCTGGCCCTCCAGCTGTTCATGGACTACAATTCCCATCAGCTCCCTGCCAGCAACTGTAGTCCATGCACATCTGGAGGGCCAGAGCCGGACACCCCTCCCCACCCCACCCTTGAGGATTCACTCCCCAGTCAATAGGCAGTAGGTCTCCGTGGGGCTTCGATACCAGAGAGTCCACCTCCCAAAGCAGCCATTTTCTCCAGGGGAACTGATCGCTGCAGGCGGGAGATCAGTCGTGATGCCAGGAGATCTCCAAGCACCACCTGGAGGTTGGCAAGCCGAGTGCTGGACTCCCCGGTGCCAAGCGGCCAGGGCCAGTTCCTGCTCCCAGTCGCACGTGACGTGGGGACTCGACTCCCTCTTCCCCCACGGTGGACGGCACGTGAACGCTGGAAACCGGTTTGACGCCCCCACCCCCGGGCCGGGGATCCGGAGCCCCTCCGACTCTGGCAGCGAGCGAAGGGCGACTGGGCGGGGCAAGAACGAGCCTCCCCCTCTGCTTGCTCCAGGGCCCGAGACGGGGCGATGGGGTGATGGGGCGTCCCGCCGCTGATCTCACTTCCTCCGGGGGGCGGGGTTACCCCGCATAAAGGACTGTGGGGGGCGGGGCGAGGAGGAGGCGGCCGCCTGTCTTGCGGAGGAGCTCGGCGCGACGCGATGGCCAGCGGCGGCTACCCGAAGCCCGAGGAGAAGCGCCTGCAGGCCCTGCGCGACGCCGCCGGACGCCTCCGCATCCACTCCATCCGCGCCACCTGCGCCTCCAACTCCGGGTGAGCGGCAGCCTTCCTGGGGGGTGCCGTCTGCGCCGGATCGAGACCCCCTCCTGCCGGGTCTAGGTTGCAGGGCTGCGGGGGTCCCCCCCCCCTCGCCTTTCCTGCTCCCTCCGCGCCCCGTTCCGTGCAATGGCCTGGTCGCCCTCCTCGAGGCTCTCTGTCGCCGGGGAGGGGGAGGGGGCGGCGCTTGGGCGAGTGCGCGTGGCTGCCCTGAGAAATAGGGCTGGGGAGAGCGTGGGGGAGGGGGCGTGCTGAGTCGGGGGGCCGACTTCAGATTGGGAGAGTCCCTGGCGATTTGGAGAGGAAGTGGATCCTGGGGAGGGCTCTCAGCCGGGGGTAATGGCACTGAGCCCCCCCCCCCCGACAAACCGGGAGGGGCCAGGGCTCCGCCGTAGAGCATCTCTCCATGGCATGCTGAAAAGTCCGAGGTCCAATTGATTGTATAATATCCCCTTTAAAAAAGGAAAGGACTATTCAGGCCACGTGAACAACCCGTGGCTGAGACCCTGGAGAGCTGCTGCCGGTCTGAGTAGTCAATGCTGACCTTGGTGGAGCAAGGGGGGGCATGGCTCAGTGGGAGAGCATCTTCTTGGCACGCGGACAGCCCCTGATTTGACCTCCAGAATCTCCCGGTGAAAGAGACGGGGAATAGGTGATGGGAAAGACCTCTGGCAGAGAGCGGCTGCCAGTCTGAGTAGGCAATACTGATCTTGGTGATACTGATCCGATTCAGTTGAAGGCAGTTTCCAGGGTGTTTGACTCGGCCATTTTCTCGGCAGTCAGGAGATCCCTTGTGATTCCAGGAGATCGCTAGGCCCCTCCTGGAGTTTGGCAACCCTGGGCGTCCTCCAAATGCCTTTGGGATGCACGCTTCGGTCGCTGACCCTGCCTTTTGCCCTGCAGCCACCCAACATCATGCTGCAGCGCTGCGGAGGTCGTGTCTGTCCTGTTCTTCCATACCATGCGCTACAAGCCCAGCGAGCCGGCTTGCCCCAGCAATGACCGCTTCGTGCTCTCCAAGGTGAGGACTGCGGCATGCCTCCTTCTCTGCAAGAAGGTTTTGGTGCCGCTCCTATGTGCAGCTGGAAGTTAGTTCTGCTTCTTTGTGCTGCGTGGAGAGCGTGCGGCGGACGGCCCCCACAGTCCAGAGCCACAAGCTTGCAAACTTGATTTCTGGGGGGGCTGTTTTAACGTCTGCTTTGTTTCCCCTCGGACAGGGCCATGCTGCGCCCGTGCTCTATGCGGCGTGGGCGGAGGCTGGCTACATCAAAGAGTCAGAACTGCTGAAGCTGAGGAAGATAGACTGTGACCTGGAAGGCCATCCGACCCCTGTAAGTGCTTTCCCGGAGCATTCTCCCTTCTTTGGCTGGTGTTGGGCTGCTGTGGGCCGCTGGAAGAACAAACAGCACGTGCGGAGGCGATAGGCAAGCTTGATTGTCTTCCGTGTGGGCTTGGACAAGTTGATGTAGGAATGCGGCCCAAGATACGGGCCTTGTCCTATATACAAAGGGTGTTCATGGCACAACTGCATATCGCAAAAGCAGGGCTTAGAATGTAGTGCCAATGAGTGCACCCACCAAGCGTTTTGGAAAATGGGCAGGGCCAACGTAAGGCAAGGCTTGTTATTGGCTGCCTTTCTTCAAGGGAAAAGGTTCTCCATTGGAAGATCAGGATTGGTGAGCACCTGGGCACTCCATAGTGTGGGACTCCGTTCCTCCATCGGGCTTTTCTCCTTCCTAGGAGATATGAGAGGGGGGTTATGCCACTGGGGTCTGCTATTTGGGGGTTGGCTCCACCTCCACTTGAATGCCATTTTGGGATGGTGCTCATCGCCTCCTTCAGAATTCCAAAAGCGCCTGCAGATCAAAACAGGTTGGAGCCCTCGGGCTTACGTTATAAAGGTGGTTTCCTAAGGGAACAGCATAGTTTGTGCAGGGGACCACACTTGGGAAGTCAAAAGCAGTTTCACAGCTTGTTCATGTACCTGTGACAGCGTGAAGAGCGAAGTGAAAATGGCTTCCTGAAGCCAGAGGGGACATGGGTATGTTCTTGTAGGGTGGCTGGAATGGCCTACATACTACAGTCCTTGTCCTCTGCTTTCAAAGAGGCGGATGTGGCTCAGAGGTAAGAATGTCCTCTGCCCAAGACCCTGGAGAGCCGATTGCCAGTCTGACCTTGCTGGGCCACTGGCCTAATTCAGTGCAAGGCGGCTCCATGCATTCATGTTCTTCTTCTCTTCCTTCAACAGAGGCTGCCTTTTGTGGACGTGGCCACTGGATCGCTTGGACAGGGCTTGGGAGCTGCTTGTGGCATGGCCTATACGGGCAAATATTTCGACAAGGCCAGGTGAGGAATGGCAGGTGAATACGGAGAGGGCTGTATGTTGCCACTCTTGTAGGAAGCATCACAGTGCTGTTGGGGATGGGCGAACCCCCTGATCTCTCTCGGTGTGTATCCCCCCTCCCCCACAGCTACCGAGTCTACTGCCTTCTGGGTGACGGGGAATCTTCCGAAGGCTCAGTGTGGGAAGCCCTGGCGTTCGGCTCCCACTATCAGTTGGACAACCTGGTCGCCATCTTTGACATCAACCGGCTGGGGCAAAGTGAGGCGGCCCCACTCCGCCACGACACCGAAGCCTACCGCAAGCGCTTTGAAGCCTTTGGGTGAGCACAGTCGGCCAGCTTCGCCCTCTTTGGGGCAAGGTGGCTGCTTTCTTTGGTTGCCAGTGGGCCCAAAGCACAACCTTCTGTCTTCTCTTGCCAGGTGGAACACCTATGTGGTCGACGGCCATGACGTGGAGGAACTGTGCCGGGCCTTGTGGCAAGCGAGTCAGACGAAGGGGAAGCCGACCGCTATTGTGGCCAAGACTTTCAAAGGGCGAGGGATCCCAGGTGAACAGGGCTCTTTGCCTGGGGAGGGCATTGTGGTCATATGGTGACTGGTGGCGTTCTTGCTAGCTGCTGGCGACTAGCTAGTAACTGGATTGTGTCTGTTGTAGGTGTGGAGGATGGGGACAATTGGCATGGAAAGCCCATCCCCAAGGACAAAGCGGACTCTGTGATCGAAGCGATTCAAGCCCAAATCCAG
Source organism: Sphaerodactylus townsendi (assembly GCF_021028975.2). NCBI lineage: Eukaryota > Metazoa > Chordata > Lepidosauria > Squamata > Sphaerodactylidae > Sphaerodactylus > Sphaerodactylus townsendi. Next base: position 146,370,714 of record NC_059427.1, on the reverse strand, counting down.
ACCAATAAAGTCCTGTCTATCCAGCCACCTGCTGAGGATGTCCCACAGATCAGCATTGTGGACATCCAGATGCCTTCTCCGCCTGCCTACAAAATTGGGGAAAAGGTATTATGTCACTCATCTCAGTTTCAGTGTTGGCAGTTCAGGTTCTCAGCTTCTGCTGTGGAGATTCCTACACCATAGAACTACAATTGGATAATGGCAGGTTGAAATCCCTGCCCTGCCAGGGAACTTTGCTAAGTAACCCTGCGTCAGTTGCTCACTCACAGTCTAACCTACCTGGCCGGGTTATTGGGAGGATAAAACAACTTAGCTGATGTCAGGAGGGCAACCAAAATGGCAAAAGGTCTGCAATCCATGCCCTGCGAGGAGAGACTTAGGGAGCTGGGGATGTTTAGTTTGGTGAAGAGAAGGTGAAGAGGTGACATGATAGCCATGTTTAGATATTTGAAGGGATGTCATGTTGGTGAGGGAGCAAGCTTGTTTTCTACTGCTCCAGGGACCAGGACTAATGGGTTCAAGGAGAAGAAGAAGAAGAAGAAGAAGAGGAGGAAGAGGAGGAGTTTGGATTTATACCCCCCCTTTCTCTCCTGCAGGAGACTCAAAGGGGCTGACAATCTCCTTGCCCTTCCCCCCTCACAACAAACACCCTGTGAGGTAGGTGGGGCTAAGAGAGCTCCGAGAAGCTGTGACTAGCCCAAGGTCACCCAGCTGGCGTGTGTGTGGGAGTGTACAGGCTAATCTGAATTCCCCAGATAAGCCTCCACAGCTCAGGCGGCAGAGCGGGGAATCAAACCCGGTTCCTCCAGATTAGATACATGAGCTCCCAACCTCCTATGCCACTGCTGCTCCTTAGGAAAAGAGATTCCACCTAAACCTCAGGCAAAACTTCCTGACAGTAAGGGCTGTTCGACAGTGGAATGCACTACCTCAGAGTGTGGTGGAGTCTCCTTTAGAGATTTTTAAAGAGAGGCTGGATGGCCGTCTGTCAGGAGGACTTTGATTGTGCTTTCCTGCATGGCAGGGGGTTGGACTTGATGGCACTGGGGGCTCTTCCAACTCTGTGATTCTATGATTTGTGTCCCTGTTGCAGAGAAGCACAGGATATAAACAAAATTAATTAGTTGATTAATTAATCAAAGGAACCTTGTGACTGTACGCATGTGGCACACAGTCATAGAAATCCAAGCAGTCACTTTGATCTCCTTTTTAGTAGAAGATTGCCCGTTCCTACTTTCCCATTTCTCCCTTGTAGCCACAAGAGGACTGTTAAAGATATGTGGATCTTCTACTGGCGTGGGGATTTTGTATTTCATCTTGCTCCTCGTCTTTCTCCTTGCAAACCATAATCTTTGGCTTCTATACCAGTCTTGCATCAGGTTACCCCTCCCCTTCACTTCGCTTCTTTCAATTGCCTAACTCCAGCGGATGACAAAAGCCGCTTCCAAGCCTATGCAAAGTTTAGACGTAAATTCAGCAAACTGAGCCAAAGGTGGGGGAAATGTCCTTCGGCTACTAATTGTGTAATTTATATCCAGAAGCTGAGAGAGAAATGAGCCAGAGTGGTGTGGTGGCTAGGTACAGGTGGACTCTAATCAGGGGAACTGGGTTTGATTCCCCACTCCTCCGCACGGTCTGCAGATTCTTATCTGGTGAACTGGATTTGTTTTCCCGCTCCTACGTATGAAGCCAGCTGGGTGCCCTTGGGGTAGTCACAGTTCTCTTAAGATACTCTCAGCCCCATTGACCTCACAAGGTGTCTGTTGTGGGGAGTGGAAGGGAAAGGAGTTTGTAAGTCCCTTCGAGTCTCCTTACAGGAGAGAAATGCGGGGTATAAATCCAAACTCTTCTTTCTCCTCTCTTGGGTCATTGTTTCTTCTCCCTGCCCCCTTTTTTGGTTCTCCCCGAAGCACACAGGTTGAACTAAGAGCTAGAGACTTCTCTAGCATTCAACTTGTCTTTTCGCATCACGATTGAGAGCCACCTAAGAATAACAACCTCTAGGTTAGTAACCTGACCACTATTTGGATTATTTTAGACACTGGCTTGTATTGCAGGATTGAAATTAATGCTCACCTCCTGTAAATCAATGGATCCAGGATCCTCCAACTTTCAGTGTAATCCTAAAGAGAGTTACGATGATCTAAGCCCATCAAAATGAATATTTGAATATACGGCATGTAGACAACAGTTGCATATGGGTGTCTTTTTAATGTTTGGAAATATTTTATAGAATCCTTTGTACAGATCTGCCACCACGGTTGTTATATTTTTATTTCCACTCTGTTTTATTCCTTTTGTTATTTATTAGTTACTGAGGTTTGAAGGGTTTTTTCCTTAAAATGTAAAAATATTGTATGCAAGAGAGAGGTTTCATGCAAATATATACAGTAACATACGGAGTCCTCTGCAGGATTGTTATCTCTGTCTGGTGTGTCTCGTCGGGTTGGCAAGCCAGTGGACTGAAATGCAACCAAACATTCTGTTCCTCAGGTGGCCACCCGTAAGGCTTACGGTTTAGCACTGGCCAAGCTGGGGAGTGCCAACAATCGCGTGGTGGCTTTGGATGGAGACACCAAGAACTCCACGTTTGCGGAACTCTTCAAGCAGGCTCATCCCGAGCGCTACATCGAATGTTACATTGCTGAGCAGAATATGGTGAGTCTCAGGTATGAAAGTGGAGGGGGTATGCATTGTCAAAGGCTTTCACGGCCAGGATCACTGGGGTGTTGTGGGGTTTCCGGGCTGTATGGCCCTGTTCCAGTAGCATTTCCCCCTGATGTTTCGCCTGCGTCTGTGGCTGGCATCTTCAGAGGATTTAGCATGGAGGGGATAGTACTCTAGCATAATAAGACCTCTGATGATGCTCTGCTCTCCTCCCCCCCCCCCCCCCAAATCTTCTGTTACAGGTCAGTGTAGCTCTGGGGTGTGCTGCTAGGAACCGCACCATTGCATTTGCCAGCACCTTTGCCGCCTTCTTCACCCGGGCCTTTGACCACATCCGCATGGGGGCCATCTCACAGGCGAACATCAATCTCTGCGGCTCTCACAGCGGCTGCTCCATTGGTACGTCAGCCTCGTCCACAGAAGAATTTCAGATGACTGAATTAGCCAAGGAAACCCAAATAGGCCTGTGGCAAAAGCTCAGATTCTACCACCCAGCGGCTTCCCTGCAGCATCTGACCGGCAGCTGTTGAAAACAGGGTGCTGGGCTGGAACCGACAGGGCTGCTCTTGTGTTCATAGAGGAAAGAATGTGGAATTCTCTGCTAGAGAATGTAGTGATGACCACAAGTATAGTCCGCTTTAAAAGGGGATTAGACAGACTCTAGGAGGAAAGCACAACTGTGGGACAGCCTTGCCCTCTCTGCTCTGCCGTGGGCTCTCAAGAGGAATCCATTAGCCTCTGTTGGGAATCAGGATCCTGGAGTAGACAGACCTTTGGTCTGATTTGGCAGGGCTCTTCAGATGTTTGTTTATGTTCTTAATGTAGCAATGGTTCTGGAATCTGTATTCTGGGAGCCTCCATTTGCATTTAAACCTCTCCTCCTCTGTTTCTAGCTTTCAAGGTTTGCAAAGGTCACCTGAAAAGCCCCCAGAGTGGCTGAACAAGATTTTCCATGCTTGGGGAACAGGATGCCAGTGGTTCTTTGCCACTCCTCCCCCAAAGGAGTTAGGCACATTTGTTTACACATGTTACAGGATTCGGATTGCAGGGGCACAGAACTGGTTCATCAGGACTGTACATGACTCTGTATTACCCTAATCACTGACCAATCTGTTTTCTAGCCAGATCTCCATCAGGGATGAGTAAGCTGTATAAGGGTAATATTCTAAGGCAACGTGGCAGTTTTGTGTGTGTGTTTGTGGGTCTTGGAGCTTGTACTGTGTGCTCCCCTTCTGGAATGACTGACTTCTGCCCTACTGGACGTACTAAACAACCAGCCTGCTGTTGCTAATACCCACTCAGCACGCTCCTGCACCCAGTACATGATACATGATCCAATTCTCCTTCTAAACAACCCAGTTAACAGCTACCTACTAAATCTGGGTGGTGTCTTGTCCCATAGCTGGAGGCATGGGCTTGTTAGTATATTCTGTAAGCCTCGAGATGAGATCTGTGTCGGTTTCCCAATCCGTTGCACAATTAGCACAGTTTGTATCCCCTTCTTAGCACTGGGAGCCGCTGTTTTGCATTTGTTTTTTCTTGATTGCACGCTGGAGATACTGGATGCCTCTATTCCTCACTCCTGCGTGGCCAGCATACCTCATGGAGTTTCCTCTTCCTTGGTGATCTTTTCCGCCAGGTGAGGATGGGCCCTCCCAGATGGCGCTGGAAGACATCGCCATGTTCAGAACTATCCCGGGTTGCACCGTTTTCTACCCAAGCGATGCCGTTTCCACAGAACACGCAGTTTGTCTAGCTGCAAACACCAAGGTATGTCCCGTTATGTCCCCCAATCCATTGAGCAGTAATCTGTTGGTGCTCCCTGGCCTGGGGGAAAATCTGGCTGGCTTTTCCGGCCCTGGCCTGGTGCAACGCTCTGTCAAATAAGAGCAGGGCCCTGTAGGATTTAATGCAATGCCACAGGGCCTGTAAGACAGAGTTGCTCCACCAGGCATGTTGTTGAGGCAGCAGCAGTTACCATCTTGGCCTCCCCCTTGCCCGTCATAAGAACATAAGAACAAGCCAGCTGGATCAGACCAGAGTCCATCTAGTCCAGCTCTCTGCTACTCGCAGTGGCCCACCAGGTGCCTTTGGGAGCTCACATGCAGGATGTGAAAGCAATGGCCTTCTGCGGCTATTGCTCCCAAGCACCTGGACTGTTAAGGCATTTGCAGTCTCAGATCAAAGAGGATCAAGATTGGGAGCCAGAGATCGACTTCTCCTCCATAAGTCTGTCCAAGCCCTTTTTAAAGTTATCCAGGTTGGTGGCCATCACCACCTCCTGTGGCAGCATATTCCAAACACCAACCACACGTTGTGTGAAGAAATGCTTCCTTTTATTAGTCCTAATTCTTCCCCCCAGCATTTTCAATGGATGCCCCCTGGTTCTAGGCATCCCTCTGCTGCTCCCTCTACTAGGGGATATTTTTTCATCCTCCCCATCTTTTAAGATTGTCTGAGCTCATTAGAAATGGGATTTTTTTTGCCATCTTAGCTGAGTTAAGAAACCTCGATTTTACGTTAGATCATTTTAATAGTAATTGTATTAGATACTGTTTTGTGAAGGTTGTGAACCACCCCCGAGCCCGAAAGGAGAGGGGTGGTGCAGAAATCTAATAAAATAAAGTTGTGGGGGTGCTGAGCTGTTCTCACCACCTCTGAACTGACCTCTTGAGCACCTGGCAAAGTGAAGACGCGGCATATGGGGCATCACAGTTCTTCTCACTGGCTTCCTCATGCAACAGGTTCACGTGAGTTGTTGCAGAGGAAGGCTGTGGCTCAGCAGCAAAGCATCTGCCTGGGGATGCAGAAAGTCCCAGGTTCAATCCTTTCATCTCCAGCTAAAAGGACTAGGGGGCAGGGGGCGTGAAAGACCTCTGCTTGAGCCCCTAGGACAGGGGTGGCCAACCTATGGCGCTCCAGATGTTCATGGACTACAATTCCCATCAGCCCCTGCCAGCATGGCCAATTGGTTGGCCACCCCTGCCCTAGGAAGTATCTGCCGGTCTGAGTAGACCAGTGGTGGCAAACCTATGGCATGGGTGCCAAAGGTGGCACTCAGAGCCCTCTCTGTGGGCACGCGCAAATAGAGTTGCCCCCCTGGGGCCTGGGCCACTGGGCTCCATTATTACCATTTAACCTAAGACCTAGTTTTGGGGAAACAGTGTAGGTAACCCTGTTAAGCGCTGTTAAACCCCACTGATTTTTATGCAAAGAACTAAAGCGTGATCCTTTACCTGGGAGTAAGTTCGGTTGCTGGCAATGGGGCTTGCTTCTGAGTAAACCCTCCTAGGGCTGTGATTCACCCGTTGGAAGAGTTGCACGGTTGCTTCAAAACAAAGCCAATGACTACCACCAAGCTTACTCCTGAGTAATGCACGCCTCAGAGCCAACCGTTTTTTTCTAAACTAAAACCTCAGTATTTGGGTTAAATTGCAGTGTTGGCACTTTGCGATAAATAAGTAGGTTTTGTGTGGCAATTTGGGCACTCGGTCTTGAAAAGGTTCGCCATCACTGGAGTAGACAATACTGACTATGATGGACCAATTCAGGGTTTGGTGAGAGGCTGTGGCTCAGAGGAAGAACCGGCGCCTGGCATTTAAAAGGTCCCTTGCTCAGGTGACGTGAAAGACCTCTCTGCTGGTGACGTTGGGTAGCAGCTGCCAATCTGAGTACACAGTGCTGACATTGATGGGCCAAGGGCCCGATCCAGTAGAAGGTAGCTTCCATGTGCTCAGCATGTCTTAAAAGCCTACCATGAAGTTGAGATAAAGTCTTGATGCTCCGCCAGGACCTTACTGCCAATCTTGATAAAGTGGACTGGAAGCCCCTGGGCCTCTTCACGTTCCAAGTTGGATTAGTTCAGTTGACTCTTGTGGTGTAGTGGTTAAAGAGTAGTGGGCTCTAATCTGGAGAACCAAGTTTGATTCCCCACTCCTCCACATGAGCAGTTGATTCTTATCTGATGCGCTGGATTTGTTTTCCTGCTCCTCCACACAAAGCTTGCTGGGCGATCTTGGGCTATGTCACAGGTTTCTCAGAACTTTCTTAGCCTCACCTGCCTCACGAGGTGCCTGTTGTGGTTGAGGAAGGGAAAAGGAGTCTGTAAGTCCCTTTGAGTCTCCTTGCAGAAGAGAAAGGGGGTGGTACAAATCCAAACTCTTCTTCTCCCAGGCCAATGCGGACAAGATCTTGTCCACTGTAAAGCCGACCACTTGCTCCTTGGACAGGCATCCTCATGGCAGATGGAAGCTGTTGGTGATACCGTATTTCCCCGAATATAAGACAGTGTCTTATATTAATTTAGCATAAGCATAAGCATTTTATTGTCATTGTGCACGCACAACGAAATTTACAGCAGCATTCCTCGATGCACACAATTTCAGACTCATACAATTTCAGACTCATGCAATTTCAGACTCATACATCATCATCCTCCACCCATCCCTACATAGCCCCAAATACATCAATATGAAGCAGCGGAGTTTAAGGCATAGCCACAGCTTTCTAGAGTAGAAGCTGTCTCTAAGCCTCTTTTGTCCTAGTTCTGAGGGCCACGCCCTGTATCGCCTGCCAGGATGGCAGCCAGTGCTATAAAGAGAGTGTGCCTGGATGAGACGGGTCCCTTAGGAATATTCTTTGGGCTTTATTTTAGACTCTTCGGCATTATGAGATTTCTTCCAAGGAGGGGAGAGGGCAGCCGGGATAATCCCTTTGTGCAGTAGTATTGATCACCCTTTGGGAGCCTTCCCTATTCAGCTTTACTGTGCAACTGGGAGGAACCATACACAGATGCAGTAGGATTAGGACAGCTCTCTATAGCACAGCGGTAAAAGGAACACCAGAAGTTTTTCTTCATCTAGTTGTTAAGCTTCCTTAAAAGTCTCAGAAAGTACAGTCTTTGCTGGGCTTTCTTAACCACCATGCTGTAGTCTGGTACTCCCCTAGGTCAAATCCTTCTTTAATCATAACGCCCAGGAATTTAAAACTAGCCACCCGCTCCACTTGATCTCCATTTATAGTCAAGGGCTGAATTTCTGAGCTATTCCTTCTATAGTCCACTATGAGCTCCTTTGTCTTGTTAGTGTTAAGAACCAGGTTATTTTCCCTGCACCATGAGAGCAGTCGGGTCCACTTCATTCCGATAGGCAGACTCATCCCCTCCAGAGATGAGCCCCACCATTTTTGCTCCCAAAGATGCGCTATGTCTTATTTTCAGGGGATGTCTTATTTTTCTGTGTTCTGTTTGTCGGGCATGCTTCCAAACAAAAACTTTGCTATGTCTTACCTTCGGGGGATGCCTTATATTTCGCACTTCAGCAAAACCTCTACTACGTCTTATTTTCCGGGGATGTCTTATATTCGGGGAAACAGGGTAGTATAGGGTCCCTCTAGTGGACATTATCAGTCTGTCCCTCAGCTCGGGAGTATGCCATGGGGCAGTGGCAAAACCACTCTTAAAGAAGCCATCTTTCGATCCTGCTGATCCATCCAATTACTGCCCAGTGTTGAATCTGACGTGGGATTTTTGCTCCTCAGGGGATATGCTTCATTCGAACCAGCCGTCCAGAGACTCCGACCATATATTCCCAGGAAGAAAAGTTTGCCATAGGCCAAGCCAAGGTAAAAAAAGAGCCATCGTCTTTGACATGGGTGATGGTGGTCTGGGGACTGGAACTTCAGGGATATCTGCTCTGGTTCTGTTTAGGTCTTGAAGTTACAGGACAAATGGGATTGGGAAGGAGGAAACGTTGCCGGTGTTGACTCTGATAGCTGCTCACTTGGAAGAAAGCATCGTTCCATCCAAACCTGTTTCCCAAGGGAATCTCTGAGATGAAGGACTTAATGTGGACCAACGGGGCTGCTTGAGCAGATCTTAAATGAAGATCTCGTCGTTGTAACTTTTGCAGGCTTGGCAGTAGCTGTCTTGCATTCTGGCGTCAGGATTGTAACTTAGGCCAAGCATATTGGCAAAAGCCCTGGCTGGGCTGGCCAAAAAGAAAGCTGGGGTGTGTGTGTTTAAATGCCATTCACCGATTCACTAGGCCAGGGGACAGGGAACTTCCAGTAGGGGGAAGCAATCTAACCGCACTTGGCCGTACGAAACCAAGTTACTGGGGTCGGCCACAGGGGGTGTTCAGCCACTGGCTCTTCCCACTAAAGTTTGGATTGACTGCCTCTATTTCCAGCTGTGGAGATGCATGACGAGACGCTTCTTTCTTGCTCCTGTAGAAAGGATATTAGCGAGGCTATGGTCAAGGACTGGAATGAATGAGACCTTGACACAGGCTGTTGTTCACACAGCTCGGGAGATGGCAAAAATAACCTTCCCTAAATCCAGAACACAAGGCTTACATGCTAGAATTTGGAAGTGGGGAAAAGAGGAAGGCCCAGCATGAGATGGAGTGACTTGTACAGTAGGTGTCAGGCTGAACACACTCAAACAAAGCTAACTTTAGAGAAGGAACTTTATTGATTTATGTCACCCTAACTACAGGGTGCTGGAACTGAGGATTCTTGTCCTCAGTTCCACTATATAAACTATTTAAAAAGACAGACAGCAACCAATCAACTCTTCCCCTCCTCCCAGCTCCTGGTCTCCCATTGGCTCTGAAGCTCTGGTGGAATGTAGCTTCTCAGTTTGTTTTCCCGCACTTTTTGGGAAAAGGCGGGAACCAGTGCATGTTGGGAGTTGCAGTCCTGACAGTAGGCAAGACTATTAATGATCATGAGTTTTGGAGGGTGTTAATTAATTGGGTCACCAGAAGTTGAAAGCAACCCGACAACACATCATGGATGCAAAGCCCAGCTTCCGTCACCACCTGTGCTGAGGACTTTTTAAGAGGAAGACAGGTAGCTGTGGGGGCGCTGCTGGCATTTGCTGTGGCAGCATTGGGAGTGGATGTGGCTGATGATGCTTGCACATTTTTATTAGGGTCCCAGTGTTGCTGTGGTTTGAAATACAGGGTATGTTCATCAGCCAGTGTGAGGGTCCATTGCGGACCCCTCACCAGTCGCAGCTAGCATAATGTCTTGGTAGCTGACTGGAGGTGAGTTGCCAGAGGAAAGCAGAGACTGCGATCAGAGATGTTTTTCTTTGCACAAGGGAACAACTGGGATTAATTGCATTGCTTTGATCTGAATGGCCAAGGCTAGCCCAGGGGTCTGCAACCTGCGGCTCTCCAGATGTTGCTGGCAGGGGCTGATGGGAATTGTAGTCCATGAACATCTGGAGAGCCGCAGGTTGCAGACCCCTGGGCTAGCCCAATACTGTTGGATCTCAAAAGCTAAGCAGTGTCCGCCCTGATGGGAGACCATTCAGGACATCTAGGTTCGCTGCTCAGGCAGGTAATATTGACGGACCAGGTCAGGCAGTACTGGCCGGGATGACCTGGGCTAGCTTGAGTTTCTCAGATCTCAGAAGATAAGCAGGATTGATCCTTGTGAGTACTTGGGTGGGACATCCAGGATTGCTGTGCAGAGGCAGGCAATGGCCAACCGCTTCTGTTTTTCTCTGACCTAATCTACACGGCTTAGGCAAGCTTGGTTGTGTTGGATCTTGAAAGCTCAGTAATGTCAGCCCTAGGTCCTACTTGCGTGGGAGACCACCAACAAAGCCTAGGGTTGCTACGCAGAGGCAGGGTTTGTCTCTGGACTGACATGGATGGCCCAGGCACTCTCAAATCTCATCAGATCTTGGAAGCTGAGCAGGGTGGATCCTGTCTTACATTTTAGGGGAAAGCCACTGAGGAAGTCCAGGGTCACTGGATTGGCAAACCGCATCTGAACACCTCTTGCTATGAAAACCCTGTGTGGCCACCGTACATCCGCTGGAAAAGAAGATGGCCTCTCACTGAGTTATCTGGATAGCCACCTTCTACTCATGGCCCATCTTTCTGTTTCTCTTCAGGTTGTGCGCAAAAGCAATAGTGACAAGGTGACAGTGATCGGAGCAGGTGTCACCCTCCATGAAGCCCTGGCTGCTGCAGACGAGCTAGCCAAACAAGGTAATAGGCCTCTGGACTCCTAGAAGGCAGGGCAAGGTCTAGGATCCCTCCTTTCCCAGAGTTTTCTGCTCTAGCCTTCTCATGTGGCTTTTGCTTTCTTCTAGGCACCCATATCCGGATCATCGACCCTTTTACCATCAAGCCCTTGGATGTAGAGACCATCATCTCCAATGCCAGAGCCACGGGGGGCCGCATCATAACCGTTGAGGACCACTACAGAGAGGGTCTGTCTTAATGTAGTTGCTTCTGCCATAGGCCACCTCCATTCTGCACTGTAGTGGGGTTTTTTGGTAGGGATGGGGGTGGTGGCATCTATCTGACATTTTCCTCCAAATGTCCACTACGCGGGTGTAGTGGTTAAGAGCAGGTGGACTCTAATCTGGAGAAACGGATTTGATTCCCCACTCCTTATCTGGTGAACTAGATTTGTTTCCCCACTTCTATACATGAAGCCTGCTGGGTGACCAGTTATCTCAGAACTCCCTCAGCCCCACCTATCTCACCAGGTGTATGTTCTGGGCAGAGGAAGGGAAAAGGAGTTTGTCAGCCCCTTACAGGAGAGGAAGGTGGGGTATAAATCCAAAACTCTTCTGACTTTATTTCTTTTTAAAAAAATATTTTTATTGATATTTTGGATTATTACAGATATATATTGTACATCTTATATTTCATCCTCCATATCCTTTCCCCCCCTTTTTTCTCCCTCCCCCCTCTTCTTCTTTAGATGTGCAGCAGCAGGTCCATTCTTTTCAATCTTCTTGTCCATTTTTCTTCTGTAATTCCAATTTCGTTTAACCAGTCTTTGAATTCCATCCAGATCCACTTCATATCTTTTTGTTTTTCTTGCCATATTTGGTTTCTTGACATTGTGTCAGAAATTTCTAATTGTATTTGCTCCCATATATATTCTATTCTGACTTTATTTCTCTGACAAACTGACCTTTGACCCTCAAGTGTTCATACCCAAAAAATCTTGTTGGTCTCTTGGACTTGAATGTTGCTCTTCTACTGCAGATCAATACGGCCTGCCTTCTCAAAACTACATTCAGGGGGTAAGATGGGGCCTTGGTGACCGACCACCGAGGCCCCCCAGGCACCATCTTACCCCTAGATGTAGTTTTGAGAAGTCAGGCCATGTTGATCTGCAGTAGAAGGCTCAAGTCTGTTCTGGAAAGGGGATGCCTGTTGAAAGCTCCCTTTCTCTCTCTTCTTCCTTAGGAGGTATCGGTGATGCCGTGGCTGCGGCCGTCTCGGGAGAACCCGGCCTCCTCGTCCAGAGCCTGGCTGTCTCGGGAGTTCCTCGGAGTGGAAAATCGGCCGAGCTCCTTGATCTGTTTGGGATCAGCGCCAAGAGCATTGCAGCGGCGGTGAAGAGCACCTTCGCCAACTGATGTTGCCGCCTGGCTGCATTGCAGGCGGGGAGCAGGGCCGTGCAGGCATGAGGAAGGGCCCCCCAAGAAGTGCAGTGGGGGAGCTCTTCGTTAACAAACTGCACTGAGTTCTTGAATCCGAATTGCTTTCCTTCCCTGTTGGCCAACTTGACACACCTGCTGTTAGGGGTTCTGTGGGCTTGTGACCTTGCTCTGGGTGACGGTGATCCTTTTTAATTGAAAAGCCTAGCCTCCTTTTCATTACCAAGCTGTTGTATTCACATGTGAGTAGCTTAACTGGGCTGAAAAGCCTCTTGCCAATGATATGTGGACCAAAATGTTTGTCTTACCTGAGTTTGTTGGCCCCTGTTCCTGGGTGTGGGTCATATTCTTCTGGGCTCTTCTCTATTTCTCAGGCCTGCTGCTCGGAGGCCATGTTTCTGGAGTTGTCTTCTAGGTGGGGGTTAAGAGCGCATCATTAGTGCCTGCCTGAACAAATGCAGCTGGACCTTACCGTAGCCCCCGCTCTTGCTGTGATACTGTTGTCCTAATCAGACTTGAATGTGACCAAGTTAACTTCTCTCCTGTTTACATTGATAGAGCTGCTGTTCGCCACCAGTGTTCCTCTGGCAAATCCGATTAAAAAACCAAACAACCCCTGACTGAATTTTGTAGCTGACTCATTGACAGGGAAAGGAGCAAACGGGCCCACTCATCGCCTCCTGAAACAGCCAAGATTCTCACAGACTGGCTTATCTATGTGCATCTTCTTTTAGGAGACACACAGTAAGCTGCTGGGGCTTTTTTCTTGCTCCGTGTGAATGAAACACTGGATCAAGGGCTTACAACTAAAGGAAAACTGTGCACACTTTCATGTCTTGGAAGTAAACAGCACTGAGGTTTTGCAATTTACTCCCAAGTTAGTCTTCCATGAAGCTTGTAACTAGTTTGTGTGTGTGTTTTCTCAGTTGTTTCCAAAACAATGGTAGCCAGAAACTGCAATCCCAAGCATGGATAGGGTGCTGCAGGGCTACATTTTGCTGATTTTGTTGTGAGCAATGCAGCATTAAGGAGACCAAAATCCATTTGATTTTGGACTTCCTGCAGTTCACCAGAGTTATACTGCGGCTCCGCATGGCCTTGAGGTCGGAGGGTAGCTTGGGCGTGTCCCTCCAGCCCTCCAGAGCAGCGCTGGAAGGAAAGATGAGTGGAGGGGCTGAACCGGAGGCGGCTCTGTGTGTGAGGGTGCTGCTTTTCACGTCCCCTCCACTCACTTCTACTTCTAGCGCTGCTCTGGAGGGACATGCCCACGCTGCCCTCAGACTCCTGGAGGTCGGAGGGTAGCATGGGTGTGTCCCTCCAGAGCAGCCGCCATCTCCCCTCTGCCCCACAAAGCAGGCAGCTGCCTGCTCCGTCAGGCAGAATGGGTTTCCCTGCATGGTGCCTCCGCCTCCCAGCACTGGAAGGAAAGGTGAGTGGAGGGGCCGAACCGGAGGCGGTTCCGTGTGGAGCTGCCTCTCCGGCTCGGTAGATCTTCAGGGTTGTGGAAAACGGGTCCAAATGGCTCTTTGGGTGGTAAAGGTTGCCGACCCCTGAACTAAGCTAAGCAGGGTCAGCCATGGTTATTCAGATGAGAGACCAAGGAAACCCATGGTTGCTAGGTGAGGTATAGCAATGGCAAACCACCTCTGAACATTGCTTGACTTGAAAGCCCCATGGTGCTGGGCTCACTGTGAGTCGTTTAGAGAAGGAGAGTTTAGATTTATATCCCCCCTTTCTCTCCTGTATGGAGATTTAAGGTGGCTTACAAGCTCCTTTCTCTTCCTCTCCTCACAACAGACACCTTGTGAGGCAGGTGGGGCTGAGAGAGTTCCGAGAGAACTATGACTAGCCCAAGGACACCCAGCAGGAATGTAGGAGTGTGGGAACACACCTGGTTCACTAGATAAGCCTCCGCCACTCAAATGGAGGAGTGGGGAATCAGACCCAGTTCTCCAGATTAGAATCCACCTGCTCTTAACCACTACACCACGCTGGCTCTCAGTATATGGTAGTTGTTGTTACAACAAAATTAATGCCTCTGAATTAATGCCTCCAATTACTATTTGCTCTTAAAATAACTAGATGGTTCTGTATACACACACTCTATGTAACACCAGGTTCTGCTAGCCTCGTAGACAGGCCAAACCACCACTTGTTTTCTATTCCCAGCTGCATGGATCCTGAGCCTACAGGATCAATTTTATCATCTTGGAGGGCTGACACAAGGCACCTGGAGTTGGAGGAACTGTCTCCCATGGTTTGAGTCTTTTGTACAACATCTGACATTTCTTGCATAACTTGACAGCTTGACTCATGAGTTCTCCACAAAAGCTAAATTAAAGCCTGCTGTTGATAGAGCCACCAGAATGCCAGCATGTTCTTAGAAAGTAGACCCGACATCTCGCAGTGTGTCTCTGACACTATTTTCTTCCCATCACCTGAAAAAAGCACTGCCTCACCCAGTGGTAATTTACCAAGAATGGGAAGCAGGAAGGTGTGACTATAAAGAGATACTGAAGGTGGCTCCCATTCCACAATTCTAGGTTTAGCTTGGTATGAGTGAAAAAGCCATGAATGCCAAGACAGCATCAGAAGATACCTGTAGCTGGTCTTCACACCATGTTTGGTACCTCACAGAAACAGCCCATTTGATTCCTCACACAACGATGTGAAGATGACATAGGCCGAATCCCCACCGGGAAATTCAATCTAGATCAGGGGTCCCCAAACTACGGCCCGGGGGCCAAATGTGGCCCCCTGAAGGCATTTATCCGGCCCGCCAGGCATGGCGGCGATGGCTCCATTCATGTGCAGTGGGGGCTCGAGGGAGAGGAGGAACCGGCCCCAACGGCTGTTGATTGCAGTTACATGATGGCACCCCCCAAATCTCCATGAATTTTCTGACCCAGAGTTGGAAACCTTACATGTGGCAACGCCTGCTCCGCCCTTCCCTCTCAGCTATTTCCATGTATTTGCTCTGGGCTTTCTGTTCCGCCTCACTCCCATTGGCATCAGCCAGGCTGGCGAATCGCTCGCTGGCTGCTAGGGAGGAAAGAACCCAGGAAGATACCTGATCCTGGGTTAGATGGAATGTTTCATTGGGAAACTTCTGCTTTTTTTTTTTACAGGGGAAGGTATTCCACAGCCTCCCCAACAATATTTGGAGCCCACCCTGTACTTGACATACTTTGGTCACTGTTCTAAAAATAGACCATGACAGAAAGGCTGAAAGGTGAAATCAAACATTTTACAATCATTTGTGCATAGGAATTTGTTCATAGTTTTTTTTAGTCCAGCCCTCCAACAGTCTGAGGGACAGTGAACTGGCCCCCTGTTTTAAAAGTTTGGGGACCCCTGATCTAGATCAAACCAAGTTTGAAAATAAACTGCACCTTTTCATCGAGGTTTCAACCTCCCCACCGCAGCATGTTTCCAGTGAAGACATCTAGGCCTATCTACAGTTCAAGAAATGTAACAATCCCCACTACCACGCAATTGGCTTGGCGGGTCTCTACTAATTGGCTGTCATGCCGTGTTGGGGCAGGACCTTTTTTTTCTCCCGCAAAAAGGTGCTCACGTTATGACATCAGCACATTAGTACGTCTCCCCTGCCCAAGTATCTGGTTGGTTATCGTTCTCTCATGCTCTCGTGAGAACAGCACCGCGCACACTGATTGGTTGTAAGGCATTTGCGTCAAGCTTCCGCGGTGGTAAATTTGAACCAGGTTTAGACCCCCGTTCCTCCCCTCCAAACTGGATTGAAGATGTGTTTGTTTGTTTTTTAAAGTAGTACTTTCAAGCAGGTTCGGCAAAGATCTTGAGATAAGGGGAGATGAGCCGCCTAGAACCCGGGATGAATCCTTGTTCGTCGATCAGGAAGTGGGGACTTCTTCCTGAATCTTTGATATTTTGCATGAGTATCACATGATTAATTGACTGTGGGGAATCGGCCATAATCTTCACTTCAAGCTAACACTGCTGGCTCACACTACTTGCTTCTCTACCACAGCTTGAAGAAGTGGATTTTTTTTGTATTAATTTATTATTTGTATTAATTAATTAATTTATGGGCAGGGTTATGCCAAATTGCGTGATCCATGACCTCTGCATTCAGAGTGTAGTAAGCCTCTGGATCCCAATGCCCGGAGGCAACATGTGGGGAAGGGTGCAGGGCAGGGGGGCGTGTCCCCAGGGAGGCCAGGGACAAGGTAGAGTGCCCGAGGAAGGGAGGAGGCGTCTCGAGAGAAACACCCATTAAACCGGCTTAGCGGCTTCAAGCGGCGTTCCCAACAAGGCGCTCCAGCTCTGGGAAGCGCCCGGCTTAAAGCCCAGCGGTGGCGCACCTGCGATGCAGCTCGCCCTGTGAATGGCGGCCTGGGGGCGGCGTTTGATCCCAGGCCATCACTAATCCCGCCCGATCTTGAAGCAACCAGAAGGTGGTTTGCCATTTCCTTCCTCTGTGGAGTATTCCTTGGGGGTCTCCCTTCCAAGTCCTGACCCTGCCAATCTTTGAGATCTGATGAGATTGGGCCATCTACCCTGCTGCCCTCCCTTCCACAGACACCATGCACCGCCAGAACGACAAATCTGGGTTCTCGATCAAATCAAGCCTGAATCCTTCCCTAAAAACTAAAATGACTAAGAATCCCTGCAGAAGATAATAATGCTAAGTAACTTCGACAGCAATAGGAAAAGAGTTGGGTTGACTGAGATGGGTTGGGTTGACTGAATAAAAGAAGCCACAACTTTCAGTTTGCAAGAGCTAAGCAAGGCTGTTAAGAATAGGATGTTTTAATTCATAGGGTCGCCATAAGGTGGCTGTTAACATGTGCACATACTGACAGATGAGCTCACAGATCAGGTTAAAAGTCTAGAGAGGCAAGTGGTAGCTGTTTGATCAGGCTTCCTTCATGTGCTGTGTCCCTTGCTAGGCAGGTCTGACCACACAACGTGGTTTTCCGAAGATAGCTTCAGCAATGTATTCTCAATGAGGCTGATCTTAAAGTATATTTTCATTGCTTCAGAATGCAGCTGCGTGTCATCACCCTTGTGCTCATATATGGTTACACCAAATTGTTACTTATTAATTTCCAGGTCCAATTCAAACATCCTGATTTTAACCCTTAAAGCTCTTTACAGTATCTATCCCTATATTATTTCACAAGCAATGTACAATCAGATCAACAGGTAGGGACTGCTGGCCAACCGGACAGAACTCTGACAAGGTCAGGAAGTTTGTAGGTTCCATAAACTTTTCCTTTTCAGCTGGCAATTGGCTATTGAGTCATGCAATCCTCTACTCCCAAGTAAGTCTCATTGTGTTTGATGGCACTTTCTTTCAAAAAAGCGTGCAGGGGATTGCAGCCAAATTGATTGTTCATGGCTGTTGTTTTTGGAATGTAGAGAACAACCCCAAAGAGGTCTATAAATAATCTTACATGGGTCAATCATGGGTCAATCCAATGGTGTTTACTCCTAAGAAAGTTTTGGGCTGTTTCTGTTAGTTGAGAGACAAGAGTTTCCCAACTAGAATCTGGAACCCAGGGGGTAAAGGCCAGACGGTAAGGCCAGAGGGGACCAAACAACTAGAGGGTATTTTGAAATGAGAAGTTAGAATAGTGCAGTGGTTTGGGATTAGAGCAAAGGTTAAAAACACCTGTGCAACTGCTTTGGGTCACTGCTGCAACTTCACATGACATGACGAGAGGTGTTTCCCACATGCTGTGGTGGTTTCCTTCCTTTTGAAATATTGATGCAAACACCGAGGAGTCTGGGGAAGAGGTGAAACTGGTTTGCAGTTGACGGCAGACTTTCTACTTTTCATGGCTTTTCTGTTATTTGGATTTATTTTAGCAGGACCTTTTTTGTCAGATGAGCCCAGAAAAAGCAGTTTATAGATAGTGGCCCTTTCCCCACTTACCTTTGCCCGAGGGTTGCTGCGGGCAATTCCAGCCCCGATGCAATTCCTGGCGTAGCGCCCGGCTACGCTGGGTTCAGCCGAGCCATTTGAAAAGCCAGAAATTCCAGCAGCGTCAAGTAGCCGAGAAGCCCCTGAAGTGGGAGGCAGCTGAACCCGCTACTTGAGAGGAAGCGGAACTAAGAAGTGGGGAAAGGGCCAGTAACTCTAAATTCATGGCAATTTAACCCCGGAGGAAGTTTTTGTTAAAAATAATTGGTTTCTGCTGCAGAAAATGTCTTGTGGTTTAAGAGAGCCCTGGATGACTCTGCCATCACATGTCTGTTGGCGATGGCTGCCAACCTCCACGTGGGGCCAGGAATGCTTCTGGAGCTGCGACTGATCTCTGGACAACAGAGATAAGTTTCCTGGGGCGAAGAGGCAGTATAATAGGGAGAATCCGATGGCATCACATCCCTGTTGAATTGAATTCACTTCACTCCTGCAAGGCCTGTCCTCTTCCAAGCTGATTCTACAATCTCCCAAAATCCCCAGTTACATTTTGGCCATTTTGATTACACACCCTCTTTCTACAGGCCCGTAGCCAGAATATCAGCACTTTGGGGCTTGGATTCTTTGGAAGTGCATGAGTGTGCTTTTCCAAAGTCCCGTGTTTTCTTTCCTCGAGCAGAACTGCTTGTTTCGTAAAAAGCTCCCGCTTGATATAAACTGCGTCATTAGCAAGGCTAATGAGGGTGTCAGCAGTGTTGCTATAGTCTTTAAATCCCTCCAGCCTCCTTCAACCCCTGGTGTGGAATGCAAGGATGCATTTCACATGGGGAAGGCATGATTCACAGGTGTCAAACTCGTGGCCCTCCAAAGGTTATGGACTACAGTTCCCATCATCCCCTGCCAGCATGATGCCATAATTCATCCCAAGTGTGACTGGCAACTCCACGTCAGGAAGCACTTGGCAGATTTTGCAGGAGGAGCTTGGAGTTAGGCTTTGCTTTGGGGAGGTGAGGAAGCTCAGCATGCAGGGGTGTAAAACTCTGGCCCTCCAGATGTTTGTGGACTACGACTCCCATCACTCAGCACCATGCTGGCAGGGCTGATGGGAGTGGTAGTCCACAAACATCTGGAGGGCCAGAGTTGGACTCCCCTGATGTCTACTCTACAAAGCAACCCTTTTCTCCAGAGCAGGGGTCTTCAAACTATGGCCCTCCAGATGTTCATAGACTACAATTTCCATTAGCCCTACCACTTGGCTGGCACAGGCTGATGGGAATTTGTGAATCCATATTTATCGGGAGACCTGACCTAGAATTTGTAACCCTACTCCAAACTTGATCTCGTGTAATCTGGAGATCCAGAGACAAACTCCCCTATGGAGTTTCAAAAGGGGCCACTGGAGACTACAGCAGCCCAGACCAAAGGCTAAACAAGGGTAGGAACCTGCTTCTCCAGAGCTCTCTCAGATGTTCAGGAACTACAGAACCTATTCCCATCAGCCCCTACCAGCATGGCCAATTGTCTACAGCCATGCTGACAGAAAGGCCATGATGAGGTCAGTAGTTCCCTGGTACCCCTGGAGGTTTCCCTCAGGTTCCCTACCCCTGGGCTAAACCATGCCTGTCACCTGGTGCTTTTCAGGCAGCAACAAAATCTTGACAGGAGTCCAGGTTCGCTCCACAGACTGGAAAAATGTACTTCCACGTAAATTGGGTTTAGCCTCTTGGAATGCCCCTTTTTGTTTAACAGGCTTTTTCCTTACACCGTTGAGGAAACACACACCTATCTAGATAATAGCTATATATAAAATTCTGTATTAAATCCTTCCCTCACCTCAACTCAGATTTGAGAGGGCAGGAATAGTGAGGCGGTCCCTGAAGCCCTTCTCAGAGGCGGCCCTGCGAAAATGCTGGATTCTCATTGGCTCTTACACGTGCCATTCAACCAATATCCCGGCCGTCTCATTTCGACCGTTAGAAAGCCAGTAAAGAGGCGTGGCCATTAGAACAGGGGGTGGGGCAAAAGGCTTTCTCGCGCCTGAAGGCAAAGTTCATGGGCGTGGTCTAGGGAGAGAGGGCCAAACTGAGGGGAGAAGGGGGCGAGGCTTTGGAAGGCGGATCCCGCTAACTTCCTTGACCTACTAGAGAAGACTGTGACCCGTTTGGCGTAAGAGCCGGCCAATCGGAGCCGCTACGCGCGAAAGAGTGTCCCCCGAAGTGACCAATCAAGCGTCCTCTCGTTTGTCAGTCAGTCGTAATGGGCAGGAGCGCCTCCCGTTTAGGCGCGCGAGGAATTTCAAACGTCCGGGGAGGGCGAAAAGGAGCGGGGCTTATAAAGGGGGAGGGGGAAGGCGGATGAATCAGGCGTCGGCGCCGCTGGTGCCGCCCGGCGCGATCGCCGCTTGGCGCATAACGGATCTGAGCCACGGCAAATTGGTGCCCTAAATAAAGTTTTGCTGAGACGTTCTCTGATTGGCTGCTGAGGTTGGACCACGCCCCTCATCTGAGGTGAGGCCGAGACGTTCGGGGGGGGGGGGAAGGGATGGAAACCGAAACTTTGGCGGTGGGATCTCTCGAGGTCCTCTAGTCTGTCCCCGCTCGCTTGGCAAAGGCAGCGTGAGCCGGCAAGGTCGGGTCTGGTATGTGAGCCTGAAGGTCTGGGTCCAATGAAGGTTCCCTCGGTGCCCTTGGCCCAAGCAGCCTCCTTCTTGACCCTGCCTACCTCACAGGGTGGTTGTGAGCACAAAACGGAGTGGGGGGAGGGAGACCGCGCTGGCGACTTGAATTCCCTGAAGGTGGAGTGACAGTAAAAAAAACCCCCAAAACCATGCCAACTTAAAAAGAAAAAGGAATTACAGAGCCAAGGTGAGTTATTTCAGAGTACATTTTCACATGCCCAATGTGGGTGGACCCAGGGGGCAAAAAGGTTGTTTTCTCCCCTTCTTGCTGGCTGGAGGTTCCGTGTGGTGAGGGGCAACTTGCCGTGGATTCTCCCACTGCTTGGCTCATTCCGCACATGCAGAATAATGCACTTTCAAACTGCTTGCACTGTGCTCTTTGAAGCTGTGTGGAATGGCAAAATCCACTTGCAAACAGTTGTGAAAGTGGTTTGAAAACGCATTATTTTGCTTGTGCGGAAGGGGCCCTTGTTTGTCTGTGCTTAAATGCCACCTAAACAGCTGTGATCGCATTGGAACCCCATCCTCCTGGTATGGGTCAGGGTGTGTGTGGCATGCATGCATGGATGTGTGCTTTTGCTGTCGATCAGGGGGGTGGCTGCTGGAAAGATGTGACGGGGTCTGTGTGAAACTGGGTGGCACTCTCCTGTCACTATTCTGTGTAGTTTGTCACCTGGGGGCTGAATGTGTGGGGGGCTGGCCTGTGCACATGCGCTCCCAGTGTGGGGCTGTGAAGAAGCCGAGAGGATGTTGATCGTTCAGTCCAACTTGCCCTGAGCCTTAGTTGTGCCTTGCTTGGCAGCTCTTGGGAGCAGCAGTGGCGTAGGAGGTTAAGAGCTCGTGTATCTAATCTGGAGGAACTGGGTTTGATTCCCAGCTCTGCTGCCTGAGCTGTGGAGGCTTATCTGGGGAATTCAGATTAGCCTGTGCACTCCCACACACGCTAGCTGGGTGACCTTGGGCTAGTCACAGCTTCTCGGAGCTCTCTCAGCCCCACCCACCTCACAGGGTGTTTGTTGTGAGGGGGGAAGGGCAAGGAGATTGTAAGCCCCTTTGAGTCTCCTGTAGGAGAGAAAGGGGGGATATAAATCCAAACTCTTCTTCTTCTCTTCTTCTTCTCTCTCCCTAATCCCAGCCTCCTTACCTGGATTACCTGTCCATCTTTGGTGTGTTTCCCCCTCCTTGTGCCCTCCCCCCCCCGGAAAACTTGTGTTTGGACAGCGCACCTGCCTATTGCTGGTGGATGTTGAGTGATCCTCTACCTGCTCAAAATTAGCATATTTATTTATCTATTTATTTATTTCTTCAATTTATATACCGCCCGATCCCCGAAGGGCTCCGGGAAAGAGGTTTTTAAAAAACTTTTTAAATTTTATTTGGCTTATTACCCAGCCCTTTTCCAGCCAACAGGCAATCTCAGAGCTGTGTACATATATAGATAATACAAAATCTAAAACAATTCAAGGTCCTATTTATTCAATAATAATAAACATTAAATATCAATGTTACCAATGATGGCTACTAAGTGGCACAACCACCTTCCTGATATGTCAGTGCCTTTGTTGAATAAAAGTGTTTCTTCTCTACGTGAAGAAGAGTTTGGATTTGCACTCCGCTTTTTTCTCCTGTAAGGAGTCTCAAAGCAGCTTATAAATTCCTTCCCTTCCTCTCCCCACAACAGACACCTTGTGAGGCAGGTAGGGCTGAGACAGTTTGGAGAGAACTGACTCGTGCAAGGTCACCCAGCAGAAATGTGTAGGAGTGGGGAAACAAATCCGGTTCACCAGATAATAGTCTGCCACTCATGTGAAGGAGTGGGGAATCAAACCCGGTTCTCCAGATTAGAGTCCACCCGCGCTCACTTTCTACACCACGCTGGAAGTTTTTGGTTGTGGTCAGTGCTTTAAGAGCCCAAGCAAACATTTCTTCTCCTCACCCCTAATCGACAGGCTGGTCTCTGAAACAGCGTGGCCTGGGTTCAAGTCTCATTCCTCCGTGCAAATTGGCCCAGAACTTTCCTCCATGTTGCTCTGCCCTTGACAGTCCTGTCGAGATGGTGCAGCTTGTTGCTCCTGCTGAGGAAGCAGGGCTAGTCTGCTCATGTGTCAGCCCTTTTGCTAAAAGCAGAAGTCACTCCAGGCAGCAACATCTCTCCTCCCACCCGCTATACTTGCCAGAGGGGATGGTAACTTTATTAGTCACGAGGATGATGTAAGGCTGCTTGCCACTGCAGGAGGAGAGGATTTTAATCTTTGCACCCTTTGAGCTTGCTGGGTGGATTTCGTTTAAATTAAGGTTCTCTACATACAGACTCATTCTTGCTAGTGTAATATTTACAACCAGACGAGGGGTTCATTTTTAGAGTAATATTTATTGATTGATTCCATTTGTACCCCCATTACGCCGAAGTTCCAGGGTTCCTGTTTGGTAGAAGGCAACGTCACGTGTTCATGTGCGTTTCCGAGAAGTGGGAAACCCTACCTAGCAATTGAGTAGTTGCTTCCTCTTTAGCTCTTCTAGGGTTGCAATACATGCCCAGATTTGGAGCTTCTGGGGAGAACCCTCTTTTCTCGGCTCCCGATTGAAGAATATAAACTTCGGCCCTCCTGGCAGAGTTGGGCTGTCTGTTAGTTTCCTCCAGGGTTTACATGAAGAACAATTTTCTCCAGAAAGGATAACCTGGCTGGAGTAAAAACCACAAGTGTTCCTGGGTTGCCAAGGGAGGCTGGATTTCCTTTCTTAATGATGCTTTAGAGCAGTGATGGCGAACCTATGGCACGGATGCCAGAGGTGGCACTCGGAGCCCTCTCTGTGGGCACGCGCACACAGAGTTCGTTATGTGGGGAGCGGAAAATCACACACACCCCAGACACACATCTAGGCTGGCCTAGGCCACTGAGCATGACGTGCGCGCACTGCGGTGAGCAGGGAGGACTCGGCTGGAGGACCTGGTGCCCGTGCTCCGGGTGGCTGCTGCCCGAGGGGGGGTGGCGCACAGGAGGCAGAGATGCTAGAGAGGCACAGAGCGGTGTGCACGGGACTTGCTGGAGGCTAGAGCAGGCTGGCCCCTGCTCGAGCGGGTGGGGCAGAGGAAGAGGGAGCCAACCTTTTTTCTAAACTAAAATCTCAGCATTCAGGTTAAAGTGCCGGATTGGCACTTTGCAATAAATAAGTGGGGTTTGGGTTGCAATTTGGGCACTCGGTCTCAAAAAGGTTCACCATCACTGCTTTAGAGTCTCTGTTAAAGATCAGGTACCTTTGTGCTTCTCAGGTGCAATATAGTTTGATTGCTGTGGTGATAATGCATTTTCCTGCCGTCTCCCCAGGATCTATGTATCTGGATCGCTATTCTTCCTGTAACCTGGATGGCCCAAGTTTACCCAATGTTGTCAGATCTGAGCAGCTAGATAAGAAAAGGGTACACAGTTCCACGCAAAGCAAAAACAGAGATAACCACTGAAATACTAAATCATTCCGAAATTCTATACTCTTTACTAGGCAGTTCAGTCACTGTAAAAACAATCACAATTGCATTGCATGTACTCGACAGTTACATCTAGTACAATATAACATCCCACTTGTAAGTAACTAATTACAGCATTTGTACAATCAGTCATAAACATACAATGAAACACATAAGGTCCTATTTTCTTTGTGGAAGAATTCCCAATACTCCAAGACGGACAGCTAGCGAAACCTCCCATTTTGCAATTCACGTGCTTTTTCAATTGCTTCCACCTGAATGTTGAGCCCCTTACAATTTTTATAAGAGAAACATCTTGTTATTTGTTGAATTATTACCATTTTGTTATAATTCTCATTACGTAAGAACTATATGGTTTACCCTATCAAACTCTTCAGACAATCTTAAAGTTGTAGACTCATGTCATGGTTTTATAACCCGGAAAGTTGTAATAGCATATCAAACTATACCCCTTTATGACACTTGGTAATATTTATCCCAACTTCTAAAAACTTACTATTCTTAGGGCTAAAATGTTAATCTCATCATTTAGAGAAGCTGAGCAGCATCAGCCTTGGTTAGTTCTTGGAGAGGAGACAACTGACGAAGTCCGGGTTCTGTGCCAAGACAGGCAATGGCAAACCACCTCTTTCCGTCTTTTGCTTTGAAAACCCCAGAACCCGGAAGCAACACTGGTTGGCCTCAAACTACCTAGTGAGTGACTGCCAGCCATCTTATAGATAGCCAGCATGGTGTACTGGTTAAGAGCAGTTGAGTCTAATTTGGAGAACCAGGTTTGATTCCCCACTCCTCCATAGAAGTGGCAGACTCTAATCCGGTGAACAGGTTTGTTCTCCTGTTCCTCCACATGAAGCCTGCTGGGCTGACCTTGGGCCAGTCGCAGTTATCTCTGAACTCTCTCAATCCCACCTGCCTCACAAGCAGAGAAAGACCGTTGTAAGCCCCTTGATTCTCCTTACACGACAGAAAAACGAGGTATACATTTGAATTCTTTTTCTGTACTGAAAGGTTAGGTGAGAGCTTTAGGGAAAAGGAAGCCAGTCAAAATCAGCGGTCCACAACTTTTTGAGTTTGCTTGAACCTTTGGAACCGCAAAATGTGTCAGGACTGCAACTCCCAACATGCACTGGTTCCTGCCTTTTCCCAAAAAGTGCAGGAAAACAAACTGAGAAGCTACATTCCACCAGAGCTTCAGAGCCAATGGGAGACCAGGAGCTGGGAGGAGGGGAAGAGTTGATTGGTTGCTGTCTGTCTTTGTAAATAGTTTAAATACTGGAACTAAGAATATACTGAGGATAAGAATATACTGAGGATAACTGAGCATAAGAAGAAATACTGGAACTGAGGATAAGAATCCTCAGTTCCGGCACCCTGTAGTTAGGGCGACATAAATCAATAAAGTTCCTTTTCTAAAGTTAGCTTTGTCTGAGTGTGTTCAGCCTTACAAAATGGCTATCATGAGAAGTGGGACTCAGGCTTAAAAATTAACAATACACTGGGCCAGAGTGAGAGAACAGAATTAACGTTGCGTGATTCTATTGGCAGTTGTTGCCCCAAAAAGTTATTGTAATCTGCACAGCCGATGAGCTCTCCAGTGGTCAGTCAGAAGTCCTGTTGGGCAAGGTCTCACTTGACCCTGCCCACTTGGCATAAAACTTTGGTGGGCATCAGGGAAGATATCAGCAGCATCATAGCACCTGTGGGCCCCATGGTGGGGACCCCTGCCGTAGACTGCCGGATTGGGAAGCATAGATTTGAGACTGAGCACTTGTCCTGTTTTAAAAGTCTCTGAAGCCATTTTCTCCATAAAATAAGTTACAGAATAGAATACTTTATTTACAGTCAATGACCAAATATAAATAAGTTACAGAGATGGGGGACTGGCTGCCAGTTTGCCAAGAGTGTACCCTGCCCCACGAGAATGCAGAGACTGAAAGCTGTCCCTTGACAGATGTTGTGTCACTCTGAATTCCAGAGTTGAGGTCCTGCAGGGGGTGACAGTTGCTATGCTTGTGAACCTCAGAGAAGTGTCCCATCTGGCTGCGCTTGGAAGGGGACCTCATCATGGCATTTCTTTTATATTCTACAAGAGTTGGCCCAGTCACATCTGACCTCCAATTCCCAGCTGCTTGGGCCCCTATGGCCGATTACTACCGGCACTCTGGTGCGCGGTGGGACTGGAAGCATGTTGGGGCAAGAAATCTTGTCCCAACATGCTCCCTCTTTGTGGCGCGCCGAGAGAGGTGGCCCGTTGGGGCAAGATTTCCTGTCCCGATGCACTTCCTCTTGCCCCATGCGTGCCTCTCACTGTCCAAGGGAAAGCAAGAGCACTTCTGGCGCGACTTTTTGCACCAGAGCATGGCGAGGGGGGAACAGCCGGCCTGTGTCTCTTCAGGGCCTCCCTGTCGTCGATGAAGCCAGTCCGCGGTCTCTCCGTCTTCTTCGTGGGGGCAAGACTGAGGATGCACACAGATTTATTCTTAGTGGTTCTTTCCATGTTTTTTCTTTTCCGATCTTGGTGCACAAGAAAGACTGGGGGTCTCTTTCCAATGTATATCCTGTGGCTGGGGTCGAGGAAGGGGGGCAGTGCATGCAAACAAGGGCTTCGCAGTGGGATGGCTGCCCTGTTTTGGCCCTGGCCCTGTTTTGGCCCTGTTGAAGCTGCCCTTTTATACCATGCTGGGATCGCTGGAAGAGGAGCAGGAGGCAGGCTGGATGAATGAACTGCCGGGAGGCCTCTTTGGCGCACGCAGCAGCCTATGGCATGGCTTGGCTGCCTCTCTTCCGTCATAAAAACCTGTAAACATCCATCGTGTATAGTTAATGGGCTTTAAGTGGCACTGCCTTGTTTCTCTGATCAAAGCAGATTCACTGTGCAGCCGGAGTGGCATCCTTCTAAATCCATTGAGGTGGATTCTTGGGCAGAAGAGTGGGCCTCTGCTTCAGGCTGTGTTGTGAAGAAGTGTTTGGATTTGTCTCCTGCTTTTTCTCAACCGTAAGAAGGCTCAACGCCGCTTCCAGATTCCCTCCCTCTCTCCTTTCAGAACGAGACCCCTTGTGAGGCAGGTGGGGCTGAGAGAGATTTGAGAACATTGTGACTGGCCCAAGGTCACCCCAGCAGGCTTCGGGTGGAGGAGTGGGGAAACAGACCTGGCTCTCCAGATAAGAGTCTGCCGCTCTTTGTGCGAAGGAGTGGAAACTGAAACCCTGTTCTTCAGGTTAGGAGTCCACCGCCTTTGACCACTAGGCAACACTGGCTCTCAGCGAGTAAATATTTCACCCCTTGTCCCGAGGCCTCAGCTCTTTCTCTTGCTGATGAGCCCCAGAACCCCTTGCTCAGTTCTGACGTCAGGACTGCTTGCTCGGGGTTGGGGAATTCCCGGAGGTTTGGGGATGGAGCCCACGGAGGGACCTCAGCGGAGTACGAGGCCGCCCTCCAAAGCATCCATTTTCTCCAGGGGAACTGACGTCTGTCTAGAGATCAGTTGTAATTCCAGGCCCCTCCCCAAGGGCTGGGGGTGGGAAGTTGTATGTGAGACCGATGTGGACGGGCGATGGCGAGCGTTGTCATCTTTTCATTTTGCAGGACTTTCGGGCTTCCTTGGTTCTTGCAAGTGTTCTTTTTGAATTTTATTAAGTTCAATACCCTGCTCTTTCCCTGTTGAGGCTTCGCTCAGGGCAGCTCACATGCCTAACTTAGGAACATCAATTTCTAGAAATCAGATGGCCCATAGCAGCAGCATTTAAATATTAAAACTGTCCAATATGATTCATTAATATCCTTGATGGTGGCAAATCCGGATATCCATATAGGACCTCCAACTTAAAGTACAACCTGAAAATTCATCATCAACTCCTGCTTTTCGTAGATTCAGTCAATCTCTAACTATCAGGATGACCCGGGGGGCGGACACACCTGAAATCCTGCCGTTGCACCCGACTCGCCTCTCTGCAGCACCTCTCCCACCTTCTGACTTGGGATATAAAGGTTCCTGCAAAGGGAACTTTGGCTTAGAAGCTCGTACCCTAAAAATCTTGATCTCCAAAGAGCTGCTGGACTTTAGTTCTGAATCTGTTGCACTTACTCACCCCCCCCGTGAAATTGAAATTGTCTCATTCCACCGGTCTCCTGCGGTCCCATAGGTGTCCGAATGTGGCTTTCTGCATTTTCTATTCTCATTTGTGTGAAACCTACTCGCTTTACTTACTCTCCCTGTCAAGCCACCCTGCAAGGAACCTGCCTGCGATGAGCCTTGTTATTCAAGTTGGTTGTCCCCGGGGCTAAGGGGACCAAAACGTCAATAGGACATGCAGGACTAGAACCAGGGGGCATTCATTGAAAATGCTGGAGGAAAGAATTAGGACTAATAAAAGGAAACACTTCTTCACGCAACGTGTGATTGGTGTTTGGAATATGCTGCCACAGGAGGTGGTGATGGCCACCAACCTGGATAGCTTTAAAAGTGGGCACTGGACAGCATTTATGGAGTAAGCTCGATTTATGGCTACCAACCCTGATCCCTCCTTGATCTGGAGATTGCAAATGCCTTAACAGTCCAGGGTGATCAGGAGCAACAGGTTTCACAGAGGGCCTTTGAGCACACCCTCCCTGCATGTGTGAGTTCTCCAAGGGCATGCCCCTGGTGGGGCCGTCACCAAGCGAGTAGCTGGACTAGATGGGCTGTGATCTGATCCAGCTGGCTTGTTCTTATGTTCTTATGACTGGAGTAGGAGTTTACACAGAACTGGCTTGGGGACTGACTGGGTGCTGCCTTTGATCCCCAGATGGGGGGATTGTTATGGTAATTGAAAAAAAGAGGGTTCATCTCCTAGGTCGCAGATAGCTGGGTCAGCAACAGAGCCGGAGCCAGAAAGTCTGGAGCAATGTGATAGTTGACCTTTAACGTGATTGGTGCAAAAGACTGTGACTCTGTTCCTATGGTAGACTGTTGCTGGGCAAAGTGCTAGCTTGAACCATAATAAAGGCAGGGTATAGAACTCTGTATGTATCTTTAAGCTTCTTACTGATCTTACTGCTTAGTCCTGTGTAGCTTAAGAACTTTGTATAGTGTTTGTATAGTGCAACTATCAAGTAAAGATGTATTGTCTGGTTCTGGTGCGTTTTCCGGGCTGTGTGGCCGTGGTCTGGTGAATTTTGTTCCTAACGTTTCGCCTGCATCTGTGGCTGGCATCTTCAGAGGTGTATCACAGAGAAAAGTCTGTTTCACACTGTGTCTAAGTGAGAAGGGAAAGTTTAGAGTGGTATATTGTCCATGCCCCAGGGTGGGAACCAATCATTAAGTGTTTGGGCGGAACTTGCTATGCAAAGGTGTGGTTGAGTGCATTGTATTGCAGGTGGGGTTTTCAGTCCACTTTTTAAGTCCATTTTTTAAGCCAGGTTTTGCTAATCTTTAACGTCTCTTCTTTCTTATTGAAGTTGTCCTGGTGTTTATGAATTTCAATGGCCTCCCTGTGCAGTTTGACATAGTAAGCTTCTGAATTGTCCAGAATTTCAGTGTTCTCAAATAAAATATTCATGTCCAGTTTTGTTTAACACACGTTCTGTAAACTGCAGATTTTTTTTCTAGGATGGTTAAGCCGACAGTGTCTTTTGTGTTCCTTAATACGGGTCTGAATGCTGCGTTTTGTGCTTCCTATGTAGACCTTTCCACAGAAAGAACATCTCTGTGAAGTGTCTTATTCCTAAGAAGCTGGGAGGCTGCTGAGTGTATGCAGTTGGACTACTAGACCTCCTTGTCCGCTCTACTCTGCTGATAGGGATGTCCTTTTCCCAGCCCATTTTCACCCACGTCTCCTGGCTGACTCTTGTCCGCTATGTCCCCAGGGCGGAATCGCCGGGTGAGCCTCCATGGCCCAGGACCTGGTGACGCTGCAAGCCGAGGTGGATCGACTGGCAGCCGAATTGCGGGAGGCGACACAGGAGAAGGTCCAGGCGGCGGAATACGGGCTGGCTGTGCTGGAGGAGAATGGCGAGCTCAAGCAGCATTGTGGTGAGCTGGAAGGTCAGCTGGAAAGTATGCGGTTGGAGATGACCCACATGAAGGAGGTGAGTGAAATCTCCTTGGACCGTGGCTCATGTGTTCTCCTGTCATCGCCCTCCGCAATGGGGGCTGTGGCTCAGTGACAGAGCACCTGCTTGGCAGAGGGGCTGTGGCTCAGTGGCAGAGCACCTGCTTGGCATACAGAAGGCCCCAGGTTCTATCCTTAGCATCTCCACTTGTAATGGACCAGGCAGGAGATGGTGAGAAAGTCCTCCCCCGAGATGTGGAGAGCAGCTGTAAGTCTGAATAGACAATACTGACTTTGCAGAACCCCTTGTCTGATTCAGTGTGACAGCTTTGTGTGCTTGTGAGCAGAGGGAATCCACACAGCTAAGGGGGAGGGGCTGTGACACAACGGCAGATCAGCTGCTTTGCGTGCAGAAGGTCCCAGGTTCAATCCCTGGAACCACCAGTTAGAACGGCTAAGTAGAAGGTGTGTTTATGAGCAGAGGGAATCCACACAGCTAAGGGGGAGGGGCTGTGACTCAATGGCAGATCAGCTGCTTTGCGTGCAGAAGGTCCCGGGTTCAATCCCTGGAACCACCAGTTAGAACGGCCAAGTAGAAGGTGTGTTTATGAGCAGAGGGAATCCACACAGCTAATGCGGAGGGGCTGTGACTCAACGGCAGATCAGCTGCTCAGCATGCGGAAGGTCCCGGGTTCAATCCCTGGAACCACCAGTTAGAACGGCCAAGTAGAAGGTGTGTTTATGAGCAGAGGGAATCCACACAGCTAAGGGGGAGGGGCTGTGACTCAACAGCAGATCAGCTGCTTTGCATGCAGAAGGTCCCGGGTTCAATCCCTGGAACCTCCAATTAGAAGGGTCCGCTTCAGACCCACTTGGAGAGCAGTTGCCAGTCTGAGCAGACAAGACGGACTTTGCAAGACCCCTTGTCTGATTCAGTGTGACAGCTTTGTGTGCTTGTGAGCAGAGGGAATCCACACAGCAAATGGCTGTGACTCAACGGCAGATCAGCTGCTCAGCATGCGGAAGGTCCTGAGTTCAACCCCTGGACCCTCCAGTTAAAATGGCCAAGTAGAAGGGTCTGCTTGAGACCCTCCTTGGAGAGCAGCTGCCAGTCTGAGTAGACAAGCCTGACTGAGCAATCGATAAGGTTGGGCTCAGGATCTGGCAGTGTCCTGTGTTCATGTGTCCTCCAGGCCCTGGCAGAGTCGCACAGCGTTCAGAAAAGGGCCGCAGCCGACGGGGAGAGCCGAGAAGAGCATCTTCTACGAGAGGCGGCCTCCAAGGAGGCTCGCTTGAACCAGTACATTGAGGAGCTGCAGGGGGATGTGAAGCACCTGAGATCCCAACTGGAGAGCAGCGTGGTGGAGAGCAAAGGGCTCAGGGTGGCCGTGCAGGACCTGAGGAAGGTAACTTGGCATGGACAGAGAACTGGGCCGTTGCTCTGTGGGTTCTCTACAGTGTTGCAAACCTGCCGAGCAGCGTTGCTCTGACCGTTCGCTAGCTGCTGCAAGCCCTGTTTTAACCTGAGCAGGTCTGGCAGCAGCAAAATCGGGACCCTTGGCCTGGGCTGAACACTGTGCTTGTGGGCATTTGCAAGACAAAAGCTGACGGCCAGAACCCCAGAATATTATCAATGACTTTTCCAGTCTTGGAACATGGACTGGCCCCTTCCCATGTGCCAAGCGCAAGCTGTGAGCCATTTGTCTCTGGAGCACTTAACTCTCAAGTGTGGTGTATTGGCAAAGGCTTTCACGGCCGGAATCACTGGGGTGCTGTGTGGTTTCCATTGTATATTGCGAATTTCCAGCAGCATTCCAAAG